>NC_055980.1:7157344-7282344 GCF_018492685.1 Alosa sapidissima | reverse complement strand
AGAGTAAGAAAACATACTTCCTTAACTCATTCTGTGAAAGCATTGTTTTGACCTCTTATTGGCTCTATGATTCAAGTTCTGATACCCTCAGTCTTGCACTATACAATTACAATGTCATTTTTGTACAGTATCATGCACTTGTCCTTTTAGTACAGTATACTTTTGTGTACATCCTTACACTACTACAATAGAATGGAAAGTTCAGAGCAGTGTGGGTGCTTGCTGTAGGCTACTTCCTGGAGAAGCGTTGCGTTTTAAAATGCTCAGCATTATCAGTGGTGAAACAGTGGTGTTACCCAAAGGCCACAGCTTCACCGAACACATTCGATCTGCTGTGTTACTGTTGTCAGTTCCCCATAGGCTTTGCACATCATATATGCCTTGAACTGCTGACTGTATGCTGAAGTTCTTTTTGCCTCTTTTGCTCAAGCATTGATGTGATCAACACTGAATGACTCAGTGAAGTAATCTACCTGATTGTCATTGTTTTGCATAGCCAGTATGTTTGTTTTGCTGGCTATGCAAAGTGTTGCATTCTAATAGCAAATAGGCAGAGGAGGGACTCTCTTCCCATATTTGGACTTTGAACCATCTGTTACTGAGATGTAGCATGTGGTGGACTGACAGCTTTTCCTCCACAGACGCTTCTGAGAAGCAGGAAGTGATGTCAGTGCTCCAAAACGACATCTCGATGTAAACAGAACAACTCTACCTATCCCTCTAACTCTAACTTCTTCTTTTCCAGGGTCTGCAAAGTACACATTCCATATGTGTCGTCACATATGTTGTCTTTATAAAACAAAAGAAAACGTTTCTTGTACCTCTCCTTATAGACCACAGAGCAGTCAGACCCAGAGAAGCGGGCGGTCAGGTTTGGTTCGTTAACTGAGACAGGTCGGGTAGGTTCAACACACACGTGTTTTCTTTAATGACTATCCTGCCCTGCATCTGTATAACCATCTTCCTCCTTCCTCCCCATTAATTCATGATTAATTCCTCTCACGCTGCTGCATTTCTCCTTCACTTGGTTTTAGCACATGCTCACTTTTTTCTCTTCTCTAGGAGTTTTTACAAAACTGTTGTCTACACTAGCCATTCATAGTTTCAATGCGGTTTACTCAATCAGGCTCTTCAAATGTATCATGGCATTTGATATCATTGAAAGCACAAAGCATTAAATAGGACCAATAAAACACTGTTTACAACGTTCACAACGCTCCATTGTTTTAAACTTCTTCTGTTTTATCTGGTAAAGTAGAACTCAGACATAATGAAGTTCAATATAGTCAATCATCAACTAGATCACTTGAAAGTGGGTCAAAGTGTATTTTTATTGGAAGGGATCCATGCTTGTTCCCCTGCACCTCAGAAATATATCAGTGGGCTGCAGCAATCTTGTGATGGGTGGGTTGAATTTCATTTAGCAAGGCGATTCCACGAGGGGGGGACATCGAGGGGGGGATTCTTCAGGGGGACATCTGTGTCAGCTGTGTCAGCAGACCTTCTCACCAGTGAAAAAGTAAATACTTCAGTGCTAAATATAAACTGACATAGTACCTCTGCCATACCACCATGCACGTCTATACTGGAAACCTATCTGGCCAAGACACTGCGTCTGGCACACCGTCATATCGGTGCTTGTTCTCAGAACGTTTCATACGAGGGTAACTTAATGCCAGATGAGCCCAGGCTATTATCTCATGTTCCTTATGACACAGTTAATGATTCACATCCTTGTACAGAAACGCAGGTTAGTTGTTGCCCAATCAGACCAACCAGTAATGCTACGGCAACCTTGCTATTTTAGCCATCACAAGACAACACAAACAACACGATGTGGCAGGACACATCTGGTTTTCCTCTCAAATCCCTTTGGCCTCTGTGTTCATGTACTTAAGACCTTTCAGCCCCTGACTCATTGTGGTGGTGTTTTGGGGAGCCCATTCTCATGCTTGCTTCCCTTTGTGTGCATGCAGCTCTTTTCAGCCCCTGCTCCTGCTCCTGTGTGCCTCCCCTGCTCTCTGTCGTCTGTCTAGGGTTTCTCTCATACTTTCAGCCCAACTCTTTATCTGCATGCCGCACACAGGAAAGGGAAACGGATCATCAATCAGCAGCAAAGGCACAAAGGAGTGTTTGTTGTGTGTGAGACAGAGAGAGAGAGTGTGTGTGTGTGTGAGGGAGAGAGTGAGAGGGGGGAGGGAGAGAGAGAGAGAGAGAGTTGTATTATGGCCTGACATCCCCACCCCTCTGTTGCAGACAAAGTGGAAGCGTGCCATTGAGAAGGCTCGGTCCATGCCTGACCCCTGGGCAGAGTTCCACCTGGAGGAGGTGCAGAAGGAGCCCTGCATCCGATACAGGTCTGTGTCTGACCAAGAGCCCCGCTCTCGCCCCCTCCATAGCCCCCCCCCCCCCCCCCCCCCCCCAACAATCTCGAGCTTCTCTCCCTTTTAAACAGGGGGCTAATTTTAAATGCCTCGTAACCTCACTCCCCACATTCCTTTGACCACGAGCCAATGGCAGTGTGCCACTGACCTCTCTCGCTCAGACCGAGGCGGTGGGATGGTGCTCCAAGTGGGATGATACTTATGGAACAGAGCGTCCCAGACCACGCTGGGAGAGCGCGTGCCCGCCGCCTAGTGCGTAAATATTGGACTTTTAGGGAACGGCAGTGGCATGTTGAACATGTCAAGAGGGAGTGGGGGATGAACCGATGGGGATGGTGACTTGGCTAGAAGCCTGAGGAGAAATGTTGTTTACCTCACGTAGAAACTAAGGGGGATAATGGCCCTAGATATGAATGTCCAAAGCTGTTCATAGAAAGCAATGACCTAAGAATAGCAATAGCAAAATGTAGTTTCTCCCTGCAGTCTGAGACATGGGTTACAAAAAGTTGCTAAAGCAACGTGAATGCCTCTCTAGATTTGCCCTCAGCCATTTTTATGTAGTATTACTTTTACTCTATTGTTGGTTCATGAAGTGTCACTTCCCTCTGCATTTCTACTTTGACCTCCGCTCAGTTACTTTTAATCAACTCCTGACTCTTTCAGTGGATGTTTACAATGTTATTATGACAGCCAGTTTTATCAAATGTTGACTCATGGAGACCTATCACATGTTCATCTCCCCTCTCTAGATACAATGCTATCACCAGTGAATGGTCACAGGACACAGTGTACATCAAGATGTCTGGCCAGGTAATTTAGCGACTTATGAAATTCAAGTGAACCTGCTATATTATTAAGTTTACAGCTTAAGTGGTCTATACGTGGTAAAGTTGTGTTTTGTTTGTTGGTGCAGCCCTTCGGCAGAGGAGCCATGAGAGAATGTTACAGAACGTAAGTAACGTGTGATACGCACAGTGAAGGACTGCACGAGTGTAGATTTGAGTATGTGAGTCTGAACTTATCATCTTGCACACTAAGCAGTGTGTGAAAAACTGATGTGGACTTGTACGGGCTAGACCTCTATTGACATATCCCACATGCCTCCACCATCAAAACAGCCCTCTCTCAGGGTCCTATGGCTGATTTCCAAGCCAAGGAATCTAAGAATAGGATGTATACATCCCTAAGACTTCAATGTACCCTTTTATTTAGTCCACTGTGTGACAGACATGGAGCTTTATAAAGGTTTTCCCATGGTTTATTGAAGTAAATGCAACAAGTACCAGTCGAAAATCCTTACTGTCTTCTGAAAACAAACTCCTTTTCCTAAATATTTTTGAGACCGAGCTTATTTTCCATACCAGAGCTTCACAATGGTTTTTCCTAAAGGTTATCTGTCATGCAGTGGTATTCGGCTCTGTCATGAAAATGGAATACTCCCAAAAATGTTCCCCTCCTTCTCCAGCTTAACCCTTCTGGCTCATCACCTCTGAAAAGACTGTGGTTTCTATCTCTCCTTTTGGCAGGAAGAAACTCTCAAACTTCTCCCACAGCAACAACTGGAAATCGGCATCCAACTATGTGGCAAAGCGTTACATGGAGCCAGTGGATCGTGACGTTTATTTTGAGGACGTTCGGTTACAGATGGAAGCCAAGTTGTGGGGGGAGGAGTACAACCGCCACAGGCCGCCCAAACAGGTACAGCTCCTCTAGAGGACTGAAGAAGTACAGTATGCCTTATCAGTGTCAAGACACCGTACAAGAGTTGGTAATTTGAGGAACTGGTTTCACTTTGCTTAATATGCATGACTTGTGTTTCAGTTCGCTATCAGTGACTGGAATCTGTATTTTCATACTTCGCAGAAGAATTTTCTGTTGTTTGAGATGATCTATGTCTGGCTTTATTGTCTGAATCTTTAATTGATTGAGCCTTGTAATGCTACATGTAGTAGTCTTTAGTCAGGTCAGCTGTAGCTTTGTTGCTTGGTAAGCAGTTGCCTCGATTCCCTGATCAATGATCAATCTCTTGACTCTTTGGATAAGCATTGGCTATATCCTCATTACCTTTAGCTTTCAATGTGAATGCATCTTAATTTAATTTCCAGTGGAATTGATAACTGGGCTCAATTGCATGGTTATGTGTATGTCTTTCTGTATGTGCATCACACAGGTGGACATCATGCAGATGTGTGCGATTGAGATGATACAGCGACCTGGCAAGCCACTGTTCCATCTGGAACATTACATCGAGGGCAAGTACATCAAGTACAACTCCAACTCGGGCTTCGTGCGAGACGACAATATTCGCCTTACTCCACAGGTGTGTGCTCCAAGCAGACTCTGACTGACTAGTCAAACAAGTAGACCTTAGTTCAATTTAATAAAATTGATTAAAAGCATGCAGTTTAATTCAATTGAATCAAATGCATGAAATCGTATTACTCCAGGTCAAGAGCACTTTGCTTATTAGAGAGAGAGAGAGAGAGAGAGAGATTTTGTTCCCTGTACTGGGTCACTCAGATCTTTTTTAACCTCTTGGTTCCTCTTTGGGGTTTCTGCTTAAAGGCATTCAGTCATTTTTCGTTTGAGCGCTCCGCTCACCAGCTGATTGTGGTGGACATCCAAGGAGTGGGTGACCTCTACACAGACCCCCAGATTCACACGTCACTAGGCACTGACTTTGGGAATGGGAACTTGGGTAATGAGCAACTTCCTCCACTTCACATATCAGTGTAATGTAACAATTTGGCACATCATTTTTGGTTTTTGAACTGTAATAACATGCTGTTAGCCATGATTATAGACACAACACTTGTTGCTAAATCTTGTTTATGTTATGTTATGTTGCGTTATAGGTGTCCGTGGTATGGCCTTATTCTTCCACTCTCATTTATGCAATTCAATCTGTAAAAGTATGGGTCTCTCAGCCTTTGACCTGGCCCCCCAAGAGAAGAGCCAGCTGGACTGCACCAACAAACTGCTGGTGAGTCCTTAATCACTGGGCTCAAAATGGGCTCAACCACTAGTGCCTGATAAATAACACTGTAAATCACAGTTATGACCGAGTAGAAGGGCATACAGTTCTGTCTCTATGGATACTGAGTTTGTGAGATTTAATTGTTCAGGGCAACCATCATACCATCATAAATTCATTTGTAGCCTAGGCAGTATTTATAATGAAGTGTTTGTTGAGTGCTCTCCATGTCATATATGTATAATGTATAATGTACCATATGTATAATGGTAACCCATTTATGAATGCCCCCCCCACACACACACACACACATTCACATCCACATGAGCAGCAATCAGCACAAACGGTGTTGCGCGGTTGTGAGGAGATCTGTGGCTCCCCCCGTGTCAGAACCAGCTCATTCAACCGGGCGCCCCTTCTGCTCTCCCGGCTCTCCGAGACCTCTTCAGCAGATGACAACATGAGTGACGCAGAGTCCACCCCCTACTCCCCTGACGGAATGGGCTCCATGGACACCAGATCACCTCTGGGTAAGAGAGCAAGGGATCCATGTTCCTAAGTTTGCTCACTGCCATCATGTGGTGAATGATATTAACGGTGTACTGTGCATTACCTGAGTACTGTAATCATCAAAACAACAATACTATATACATATAGGGAAACAGAGATATAAGCTAACTGGTGTAACCCACTTCCAGTGAATTATGCTAAGCTAGGCTAATGGTGTCAGATTGAGTTGTTGCACACACAGAGAAGAGAAGGGTTTATCCTCTTATCTTACTCTGGGTTAGACGGAAAATAAGCTAATTTCCCCAAAAGTTGGTGTGTTCCTTTCAGATTTTACTTGTGGTAGTTATGTTTTGCCCCCTAGTAGAAGAGATATCAATTTGTTTTAGTGATGATGCTGCAGTGCTCTAACAAATCTATAATCTGAAGTGAATAAATGTTTTTTTTAAATGCTTATTGCTATTATTTATGGACATTGAAAACATCTCTTATCTCCCACTTTAGGCTGGTCAATTTCGAACGAGTCCAACGACGCTGATCACCAAGTAAGCAGGACCATCACGCATTAAACGATCACTGTTTACAGTGTGACAGAAGTGACAGTATACTGCAGTGCATAAACACCAGTCTACAGTCTGCGGTCTACAACACTTCTGTGTTGTTTTTATAGGACTCCGAAAATGGAGGAGACAGTGGCTATCCTAGCGAGAAACGGAGCGATGGGGACCCAGCAGACCATGCTGGAAGGGTAAAGACATTTTTCCTGTTCCTTACCCCAGAAACTCCATAAAGCATCTCTTGAGCTCCAGCTGTCGTATTTGTAAATGTCCCACTGTAATTAAGTCACATAATGAAAACACAGAATTAAATTAGCAGACAATGCTACAGTTGTACTGTTATAAATGATAACACAAATAAATATGATGGCAATATATGCAATGTGATCAGAGGCACCAGTAATAAGCGAGTGAGCTTTTGCTTTATGCTTTTTTTTTTGCATTTGCCATAACTGCAACAGTTGTGCTTTCACAAACACTGTATGTGTATTAAATGGTGGCTTTAATGTACATCACAATGTAGGTTCGCCCCAACTACTTCAGACATTACTCAGAGTCGGATGAGGACAGTGCTCGTCGGGTAAATACTTCTTAGCCCTGAATCCTCATTACTCACCAGTAATCAGTAACCCAGTTATGCAGCTGTCCTTTTCATCCTACATTTACACCCCTCCCTACTCCCACCCCTCCTGGACTCATGTACTACACATCCCCAATTTGGGTGGTGGGGGTCAAGTCTGTGGTTCTCCCTCTCTCTCACACTGTGTGTCTCCTTCCCTAATCCAACCTACTACACTCTACCTGATCATCCTCATCCCTTCTCTTACCAGAAAATGGTGGTTAATGCCAGCAAGTTCTCCCAAGCTGCAGACAGTCCTCAGGTTCAATCTGTTTCTCTTCAAATTCACTCTGCATTCGCATCAGTGACCCCTGATATGTAACTTGGACTTCAATTTGTGCCAATTTTTTTATCTTACCTGTGGCTGATAAGTAATGTTTTTAAGCACTCTGTTGGCCCTAACATTTCCATAGAATTAAATAATATAGGAGCGTAGCCTGTTTTGTTTTTTAATGTTTTAGTACTTCATTGGTTTTTGCATTTTTGATAAGGCCCCAAAATTGTGAGCATGTAGTTAGGATTTTTGATAAACGTCAATGAACCTTCGATTAATTGTTTTGACGTTTCATTTCCCACTGCCTGATCAAGTTGCTGGACGGCAGTGGTTGCCTTGCAGTATGGAGTGGCTTGTTTGTTCACTTTTCCACAAAGCTTTTCTCATGCATCCCATCTGTTTGCTCTGTCATGTCTGTCCTCTCTCCTTGCATGCCTAAAAATGTATCAGCATAATGATAATTGTATGGAGACCCTTTGGTCCTCTAACAAGAAACAGATTTTATGTGGTTTGCTCTGACTTGGATCCAAAACATGTATATATTTTGTTTTTAAAACACTTGGGC
Organism: Alosa sapidissima; assembly: GCF_018492685.1. Taxonomy (NCBI): domain Eukaryota; kingdom Metazoa; phylum Chordata; class Actinopteri; order Clupeiformes; family Clupeidae; genus Alosa; species Alosa sapidissima. The sequence goes on along the minus strand of NC_055980.1, from coordinate 7,274,464 downwards.
TGTGTTTCCCCATGTCTGTGTACAGTGTAAGTTCGAAAGGGGCACCTGGGCAAAGAAATTTCTGTTTCTATGAGGGTTTCCTACTCTTAAGTAGCTTCATCAGCTACTTAAACGGCTTGATTCCTGTTTGTAGAATTAGTTGTTACAGAAACCTACAGTACACAGGTGTTTAATATAAGTAATATATGAGCACAAGACATTGTATGCAAGTTGGTATTTTTTAAATAAACAGTTTTGTGAGTCAGTCTGGACAGTCAGAGGAGGCTAAGCACACATTGGTCTTGTCACAGCTTATTTTTAGACACCAATACAGCTTTTCCCAGGCATTAAAAAGATGTAGTTTCAGATGAAAACTGACTAACAAACTAATCATTAATTTAGTAGGTATGATTTGTAAAAAACATGTATTAAAAGACAAATAAGGTCAATCCAAGTAATTAGTTTTGAAGATAAAGCAGAATACTTCAATGGCAAACGCCAAGCTGTGTCAGCCAACAGAATATGTATCTCTTTGATATGGTACAACTTAGCTAAGTTGGCACTGGGAAACACCTCAAAAAATGAAAGTATGCCTTACGAATAACACAGTGCTAAGAAGACTTGGGGTAATACAGCCCTGTTCTGTTTGGTTTTCGCTTTGTGAGTTTGCACGTCTGTTCCGCAGCTTACAGACGAGAAGTGGAGTTTCTACCACTCATCTCGGTCGCACATCCACAGACCCTCCTGTGTCGCCGTAGAGGTGGAGAGACTCAACTCTCTCGTGCAGGAGAGGAAGATTGGAAAATCCATTTTGGGCAAGGTAAAAACCCGCAAATTGTTGGTATGTGGTACACGTAGAACTAAAACTCCCTGTGGTGTGTTCGAAGCTAGCTTGATTATGATAGCCATGGTTTCTTATGTAGTTCAGTGAAAGGGCAGGAGTTACAGCTGAACAAGCATCGGTTGTTGTCTGTACTCTTTCATTTGAACTCACTCTTACTCTTTTTTTTCCCCCCGTCGACCCCCATTGGGATAGGTCCATCTTGCGATGGTGCGATACCACGAGGGAGGTCGATTCTGTGAGAAGGACCAGCCGTGGGACGAGCACTCTGCTATCTACCACCTGGAGCGGGCAGCCATGTGTGAGGAGCTAGAGGCCATCGTGGCCTTGGGCCAGTGCTACCTCCAGCTGCCCCACCATATCCTCTCTGAGATTGAACTGGAGGCATGTTCTTACTCCTCTGTTTCAAAGGCCTTTTGCACCACTGGAGTTATGTTGTTGTTGTTGTTGTTGAGTTTTTGGGAATGCTTTACTTATCTGAAGGTGATGCAGGTTTGCGATTTTGGGCGATTTTGACCTGTGTGTGCCTGTGCGTGTGCGTGTGCGTGTGTGTGTGTGTGTGTGTGTGTGTGTGTGTGTGTGTATCCTCTCTGATATGTATGTGTCCCCTGGTCCTCACAGGACAGTGAGGAGAATAGGAAGAAAGGATTCCGCTACCTCCTGCAGGCTGCTGAGGCTGGCGACAGGCCCAGTATGATTCTAGTCGCCAGGGCTTTAGACAACGGTCTCAACCTTCCACCCAGCAGGTGGGAAGATGCATTAAAATGCTTTATCATTGTCAAAGACTGTTGCTTGTATAATCTTTTGATGATTACCTTAATTAACTCATTCATCAATTTGTTTTAAAGCGAGTACTACCCATATTGTTGCATGTAAGATAATTCGGCTTCAATCTTTGCTTGTACTGTATGACTGACATAACTTGGTTGACCCTAATATGCGCCTGTGCAGGAAACAGGACTGGGAAGAGGCTATTCATTGGTATGACTGTGCCCTCAACATGACCGATTATGACGAGGGCGGTGAGTTCGACGGCATGCAGGATGAACCACGCTACCTCCTACTGGCCAGAGAGGCAGAGATGTACCAGGAAGGGGGCTTCGGCTTGGACGCAGATCCCCAAAGAGCAGGTGAATGTGATACCATAGTCCAGTTTGGTCCAGTTGAAGAAAGTGTGCTTTACCCCCCCCCCCCCCTTTGTCTGCATGCTGTTGCTTTAATGAATGATATTTTGAATAACTCCTGCCATGTTTTATAGGTGACCGCTTCACAGAAGCAGCAGATGCAGCCATAGAGGCGATGAAGGGACGTCTGGCCAATCAGTACTACATGAAGGCAGAAGAGGCATGGGCATTGATGGAGGAATGAGAAAGCCCCATCACTCCATTGGCCAGAGTGTCCCCATTACCAAAAGAGAAATGTTTACAAGCAGTTTGTTCAAATGTGTTACAGTGCTTTCCTGTGACGATTGTCTAGTGTTTCACAGAAAATAAACAGATGTCTGGGTGGTGTTTTTGTCTTGGGCTAGTGTCTCACTCTACCTCTCCCTCCATGCCCACCTTGGCATTTTTTTTTGTTGGGCAATAGTGGTTTACCTGAGAGCTTTTCAGGATCAAATGTTTACTTCAACTTTGTTTACTTCAACTTTTCCTAATTTTGTATAGTTTGTATGTATGGAAGCTAGAGAGGAGCCTGCACACCTTGATAGGTTATACTCCAGGTGCAGCTCTTTCACAAAAGCAACTTGAGAAAAGAAAAGCCCATCACTGAAGAAACTGACAAATGAACTGACAAAACGTCAGTTCATCAATACATTGGATGCACCTTGGAGCATGCAGTGTTTTCTTTTCTTCTTCTCAATAGTTTGTATGTATTGAAGACATTGTGCATGTAAGAATATGTAAGATTTTGCCATGGCTGCATTAAATGCTTCTGATGAAGACTTGGTCTGTATGAATACTTGGTATTTGTTGTCTCAACGAATATGGAAATAAAACAAATATTTTTAACCCTAGATTATCATGATTGTGTATATCAACATCACAATCCATTTCCATCATCTAACTTGTTAATTCCCATTTTGACATTTCAAAAAAGAAATCCTGACTAAATCTTAATAGGGTAAATGGTGGAATCAAAATACATATATTCTGCATTACAATACAAGTGCATAGTCAACCTTGGATTATAAGGAGGATATTTGATTGTCTGGAAAACCAGAACCAATTAAAACTACATGAATACGAACTACCTCGCGTTACCTATGTATCGATATTTGGTGTCACGATGGCCTTGTAAACAGAAATATTGTAAACTGTCACTCTACTGATTCTTCGTTTCAACTAGAAAATTAGTTACGTTTACACTGTTGATGATTGCTAAAAACGTTAGGCTACTTTGTTGCAGTGAGTGTACCAAAAACATTTGCATGTTCGAAGTGCCACGTGTAATTAAGGAGATTACATCACTAGACATAAAGCGCGATTGGCGTGTTGTTCTCTGCAAAATATCCTGTATTTTTCTTCTATACGATAGCGTGGCCGAGCGGTCTAAGGCGCTGGATTAAGGCTCCAGTCTCTTCGGGGGCGTGGGTTCGAATCCCACCGCTGTCAAAAAAGTTTTATAAGATGTGTTGTTGTCCTATCCAGGATGAAATAATCAAAATACCAGCTTTGTAGTATGTATGATCGTCGAAGACCAAAGAACACTACTTCGTTCTGAAACATATGTTGCATAACTAGTTATTGGAAATTATGTTGGTAACATAGAGTGTAAGGGCTCGATTTCCTGTCGGAAGACATTCCTTTTTCATCGTTGATGATTGCTGAAACGTTGGTTCCTTGCAGTAAATATCCCAAAACATATTTGCATGTTCGAAGTGCCACGTGTTATTAATAAGATCACATCACTAGTCACAAGGCGCAATTATCGTATTTTTCTCTGAAACACATCTCGAAATAAGGCTTTGTGTGATAGCGTGGCCGAGCGGTCTAAGGCGCTGGATTAAGGCTCCAGTCTCTTCGGGGGCGTGGGTTCGAATCCCACCGCTGTCAGCAAGGTTTTATGTACTGTATTGACCAATCCAGGATGAAATATAAAAACAATATCAACATTGTAGCCTATGATCACCGAAGAGCAAAGAACACAACTTCGTTCTTAAACATTCGTTGCATAAACAGTGATAGGGAATTATAATGGTGAAAGTTTATGGACTCGATTTCCTGTTGAAAGACATTGCTTTTACACTGTTGATGATTGCTATAACGTTGGTTTGTTGCAGTAAGTATTCCATTTTTACTTGAGCAGTCTAATGCTACCCATACATTAGACTTTGACAAGATTTGGGAAAGATTCTTGAAAGATTGGAGTCTTGAACTAATGCCCCCCATTCAAGCTTTACTCAAAAGACTACACTCTTTCAAGAGTCTTTCCCAAATCTGGTCAAAGTCTTCTGGTGTACGTAAGGCGCTAGTCTTTTCGGGGGCGAGGATTCGAATCCCACTGCTGCCAGAGTTTTGACATTGGAGGTAGGCATACCTTGCTCTCAGCCTGGCAGGCCATGACTTTCAGGTTCCCAACCTTAACGACACCTGCACCAGACCTCACTAGACTTTAAGATTGGCAGTAAATCTGGCAACATTGCTTCGATTGTTCCAGCACCAGATATGCACACGATTTTTATTGATGAAAATTCAACATACACAAACACGTGAGGACATAACATCACTAGTAGGCTACAGAAGACACTATAATGGGGTTGCAAGGAAGAGATAGATACAAAAGTAGTTTTGTGGAGCAATATCAAGACGAAAGGAAAACACATTAATAATTCATCATAGACAAGAACACTTACACTTACCTGACTAGCGTATTCTTATTTTTTGAAGTGCAGAAAAACAAAAAACAAATATACGTCTGTTTTGGCTACTCTATCGCTGGAGAGATTATCTTCGCAGCTCTTTGGCGCCTCCCTGAGTAAAAAAAAAAAAACACTTGTGTCTGTTTTACCACTGGATTATGGGAAAGGAAAAGCAGCAGCTCCTCCCCACGTGTCTGTGTAGACTGGAATCAGCAACATGGCAGCATTATACCCAGATTTCTTACATTGACATATTCAACACAGACAGGCTTGTGCTTTGCTGAAGCCGTTAAGAACAACCAGAGTAGGGTACAAAGAGGCAGGCGTGATCTTTGTGTTACAGGTGAGACGGAATAAATGTATTTTATGTGTAACAGTTATGGGCTTGAGACTTGAGACTTATTTGGCAGCTAGCGAGCTAACTAGATAACTTAGCATTTGAAAAGTTACCTAGTGTTAGGTCATCTTTGTGGAAGAATGACAATTATCACTGATTTTGATGGATGGCTATATTTGTGTTGGGTCAATAAGACGACATGAGATTAGCTAAAGGGAGCCGTAACGTAACCATGTTAACGTTACATTATTGGTGCATGGCATTTTCAACCAACTCTGTTACATTAGCTTGTCAATCATCTGGCAAGTAAAACATGTTGTGCTGGTGACATCAACCAGTTTTTGTTTTTTATATGTGGTCACACATTAAAATAATGCGATGGTGTAAAGGAACTAACTTGTTTAAATAATGTGTTGACTATCGTAAGAAAATGACACGTTCTTGCATCATTTCACCGGAGATCAATACTAAATGCTAACGCTGGATAGCTCGCATATGTTAAGTTAGCAATAGCCAGCACAGCTAGCTTGGTATGTCTGAAGTCACATCATTTAGCGTTATCTCCTGCTGTTTGTGAGGTTTGTAAGTATTTGAACGGACTTTGTATGTGAACAGCTGACATTAGCCACGAATATAGAACAATTGTTTTAAGCGATGTTTTGTACCGTTATAACTTAGCTTAACGTTAGCAGGCATCACTTTCATGGATTGCTCTGTTACTGTCGTTGCTTATTGAACTGGATATTTCATCAAGAAACAGTGAACAATGTCAGCAAGGTAGTTTTATACCATGCTTATAACGAGAGGTCTGACTTTAAAATATAACGTGTCGGAACAAATGTCAGTTGTTTTGGTGCAGTACTGTAGGATGCTGTAGTCATTTATACCCATTCATTCCCAAGCTCAATGGAATTTTTAACGTTACAATAATATCAAAGAAGGGGAAATCGAGATATGAAGCCACCGTTGTTCCTTTGTTTTTCGGCAAAATGTTGTATACATTAGTATCAATCACAAAGTGAGTGCCTCAGCATTTCGCTAATCCTAGGTTTGGACTTCAGAGGTCTGTTGCCGAGGTTCCTCCCTGTCCTCTCATCATGGCCAGCGGGGATGACGATGACCCCATCATACAAGAGGTATGCAGGTTTCCTCCCAACTTTACAACAGAAAAGATACACACTTATCTATCAGTACTACAGCCTGCTGTGTCTGTAAATGTGTGCTGTTTAAAAGCTGCCAACAGAGGTATGTTCTTCACTAAGAGGTATCACTAAAGGGAAGAGGAGAGAGACTTCTCTCCATAGTCTGTCTGCCTCTCCACCTTCTCCTTGTTTGTGTACTGACTGTCCACTAGCCTACTGTTTTACTGCTACACTGTTTACATGCTATATTAGCACATATGCATAACCCCTCCATCCCTCCCACAGCCTGGATTGTGGCCGTACTTAATACTTTATACTTAATACTTGACCAATGGCTGTAACCCTATTACTTCAACCTATTCTTGCACTGATATAGTTTTTTTTATATTACTTTGTTTACATTATTCTCTTATATGTCCATATTTATTTTATGCTGGTCTCCAGACTTTTTTCTTGCACTGTAACAGTTGCACTGTTGGACTTACCTATTTGCACCATCACCATGACACTCACTCTCATAGAGCACCTTACCATGCATACAGAATTACAGGCTCAGTCCCTGTCCTGTCACTACAAGCGCCTCATGCTTGATCATCCTTAAGCACACTACGTGCATATTTAATTTAGTTTATTTAGTATATTTATTAGTGTATTTAGTATTTTAGTTTTTTTTTTATCTTCTACTGTTTCTATTGTACAGTGGAGTTTATATTTATATACTTATATTACTTTTTCTACTTTAAGTGCATGTTGTGTGTGATGTCTGTATGCTACTGAGACCTTGAATTTCCCCTTGGGGATCAATAAAGTATCTGTCTATCTATGTTGATGTATCATAAATGGGTGTTTCTGCAACTAGGGTCACTTTGGAAAGGTCAAATGATCTCTTGTTTTTGTGTTCCAGTTTGATGTGTACTTGGCCAAAAGTCTTGCGGATAAGCTGTATCTGTTTCAGGTAAACACTAAATGCTGCACAAATAACACCAATTGTACCCAATTGTCATTTGGATCTATTTAATGTTGAGCTTGTGCATATGATCCCCCCCCCCCCCCCCTTATTGTTTAGTATCCTGTGCGCCCCTCATCTATGACATATGATGATGCAACTCATTTATCTGCCAAAATTAAGCCTAAACAACAGAAGGTGAGATGATCATAAAAAGATGTCATGTGTGCCAGGCCTAAAATACAATATGCATTCAGCTGTAAGTAGTAAGGCCACCAAAGCCTAGTTGTGACTTTCTCACATTTGCATGCACAGGTAGAGCTTGAGGTCGCCATGGACACTATGAGCCCAAACTACTGCCGCAGTAAAGGGGAGCAGATCGCTCTCAATGTTGATGGCACTACTTGTGAAGAGTCTAGCCTGTATTCTGTGTGAGTGTTGGATGGTACCGTAGCTGCATTGCAGTGCTGCTGCCTTTGTGTTATCTATGTACAGCACAGATACATATTGGTCTTTTACACACACGCTTCAGATGTGATTTGTTTTTATTTGGTATTATCCAGAGTGACTCATTTCTTGTTTTTCAAACAGAAAAATGATGGATAAACAGACCTTAACTTCTATTCAAGCAACCACAGACACATCTCGCTATGCAGCTGCCATTTTCCGCAAAGGTAAATTATGTTTTCATAACTGCTGTAAATTTATACCCATATTTATATTCTTTATAATGTCTGGTCAGATATGATCTGTTAACATTTTGAGCACTTTAATACCTGAATATCTCCCCTTACAAACCTGTTCTACAAAATTATGACAATTTGACATCACTTATTTCTATACCATTGTGTGTTGAGACAGTGGCCACTTTGTGTATTATTTTTGTGTCAAACACTCATACGTAAGTGGTAAAGCAAACACTTCCTGACTGTTTGTTTGTTTTTGTTTCGTGTTGCCAGGTGAGTTCCACCTCACGCCTCTGCAGGGCATTCTCCAGATGAGGCCCAGCTTCTCCTACCTGGACAAAGCCGACACGAAACATCGCGAAAGGGAGGCGGCCAACGAAGGTAGGACCAGCTTCATTCATTATGCACAGAATCTGAATCTAAATTTGGATGCGTCTACTTGGGTGATCTGATCACGATTATGTTCTAATTGTAAACAATCACCAAGACGCATTGTGATCTGATCACTCAAACCACTTGCTGATGTGGTTGCTGAGTTGAGGAGACACATTTGACCACATATCTTTTGTTGCGTAAACACTAATGCCTTCTGATGCATCTTGACAATGGGAGTTCTAATGACCGTGATGTTGGTAGTAACGGAATCTGAACACAAGTGGTCTGCAACGTTTCTAGCTGTACTCCTTGAATACATGTGTAAACCGCAATATGTCTCGACTGACCACTTGTGATCGGAGCCCTCATGGCGCATTTCTAAAAACAAATGTAAACAGGCCCCATGTCTTTATGTGAACTCAAATTTACACAATGTCATGGCTTAGACTCTCTAGTCAGTGAAGATTTAAATGTGTGTGGTGGTTGTTGTGTGCACGTGTGTGGTGGTGGTTGTTGTGTGTGCGCGTGTGTGGTGGTTGTTGTGTGCGCGTGTGTGGTGGTTGTTGTGTGCGCGTGTGTGGTGGTTGTTGTGTGCGCTTGTGTGGTGGTTGTGTGCGCGTGTGTGGTGGTGGTTGTGTGCGCGCGTGTGTGGTGGTGGTTGTGTGCGCGTGTGTGGTGGTTGTTGTGTGTGGTGGTTGTTGTGTGCGCTAAATCTGTTGCCGTTTCCACATAGCCGGTGGTGACTCCTCTCAGGATGAGGCTGAGGAGGATACCAAGCAAGTCACTGTAAGTTGCACTCGAAGTCATTTAATTTAATTCAGTTTAATTTGTCATGCAAATGTCATGCAGAGATTAACCTGTGACTTCCCTGTCCTCCCTGCAGGTGAGGTTTTCTCGGCCGGAGTCCGAGCAGGCCCGTCAGCGGCGTGTCCAGTCCTACGAGTTCTTACAGAAGAAGCAAGCAGAGGAACCCTGGGCGCATCTACACTACCATGGCATAAAGGTACATCGCCCAGAACTAGCCTTAGATCGGTTATGCCAGGTCTTGCTGCATATAGTGATTGTCCCCCAGGTAGTTCTCTGGAAATGGCAGTTTGGTGTTCTAAACTAAGCTGGTTGGTGTGACTAGAGCTAACAGCACATCTTCACATAGCTGTCAGTGATCTGTTTGATGGTCTCAAGATGCTTATCAGATTATACTGTTTTTGTTGACCGATTATCCTCTAAAAGCTAGTTTTAACAATGAAGTGTTTTGGCAAAGGGTGTTTATGCTATTGAGTTGATGATCTGTTCAACACTGAGAGCATTCAATCAGTAAAGGTGTGTCCATTGCCAGTGACTTGGTCAGTGAGGGACACTGGTGTTTTTGCGATTTGGGCTTCAGGTTTTGTGCTGTCAGGCATATATTTTCTAGAGACCATATATCACATTATTTCTGGCACATAGTCTCACTTCTCAGAGGTGGATGCAGCTTTGTATTTTTGAGTGTGTTTGTTTGTTTGCTTGTAGTGTAAAGATCTCTACTACCTCTTGCCCTGTTGTGTAGGATGGACGCTCTGAGCATGAGCGGCAGTACCTGTTCTGCCAGAACATGGGCGCTACGGAGAGCACTGAGCTTGTGAAGACACCCAGGTGAGTTCAGTTAGTGGACTAACTACTTTGTGTACATATTTATTAGCACATCATCCATGCTAACACCAACCAACGCTCATGAGTAGGTATGTTAAAACAAAGCTTATGTGGGTGAAATATTTAACACATCCACTGCTGTATTAAATGTTAAAATAATTTCTAAATTCAACGGCCTTGTTTGTTTTAAACGACTGTCCATTACCTTGCAGCGAGTACCTGGCCATGCTCATGCCTCCAGTAACAGAGGAGAAGATGTGAGTATGAGTTTCCAACTCCTTGACCTCTTTGTCCTTCATATTTTTTCCATTTTAACATTACAGCGATCTGTCATGTTTGTTAACAAAGGAAGATATAGAGGAATAGTGATGACACTGCTCAATCTGAGCCGTCGTTTTTTTTTTTTGTGCCTGTGCGAGCTGGAGCCAGTTGAGCATCACTAAAGGCCTCCGCATATAGGCGCCGGCATGAGTACGACCCACTCCACTTTTGAAGTTTGATTACGTTAGGCTCCGTTGTTTTTGATGCAATTCTGCACACCAGCATCCAACTCGGTTGTCTCCGCCGTGTAGATTTGTTGTATTAGATTAGATTACAGTTCAGTTCTGTTTTTGTCAGAGCCACTCAGTAGAATCCACTGTTTATCAAATGTTCGTCGGTTAAAAATGCAGGCGCTAGTGTGCATGGGCAAGTGACAAAGTGTCGGTGGCTATATGCGGTGTGCTTCACGTTTCAGAGGCTGGGTAAATGCTGTTCGGACTACTGTTGATGTAATGTGAGCCTTTGTCCTGTCTGTGTTGTGACGTTGCAGTGTGAGGCCCAGTGGTCCGAGCAACGTGCTCTCCATGGCTCAGTTGCGCACGCTGCCCCTCGGTGACCAGGTCAAGACCCTCATGAAGAATGGTGAGCAAGCCACTGTATCCTCAGATGCAAGCCCCTGAAGTGTTCTTGCTGGTTTTAATACGGCAGTTGTACAAGGAAATGACTTGTTTGTCAGCAGTAGTAGCATATCAGATTGCTCAAATTATTATTATTATTTATTTTTTATTTTTTTCAGAGGTTTTTTTTTTGTCAGCACAGTTTTGAAAGTGATGAAATTATGGATTTTTGAAACAATATCAGGTGTTTGGCAAGGAGACAAAGTAGTATCATTTTGATGGAATGCCACTGTGTTTGTTATGAGGTACTGTTGTGACATCTAGTCAAAATGATGCTTTTGATGCTCTTGACAGATAAAGGTTTGGTACAAACCCACAATTCTGCTAGTCAAGAAATATTACTACTAGGAACAACTTTTTCAGGAACACTATATGAGACCTATCAGTGTGAAGGTGTTCAGCCCTGCCCAACACTTAATATATAAAATGATCTTTGTCCTCTTTTAAGGTGTTTTGTTTTTAGTTCTGTACTGCAGAGTAAATACTTGTGTTCTGCCATTTTCCTTGACCCTTGTGATTCTAAATACTGATAGTACTGATGGTCTCACCACACACACACACACACACACACACACACACACACACACACACACACACACACACACACACACCACTTTCAAAATGCCAGCTCAGTAATTATCTAATTTCTGTCTTTCCTCTGTGGTGCCACAGTGAAGGTGATGCCATTTGCCAACCTTATGGGCCTGCTCGCTCCCGGCACAGACTCCACAGCAGTACTGCGCTGTATCCAGCAGGTGGCGATGCTGGTACAGGGCAACTGGGTTGTCAAGAGGTGAGAACCACTCTCTTACAGCGCCATTGCACTCAGTTACTTGTACAATTAGTTTCCTAAGACTATGAATGTGGCTCTTAGCATATTTTATTGAAATGGTCAGTGGTTGATGACATGTTTCCCATAGCATCTCATCATTATAGTTGTACACACCAAAGGGATCTATGACTCTCGACAACAAAAAATATTGGAATGAAGTTCTCAGATGGTCAGCAAACTACAATATTATTGGAATGTTGACTCTATCAGAACCTTATAGTGGTGTGTATATGGGCTTTTCTGTGCAGTGACGTGCTCTACCCAAAGAGCAGCTGCAGTCCCCACAGTGGCGTGCCTGCCGAGGTGCTCTGCCGGGGCAGGGACTTTGTGGTAAGTTGAGTCGTCATCTCCCCGTCGCTGGGGAAGTTCTCTCATAATAACCCTGTGGTGAAGCATGTTGCTCATCTGTGCCACTGTCACTTGTTCACCCCCCCCGTCTTCCCTTTTAGATGTGGAGGTTCACTCAGGAGCGCTCCATCATGAGGAAGGAGGTGGCTGCTGTCATTAAGGTACTGATGAACGCACTGCTGTACTGGGCACTGTTCTGCCGCTGTAACACCAGAGGGCACTGTGAAGCAAGGAATTGTTTCAGCTTGAGGCTACAAGAAACATAGTCAGAACGATGGACGAATATGATTTTAAAGGGCAGAAATTCATTCACTGTGTATGTTATGTATGTTATGATTTTGCTGTTTAATTAACAAAGAATGACCTGTAGACAAATTGTACATGGACTCTCATGAGCTCATGACCACAGTAATGATATGGACCAGTGGATATAGGCAGCCCAGACCATGCAGCATTGTTTCATCTGTACTGGTGCTAAGGGCATATGGCAGGGTGGCAATTTGTGTGGCTCTGTGTTTATGAAACGAAATGCCACCCTCTTCCAGCTGCCCCCAGAGGACGTCAAGGACTTCCTGGAGCAGATGTCTGCCCCCCGGGTCAACCGCGGCTGGGAGTTTGTGTTGCCCAGCGACCGCGAGTTCGTCAAGAAGCACCCAGACGTGGCACAGAGGCAGAATATGCTGTGGTTGGGCATCCAGTCCAAGTAAGACAACAGACCGTTAGAATAGAGACCCACTCATCCTCACCTAGCCAGAGTGGGTGAGTTTTTCGGGTCAGTCGCTGAACTGTTTGTGTTTGCCACAGGTTGGAGAAGGTGTTCAATTTCTCCAAGGAGGACTTTGCACCGAAGAAAGATTCTCAAGCAGGTCTGTGTTTAGCCCAGGATAGGGCAAGTTGCTCTCTGTCTGTATTGCCTCTTCCATGCTTATCATGATAAGTCTGCCATTAACATCTGAGCGGAAGTCTTTGTTGATGGAGAACAGAAGGTCTTTTTGACGACGATGTGGTGCACTTTTGCCCTGCTGGTTGTCCTGATACAACTGGACTTTGATACCACTTTGATGATCTCGGTGATTTGTCTGATGTCACAATAGGGGATTCTTGAATAGATCTGCAGTCTGTATACATTTATTGGATGCGACTTAAGAAATAAGCCCCAAGAGGTGGTGCCTAAAACCCCCCTGAGATGTTCTATAATCACTGTAACTTACAGACAAGATTTTATAAAATAAAGGCACAGCAATGAGAAATGTAATGATTTTATTCATAGATAATCATTATTCTGCCAAGAAATATATTTCCTCTATCAGAATGGTTGCCAAGCAAGATGTTGAGATTAACTTTTGTATCAAGTTGACTCTAACTTTTGTATCAAGTAGGGCAGTAATGTAGAATGAAATGTGGTTAATGTGTGGGGATGTGCTGGATTATACAACGGCATCGAACACGATTCAGCCAACCATATTTAAGGACCGGAATTATTCATTTTAGAAATAAATTCACACAATGAGTACATTTTGTGGATGAAATAGACGTACACAGTAACAAGTAATGTATAGGCAGTTTCTCTGTCATTTGTTTGTAAATCTTAAATGGTAGTAACCAGGCTCAAAAGAATGTTAAATCATGTCCAGCATTCATGAAGTCCTTTGTCATGGGGATAACCTAGTTGACCTCTTTCAGAAGCAGTTCATGTGAGTGGCGAGCAGCGTCTGAAGTCTGCGCGAGAGGGTGCCCGGGACCACCAGGCCTCGCTGCAGAAGGACCTGGACACTCGTCGTAAAGGCTCCGCCCCGGGCAGCAAAGCCGGTGCCTCCAGCGCCGCGCCGTCCGTCCGTGTCAAGCAGGAGCCCCTCAGTGACTCCGAGGAGCCCATGGACACGTCGGACACCTCCGCCATCCCCAACGGCTCCGTGAACGGTTACCCCGGCTCCCCCGACCCCCAGAACGGCCACGCGGCGCCCGGGCCGGAGCTGCAGGACTTTGTGCGCACCACCTTCCGCCGGCAGTACGTGCTGACGCTCAGCGAGGTCAAGCGGCTTCTCAACCTGCACCTGGCCGCCCTGCCGCCCGGACGCTGCTCATTGGGAACCGTCTCGGACCGCGCGTTGCAGGACGCCATCCTGCTCAACCAGTGCAAACAGATCCTGGTGCCTGTGAGTACGCGCAACTGCTGGGGGGGGGGGGGGGGGTGATGTGGACACTACCGGCTTCCGAAGGGTATAACTGGTTAATGTAATGACTTCATGTGTACATGGATGAGGTGCTTAAGAAGGGAATTATGTTAAGGATCAAAATTAGAGGTGTAAGCTGAGTTTCAAGCTGTGAGATCCTGGAGGCTTTAGTGCTTCAACCCACTGTGGAGAACAGTGCTGTCAGTCTCCTCACTGTTGAATAAGCTCAGTTTGTTCAAAAAGCTGCACACACTGTGACCCTCAAAGAAACTGATTAACTGTCCCATGTTTTCCACTGGATGTTGGTTTGAAGCTTAACCTGTTCAACGATTACAAAAACTGAAGAGTTGTGTTGGGGCAGGTAGTTGAGGCCTGTCAGACTTGGGATTAAAAAGAGGCAAATCTGATAAAGGGTAACTGTGGAGGAGTGGTACCACCACACAAAGTGAGAACTAATATCTTGTGATCACAAATACCACTGACCAGTGGCCTGTTGAAAACGGTCATCAAAGCTATTTTCTCAAAGGCTTTTGAAGACTGGAGACAGCAGTCCATGGCTCACAGTTGGAATTGCAAGGGTATTAATTATGATGGTGTTTCATTCTCTGAATTTTATGTTCCAAATAGTTTGGCAGCCCTTCTTCTCAGGTCCCACTAATCACTTGTGTAGATGTAAAGATCATAAATAAATATTTGAAGGGTGTCCGGCAAAACTCCAGTGTGGAATACCCGTCATTGAGTTTATTTTAAGTAACAGATGGTATCACAGGAAGTCTTTGACAATAGGGATCACCAGGCCAGAACAAAGGTCACAGTCCAGCTATGAGGTCATATTTCACTATAATGTGTGTGAAAGAGTTTATGTGTGAGAGAGATGATTGAATGACATCATCAATTCTGACTCCCTCACATGCACCGTAGATATTGAGAAACTTAGACGTCCCTCTTGTTCATCGGTGCCTGCCATAACATGAGCAGCAAGCAGAGACAAGCTCACACAGTGAAGCGTTTTCTCCTGTTTATTTCAGCCATGAGGGTACATTCCTGTTCAGATTCAGCCGCAGAGGCATGTACGTTGATCTCGCACATCATCTCTCTCGGGAAGGCGAAGCCAGCAGGCAGGCCTAGGAGGAGTCATGTTCCACGCTGTGAAACGAAACCACATACATATATCAAGGAATAAATCAGTTATCCTTACTCGGTTATTTTGGCACACTAGACTCATTCAGAATAGGTTATTGGACAAATATGAATTGAAACGTATTTGAACGTACGTATGTGTACGTATTTGAATTTGCTTTACAATGGAGTCTCACAAGAGGCTGACGTTGTTGAAATTCCCATCTCCTCAGTCACAGTGCAGTACACGTAATGTACTGAAGAGAAGAGAGACGTGTGTCTGCACTATGAGCCTTCACAGTGCACGCTCTCCCTCTCTTTACATAAACAGCCAAGGGTTGGGACACAAAGCCGTGACATCTTACACTCTGCATTATTTGAAAAGTGGTGGTCTGGGTACAGTGCGTGTTTGTCCTAATCTGGCCAGTGCTGCGTGATTGTTGTGCCTTGAGGTCGTCAGGACTTCTCGGTTACATCCCGCGCGTTCATACGAGCCGTTAACCGTTGACACCGAAGGCCCCTCCTTCTCTTATTGTATGTTTGAATTCCAGAATTCTCGGCCCTGCATCGTATTTCAAGGGCTTGGACTCGCGCTGGTGGCAGGTTGTTGCTGCGTGAGTGAGTCAGGAAGGAAGGAAGCTTCTAGAAAGGGCATTCAGCCCACGAAGGAAATGTTTTCAGCAGGAATGCTGCTGGGCAGCTCCACTGTCCATTTCCTTAGCTGAGAACCAGTAAGACACTGATGACCCATTGAATGGCACGGTGGCTCTTAATCCAGTTTTCTTGTGGTGTAAGACCTGGACTAATCCTTTTTTGTCCGTGGGATTGGTGGAGGGGGTGTGAGATGGCCAGTTAGCCCAGGCTTATGTAATCGCTATTAATGGTAGAGCAGAGACAAAGCGCATTAGCCTGTAAGGAGAGCAGTCTCCTACAGAGGAGGGGTGGTGTTTTTGCCGTAGCACTCATCGATAGTTTCACACCTCAGCCCTTTGGCTGGTTGACTGGCTCCCTACTCCTGGGATGGGAGCTATAATTAGAACCTCAAGGTTGTTGTTAGGAAATTGTAATTATTGTTTTGTGTGTTGGTTTTGAGGAGCAGTGATGAACCCAGTGGCTGTGCCATTATGACTGAATTCGAAACTAAATGAATAATCACTAAGGTCTCGCACATTTTTAGAACAGCACAAAATTTGCGTGCAGAAGTGGAGAGTTAGGCCTTCCTAAAGTCGAAGAATATTTCTGTAAATTTGCAACCCTATCTAGAACATGTTATCCAGGCCAAGGCAAACAATGCCAAGATTATTCCTTTCCATCCTCAGACAACAATTGACTCTGTTTAAAGTTCTCAGGCACTGTGAACATATCTGATCATGCCAGGCTCTGAAATGTTCCTGGTATTAAGCCCTTAATGGAATTGTGTTTTGTTCTTTTGAAAGATTCTAAACTAATCAATTATCTTGTGAAGGTGGAACACATTAGCCCTGTTGCCCTGTTGGTGTTGTGTCTTATTGGCCTTACTCAATAGCACAATTTAAAATAGTGTCCAGAGACTGTTCTCTATTTTGTCACAATCCTGAAATTTCCTCTGACCCCATGGGAGGAACCTTCTAATTGTCTGAGGAGTAATAAACCCTAAATCTGTCGAGATAATGTATATCATCTAATTTTATCTTTTCGCTCTCTGATTTTTGGTAAATGAGGGTTTTTAATTATTTAAGACACTTTCTCTGTCTTGTAGATCGAGAATTCGATCTCTAACTCTGTGCCAAGTTTGCATATGATTCTCTGTGTGTGTGAGTGTGTGTGTGATTGATTGTTTTTTTTTTGTCTGTTTCTTCGGCAGTTCCCCCCTCAGATCAGAGCTGCTTCAGATGAGCAGAAGGTGTTTGCCTTGTGGGAGTCCGGAGAAACCTTTGACAGGGTAAAACCCAGTTAATAAAAAAATAAATAAAAAAACCTCTCTAAAAACATCACATTTTATGAGAAGAATACAGTAGTATTGGCACATTTTTGTCAGCACAATGTAGAATCAATGCCGGAGTAGCATTTGTGATATCTTTATAGCTTCATATCTTCAGGCCACTTCATTTCTGGATATGCCTACTAGAGGTTGACTGATATGGGTTTTTCTATGGCCGATGCCAATGCCGATATTTAGAAATCTGGGTCAGCTGATGGCCGATACATCCTGCCGATTTATTTTTGGCCGATATTTGCCTGTTTTCTCCCTTCTATTTAATTGGCAGTTCAGCTTTGGGAGTTTTGGGTTGGGTTGCTTATTAAATCTTGACTGAAATATCAGGGTTATCAAAGGAGGTCATTTAATCTTATTTTAAAGTAGTACTACTTGTACTGCTGTTTTAAGTGTTATTTGAAGATGTATATCTTTTCTTCTTCAGTACCGGCAGATCCTCTTTGAACTGTTCATGAAGAATTATCGGGTCAGGAGAAACCTGGTGCAGAGTCGTCTCACTCAGGAACTGGGCGACAACGTCACCAAATCTGACGTGGACCGGCTACTCAAGGTGACCCTCCACAATGCACACTGTGACGCAGACCTTTTATGCATGGCCAACAATCCCCCCACCCCCCAATACCCCTCAACACACACACACACACACACACACACACACACACACACACACACACACACACACACACACACACACACACAATCTGTGAAGGGCATAGAAAAAGACTATGTGCATATGTAAGTAAGCTGAGAGCCTAGATGCCCAGTTCAGTGTGCATTTGATGGGATGTTGGGACTTGTTGAGTATTATTTTATAATGTTTTTTTGCTGTGTGCTGTGTGATCTGTGTTAAATTGTTTAACTGTGTTAAAATGCACCTCTCTCTGCAGGACTGCTGCGTCAGCCAGGGAGGCATGTGGTATCTAAAGGGAACCATGTTGTCGTGACGATAGGAGGAGGTGGTGCACAGGCGGGTCCCCCCTCCCCCCCCCCCCCTCCCCCAGAGCCTGGTGAGAGCAGCCTCTGCCCAGGGAGGCAAAAGCAGACCGTGCACGAACCAATCACTGCCCTCCTGCAGTCTCTGGACAAGCCTGTGATTGGGTGATCGAAGTGGTCCATCACTTTTTCTTGCTCCCGGACATGTGCTTTTGTTAACGCAGCCGAACACGTAGCCGGGGTCAGACACAAGATGCTGTGAGTCCGAGCTAAAACCCCCGACACCTCGCTTTCTTCACGTCAAATAAAAGGGCTGGAGCGCTGGAGTCCCACACACGTACATGAGGAGAATGGACTGGTGGCAGTTTGAGCAGTTGGTTTGAATGACTAAGTGATCCTGTACTTTTCTTTACTTCAGTTTCAACATTTGTTTTCATTTTAAGTTAAATATAGAATAGTGTTCTATTAATAAAAAAAACACAGTGCAGTTATTCAAGGTTAATCTGAATTTGTGGCCTTCTGCAAGTGAAAAGTCACATTTCATAAATCACGTTTGCTTTTGTATGGGCCTTATGTAGGAACTATTTTTTTTTTTTGTCCCTTAAATTGGTTTTTATCGACCCTTGGATTGCAGTGTGCATGAGTTTGAGGAGCTGGTTACCTCACAGTTGTATTCATTTTGTTGAACTCTTCATGATGACTTATGCAAAGAGTAATACCATGCAGAGTGGGAAAAGCATGGAAGAATAAGCTGAACTTTGCCCATGAGCTTGTGCTAATAAATAATAAAAATACAAGATGTGAACGAATTGAAAGCACTTGATAGAAACTGGAAACAACAATCTGGTTTCCCAAGCACATATCTCAGACCGGTGTTTACATAGACCCCTAGTACTCTTGGAAATTGTCAAACCAAAGTCCCTCAGACAAGGATGGGGGCTGTCCTCCTCTAAGGCTCTTGGATATGCTGTAGGCAAAACAGATGGGTCTCCAGCATTACACTGCAGGTTGTAGGGGAACTCTTAAGTTCATGATCCTACTAATCAGGAATCTGAAGGAAGGGGATTGGAGTGGTTGTGCCATTATTGAATGTACTTTGGGAAGGATGTTTAGTTTACTTAAAATCAAAATATAAGACACTTGAAGAAAGTTGAATCTTTACTGAAATGATCGGCACATTGTTTGGAAACGATTGTTATCTCAATAGGATCGAGAGTATGTTGCCGGTAAACTTCTAGATGCTGCTTTTCATTAGAGCCCCTTTTTCTTATAAATTGGTTGTCTGTCGACCCACCCCCCCACCCCAGAATTGATCCTCTTTCTTCAGCTTAAAGGAGTTATTTAAGAGCAGTCTGCTGTCCGCTCTGCCAACAGAAACACAACCTCTCATTTTTCTCCTGTCTCTAGTGTCTCGGGAAAGTGCCATAACAGAACCTCAGGTCTTCATTGAGATGTTTCCATAACCGGTTGACTGACCTTAATTTTCTTTTATGGTCTGTGCCACAGCATTTGGGGATTTTTCTTTTTTCTGTCTTACTTGGCCTGTGGTTAACATGTTTATTTCAGTGTCCTGTATAAACAATTAAAATGACCAGAGTGAGTTTAAGGGAAGTGTTTGGCTGACTCACTGAATTTAGAGCTGCTCTTCTGTTGGACTGTGAGGTGTTGAATGCGGCCGCTTAGCCTCAACTCAGTCAAGAGAAAGTGCCTCCTTTGTATTATGGAGAAATATCACCCTCATCAAACCAGTGGATAGTGTTGTCAGAATGAAGAGGCCACCACCACCAAAAACACTCCCCACCATCTTGTTTTGCGGTGGAGAGGACCATTAATGTAGGCACCAAAGACCGAAGTAGCCATTTTAAGAATCATTCCATAACACCTCTCTCTTCAGGATGGTAAGATAATTCTGCTTTCCCTCACATTACCTCTGAAAATTGTCATAAAAAAAGACTTCATAGAAATGATTGTCTTCTGCCACTCATTTGTCACCTGGCTCAATAAACACTGTACAAAAGTAAAATCATTTATGGTCTCTTGTGGTTTTGTGGAATTTAGTGAACACTTTCTAGTCAAAGCATCAACAGTCTACTGACAATCACACATTATGAACTACATTAAGAGCATGTCATCGCTGCTCAGCATTTACCACAATCACATGTTATAAACGACATTAAGAGCATGTCATCGCTGCTCAGCGTTTACCTCAACACAAGAGGGCACAGAATGCACAAGCAGGACCTGGTGCATTCATTAATGTCTACGCCTGTTGAATTT
Organism: Alosa sapidissima; assembly: GCF_018492685.1. Lineage (NCBI taxonomy): Eukaryota > Metazoa > Chordata > Actinopteri > Clupeiformes > Clupeidae > Alosa > Alosa sapidissima. Next base: position 7,254,074 of record NC_055980.1, on the reverse strand, counting down.
GAACAAGGGGGAACCCATTTGCACACGCGAAGGACTTCAGAGAGACAAGCCTTTAGACAATGAATTATGCAAACCAGCCAACCAAGGCACCCCAACAAACCTGAGCCTTGCACCTGCTTTGGTCTCGTCTGCCACCTCTATTGGGTCTGGGTGTGATACCAGAGCACGGAATAACTGGAGAACACCTTGTTGTGGACCAGTGCCCTATTGGAGTGAAGGTAGTGGGAGTGTCTTGCTTATCAGCTGCTGTTTTATCTTCAAGGGTTCAAAAGGTTGTGGTGGATGACTGTTTTGCAAGAAAAACAAACCAAAACGCCAGTGAAACAAGTATTTTTTTCCCTAATATTCAACAGACATTTAGACAGATAACAGTGTGTCATACAATGTCATAATGTGAATAGTTGCCTATTTCAAGTCATATAGAAAGAGCAGATTATCATGTGCATTAAGCATTATAATATTTGACATTCACATTTTAAAGGAGAAATTAAACAACATGGGAACATTTATACAAAGAAAATGCATACAAACAAAACAAAAATAAAACCTGCAGTAGCCTAAAGTGCAGTGAAAACCAGTGTAAAGCTACATCACATTAATTACAAGTAGAACTGATATAGAACATTGACAAACTTGTGGTATATGACGGTGTTTTGACATAAATAATGTATAAATCTCCTGAATGTGTCAAGATCCAGTGTCAAGATCCAGCTCATTTTTGCGGAGTTGATGGCTACGGCTATATTCTTCACCTCAGTGATCCCAAAGTGATCTGCAGCGTAAGAATAAGGGTGTGTCTGGCACAACCCAAAACTAGACTTTGATCAAACGCATCTGGAGATAGATATCAGATCCAGCTTACGTTGATTATAACTTGCTGAGCACCATAATATTCAAGTTGCGAAATACAAGCATTTCAAAGGTCCCAATAAACACAAGCTAAACGTTCCCACGCAGCAGGACTTCCACGATCATCCCTAAAGCCAAAAAACAATTCCGAACCAAAAGAACCATGCTGTACAGATTCAAATCCTTAAGTTATATAGAAATCATCCCTAACTGACTGAGCCAAACCACTCACATGTTGCAGAACATGAGTCCAAGAACAAGCCCGTTCAGTGCCAGACGGCATCCCCGACAGTGAAAGACCAAATTCAAGTTTAAACGTGCTAGCTCGTACATGACTCCACGGATCAGAGACCCTGTATTCTACTGAGCTCTATCTAGTTTTAAAAAGTGCAATTTTACAAAGAGAGTACAGCGGAGGTTTGTTTGTTCCAAACACTTTGGAGAAGGCAGGATTACTGAGTTGATTAGGTCCATAAATAGGCACTGGTGTTAAAAGTGCAGAGGAGCATTCTTCTTTCTTTTCTTTTTTCTTTGTGGCTGACAATGGCAGTCATTGCCGCTCCCACTGTATCTGTTCAACTCAATTCCCTTAGGACTTCAGCCAAGTACTCAGTCTGATAAGACACAGCAAACGTTCTTCGCGCCCGCCGCCTCACTCGACGTGCCGAGGTTTGTCCCTGTTCTGCATTATGTCGGCCTTGGACCTCTGGATGCACTTGAAGATCTCGTGGAAGAGCACCTTGTATTCGGGCAACTGGGCGTCCTCCTCGACCCCCACGGCGACAGAGTGGGTGCTAGCCACGGCAGAGGTGTCCAGGTCCATGGTCGTGGCGGCCGTGGTTGTGGTGGTGGAGGAGGCAGCGGTGCTGGCCGGAGTCTGGACGGCCTTGTTGCTCTGGACCTGCGGGCCCCCCTCGCACCTCCGCAGCAGCGCGTCGTACTTCACCTGCAGGGCGCTGTACTGGGCGTCCACCTCGTTGAGCAGCGAGATGCCGCGCTGCTTCACCACCTCCGAGCGGCCCAGGCAGGCCCGCTCGTGCCTGCAGCAGCCGACGCTGACCCCGACCCCGTCCAGCCCTTCCCGCTCGCCGCCGTCGTCGTCATCCCCGCCGTGGTCGTCCTCCTCGGACACCCTCAGCTGCCTCTCGCTGCTGCAGCGCTTCAGGCTGCCCCGGCCTCCGTGCCAGCACCCGACGCCCCTCTCAGACGACGCCGACGCCGATGGCAGCAGGAGGAGGGCGTCGGGCAGGAAGCGGCTGGCGGCCGCGTTGCGGGCCCCGTCGGCGCGCCACAGCTCTCGCAGCTCGGCCACCTCGGTCTCGGCCTCGGCCAGGCGCGCCCGGCAGCCCTCCAGCTGCGACAGCCTCGCGTCCAGCTCGCCGCACTCCCGGGCCAGGGCGTCCACCTCGCGCTCGGCCACCTCGCGCCGCAGGCGCTCCGATGCCAGCTGGGCCTGCAGCGCCTGCACGGAGCTCACTAGCGCCTCGTACTCCGCCTCGTCTTCGGGGTCATCTTCAGCCCGGCAGAGATCTTCATCATCATCGTCAGAGAAACTGTGGGAATGCTGGCTGCAAACAACAGGCCAGATAAAGTTAGACATTGGCATTTGAGAAACAGGTTTATGTTTAATGTGAAATGTGATGCAAGTTAATTTAAAAGTACAGAATTTACATTTTAGAATGGTACCGACTTCTACAAAAACACCATTAAGGCATCACAATCACCTACAGTATGTCCCACTATGTGTCTTAAGGCGTGAGACACGGAGACAGGGACACAGGCACAGAGATAGAACAGGATGTGCCTGGACCACAATAGACCTCAAGCTGTGAGGTCAAAGCCTGTGGTCCAAACTAACACGTCAAAACAGATCGACTGGTCAAGCAGGTCAGATCAGTCAAGTGAATGGACAGATCAGTGAATGCTGCGGACCTGAATGGAGCCTTGGTTAATTCTGACTGAAGTCAACCCCACCTTGCAAAGTTTAATTTCTCACAGGTAATCCATTTAACCTAGTGCCAGTTTATCCCTACAGATAGCCATTAGCCCCTCACTGTTTTGACTCGTCCACAGCCTCGATTACGGTATGTGGTTTATGAACCTATAAAGTGTGGTTTGCGTCATTTTAACTGTTTAAAAGGGGCACTTAACACTTCCATTAGCCTGAGAGAGTTGAACCCATTTGACTCTGAGGCCAGAGCTATTTTAACATCTTCGCTGGACATTGCTGAATTTAGCATATAGGATTAAAGAGATGGCTAGTCGCCATGGATTTCCTATCCAGAGGGCAGCGGATGAAAGGCTGCTGGAACATAAACACCAAAACAAGGCATGGGAACAAGGCAGGCTGGACGTCTTGACAACTGATTTGCTTTGCCATCTTATCCTGATCGAAGTCATCCCAATCTTTAAAAAGCTATATGGTTAAAACAATACATTACTTCAGTGTTTAGATGCCAATCTGTTTAAATACAAGGGTGTGTTCATGAAGAAACACTTTTCCAGTTCAGTCTTGCTCTCACCTGCCACTTCCGCGTCCTTTCCCTGATCCCAGACTCCTGGAGCTGCCTGGTCGCTGCAGCTCGGCCATCTCTGCAGTGGACGCGCTCAGGCCCACCACCTGCTTCTGGAGCTCGTCCACCTGCGTCTGCAGCCCCTCAATGGTATCTGTGAGACTGGACGGGGGGGGGGACCTGTTAGCATGGCCATGTTTTCCAACCATCCACATGAGCCTCACAGCAAAATAGGTCTCGTTGAAAGTAACAGACATTTGAGGTAAAACAAAAATATAGGAATCACATTACACCCAGCTGTGTTCATTTTATAGCATGACATCGCAAACTAGATCTCCAAAAGAAGGTTTAGCATTTAGCATGCTAACAAGTCTATTATCAGTGCCTGCAAACTGTTTTAGGTGTTGGTGTTGAGTAAGGTTTTTGCATTCCTTTTTAATAGTTAGACTGTCAGTTTTCACACAAACCTCTGACTTTTAAGCTTGTAATAGACTAAGCCTCTCCAAATTCTCATTCTCACTCGGCTCTGTCTCACCCTTGGATCTTGTGCTGGGAGGCTCGATTGTCCATCACCAGCCTGTGGTTGCTCTGCTCCAGGTCTCGCGCCATGTTGTCCAGCTGCTCATACACCTTGGCATGCTGGTCATTCACAGACCGAAGGAGGTCCACCTGCTTGGAGAGATACTGGAGATGCAAAAGCAGGGGGGAAAGAGGGATGTAGAGAAGGAAAATTTGAGCACATGAAATGGCACATACTATTTATTAACTGTCTGCTCCTTAAAACTCGGATCAACTCTGTGTCGGTCTAGGTCCTGTGTCACTCTTGGCATCCTGCACTAAGGTAATCATCAAGGGAAAAGTCAATAACTGATTTTGATTCTTGGTTATTGTGTGTATGAGAAACCTCAATTCAACTAACTGAATTTTGAAAAATAATCTTCCAGACAACTGATTAGTTCTGAGAAACTGAATGAAACACGTGCTGGAAACTGGTCAAACAGGCATCCCAACACCATCGACCACAACAGAGCGCTGCACTAACTTGACATTTCCCACTCAATTACGCCCTCCGAGGAATGTGGAACTCCTTCAGCATAGACTCAAAGGTCAAGACATTCTCATTAGTTCAGAAGTCTGTTGGAGGTGCTAAGCGAGGCGCACATGGCAAGAGAAAGCAGCTCTTTTTTGTGAAAGTAATCAACACAGATCATTCTGTACAATTTTGAAAGCCTTAGTCAGCTCATCAGGGGACAGGGCACTTGTTATCAATCCAAGAACAACATAGATAAGAGATAAACAATCTCTGCTCTAAATATTATTGTCTGCTTCAGCCAAATATATATGTCAAATATAGATACATGCCTACATCAGACAAACTATTCGGCACAAATTTACTGGCAAACTCTCTTTCCGGTTTTGAACAAAACTATTTTCATCTGATGGCCTTTGGAGCTGGCTGGAAACTGTACATGTGTATGTGCAAATAAAACCATTAGGGCCTAGAACATAATTTCCTCATCATACCACATTTCTTTCACTTAATGCAAGCAAGTTGATATTCCAGTTTGGAAACCAAGACCAAACCCAAATGAGTTGAGTGGCAGCTTTTACTGTTTGTAGTTCTTTCAGCAATGAAACATGGCAAGAGAGATACGCACTGAGAGATACGTCAGTTACTGTGCTTTAGAGGACATTCCCAGTGGATTTCTCTATTTGACCTTATTAGGGATATTGAGTTCACATTACCAATTTAAATGAGCATCCTCAGTGACTCTGTAAGTCTGTTATATTAACAGATTAGCTTTCAACGTGATTGTCTAGACTAATATCGCATTGAGCATCCCCTAGCCTGCATAGTTTCCACATAAATGTCTGGTCTCAAATCTTTGAAAGCTCTGTGGCCAACAGTTTTTCAATACAAATAGCTCAAATAGGCAGTTAGAAGAGTAGTAGCCAGTGTGTGTGATGGAAGTGGCATCCTTTTAAAAAGGCTCTTTTGAGCAAAAGATTCTGTGACAAAGATTCTGCGACACTTGTTTTCAAACATGAAAAAATGGCGCACCTCAATCTCTTGCAGCTGCTCCTGGTTGGTGCCATACATCTGCTTGAGGCCCTCCTCCAGCTCCCGATTGCGATCCAGGAGAGTTTTCCCCAACTCAGCCGCCAAATGAAGATCTATATAAAACACAAGCAAAAGGAGTAAGGCGAAAGGAGATCTGTATATGCAATGACTTCCGAATGACCAAACACATGCCTTTCAAGCTTGTCCTAAATATCCTAAGAGCCTTCATATTTATAAATACACCTGCTTTGAAATACAGAGGCTTACGGTCATGCTCTGCGAAACAGAAATTGCTGCCATATTAAAATGATTCCTCTTGAGAGACATGAGAGAAATCGGACTTGAGTTTAATTCCCCCAACCAGCTCCAAACATTTGCCTGTAATGACACTCCAGAGCATGTGAGCACGAGACAGAACAACGGACCGACAGATAGGCCCATGGAGTGTGTGTAACTGGAATGTCACCGCGTGATGCTTTCCATGTCTGGAGATCATCAACGTCTACATGGAAAATGTTTGTTATGCAGTGTAACATTGATCTGAATGCCATCTTCCAGTCCACGGAAACAGAGGGTGACTGTCAAGCAACATCCAGCCTACCAAACATAAGGTTTTCAGGGTCAATGTTCTCTTTCTCTTTACCTAACTTTTGCTAACATTAATGCCAACAGTAAATGAGGACATACAGGACTTTGTTTTTAAACTGTCGCAGGAGCAGACTGTTTAAAAGGTTTTTTTAAAACAAATCTTAGCCTATGCACGCCGCTCATAGAGGTTAAACTCGGGTCGTTCCTGTTTGCCTCTTTCAGCAAGATCAGCAGAATCACAGAATAGGTGACAAAACCAACGTTTTCCATTAACAAATTTCCAACGGTGATGTGGGCTTCACTGTGAGCAGCATTGTATTCGAGCAGGTGCAGCATAATAAGCCTACATTTCAATGGACTGAAATCGTCTATCTTTGATAAATCACTCATTTATCAATGACAAATGCTATTCCTATACCCTTTTTTTTTTTTGAAGTGACTGCGCTGCTGCGCTCCCACAAATCTTTGTCATGCGCGTAAAACCTAGAAAGCGTTGTACAGATTAGGCTACAAATTCGTAACATTATATCCCAACGGCTGAGAGCGCAACGGGTTTACTCGTATTAATCATTCAAAACCATTTACCATGCTCGAGATCTTGGTGGTCGAACCAAGGTTCCTCCTCTTTAATTTCGAATTCCTCCTCCACAATCATGTCTGTCAGCATCTTCTTCAACACAAAAGCTTTGTTCCTAAACTCCGGAGCCTATTCCTGCACTTGCCCCTAGAAGCAGCAAGCACATTTAGAATGGTTCTCTCGGTTATCCGCTTGGGTTTAGCTTTATCCTCAGGCCCTGCTCAAAAGCCGGTTTCCGCTGTGTGAGTCTCGAAGAGCATGCTGTAGATGAGCACCGCTGTGGTGCAAGACTGCAGACAGAGAGCAAGCTCGCGGTACCCTCCCCTCGCCAACGTCCATAGATACGTGCTAGCCTATAACGTGGCAAGTTCCTCGTACCTTTGATAACGTGACGTAAGGCAAAGGATGTGTGTCGAAAAGTGATGGTCACTGGCGCCGCTTTCTGTAGCCTTTAACCTATCTAATAGGCTAGGTCATTTGGATACAATTCAGTGTAGGACTGTAGTGAGAGACTTAAGACTACCTCAACTTGATGAGAAGAAGATAATGTGATATCGAAGCCGGCCTATAAATACAGCGTAGACCTGTCCAACTTAATTTGTTAAATTCAGTTAGGCTCATTATTAGGCTACTGGTTAACCCAATTAATTGTAAGACTCCCAGCTCTTCATGGGTATTATGCTCCCTGCTGGATAAGACCTGCATTTGTTGATAGACCTACTGTAGTCTAGGCCTACTGATCTCCAAGGAGAAACTGCAATGTAGCAGTTCACAGAGAAAACACACCTAAATGAGGAAATGAATGAATGAAACACACACACACACTCTCTCTCTCTCTCTCTCTCTCTCATACACACACACACACACCACAAATGCAGTGAGGTAGGCTTCTGCAGTTAGGCCTAATGTGAATTGCAGTGCTGTTTATCTTGGGGAAACAAGCCAGCTCATGCATGTTGACCATGGGGATGGACTGGTTGCACAGCCAAACTTACATGAACAGATATGCTCAAAATGTGATCATGCACACAAGCAAGTCAGGATGTAAAACACTCTGTAGGCCTAGAACACACTAGGCATATTAAAACTGTGGCATGAGATGGGCTTCTCTGTAGGCGTATTGAGAAAGTGGCATAATATGGGCTTCTCTGTAGGCCTAGTGTGTTTTACATTCTGGCAAACATGTGTGTCATTGATCATAACCAATCTAGGGAAAGGGAGGAAACAAAGCATAGAGAGAACCTTAGAATTATGGGTTTTTTTTATTAAATTTTTTTTTATTTGGGGTGTGATATTATAGGCTAGTTGTCTATATAGGCAACATTCTTGACATCCGTGACAAATTAACAATTGCACCAATTTATATCAGAATTAAAAAGAGTTCAGATAATACAAAATAATATACTTTTGGTGGAAAATGTTATACAAAAAACTGCTGTAAAGGTGCTTATGGAGGCCATAGGGTCCCATGCTGTCAACACATTTGTGAAAATATCCCAGAGGCTGAACATACACAGGAATATATATATATATATATATACCTGTCTGTCTTCAGTGTATGTTCAGCCTCTGGGATATTTTCACGAATTTGTTGACAGCATGGGACCCTATATATATATATATACTTTTTTGATCCTGTGAGGGAAATTTGGTATCTGCATTTAACCCAATCGGTGAATTAGGGAAACACAAATAGCACACAGTGAACACACAGTGTTGAAAGGGTCTTTCGTTTTTATTATTATTTAATTACATAATTAAATCATTAAAACATTTGGGCTTAGGCTGTACTTTTTGAAAATTGTTGAAACTGTTCCCTCTAGTGGTAGACGATAGCAGTACAAGTTTTTCCCGCGGACACATTTTACTGTAACACGGGAAGTAGACGTGTCTTTGGTTGTGGCAGAATTTTGAAATGAGAGAGTGAGCGAGACCACTGCACTTATTAGCACGCTGAACAGTTTGCAGATATGAGACGTACATGTGGTGCGTACTGAATTTGTTTTGAAATGGTCACGCAGCGGAGAGGGAACCCAAAAGTTAATGGCGCATCCGCTATAGAGAAAAAAATTAAAAGGTAACTAATTTAGCTAATCTGTTTCATTGTTTCATTTAACAGAAGTTCTACAACATACGCCACTTTGTAATGTAGGCTAATGTAGCCTTATTTTCACTTGTAGTAGTCCTAGCCTAGACTGTGGTTTCTGTTACAATGAACATTCTCCTACTTACATGTATTAAGCAAAGCAGAGACGAAGGTGCCCACATTTGTGTGCATTCTTTGCATGCAGTTTTCTTACAATCAAGGTTGTGGGTTTTGTCCATATATGTATGTCCAGTCTGTAAGGACTTCATTTTACATACATTTTGGGCAAAGAGTGAAAAAAGATCTATAATAATGTGTGTTTACATTTTGGGCGCGTCTGCTTCAAGTTTGCTGACCCTGTATGACCTGTGCTGTGGTGACTAGGGGAAATGCACAGAGACAGGCCTCTGGGTGGAAATGGACAGCTGGCTCGTTGTTGTGGTGTGCAGCTCTAGCTGTGTGCGTCGTCGCACTGGGTTGGTGGTACTTTACTCTGGACGAAGACGTCACCGAGACACTGGTCTCACGCAGAGAGCTACTTCAGCAGCCAAAGGTCTTCCCTGTGCAGTGCTCGGAGGATTATGAGAATTACAAGCGTTTCCCAGGTGATGCTCCCATGAGTGGAAAACAGCTTTGACGTCCCTCTTGTCCCATAACCTGTTCTCTCCATCCCATTCCCAATATCGCCACCCTTCCATCTTCATTTATCCTCTTTACTTTTAAATGTTTCTCTCCTCCATGTTTGACTTGAGTAGTGCTGTGCTGGAAAATGCGCTTTATAAATACACTGTACCTCATCTTACCTTCTAATAATTTGTTTAACTCTCCTCTCATTTGTCCTCTATTGAATGTTTCGCTTGCTACTGCTGAGCTTCATTCATTCCATACTGTTCTTGTTTGCGTGAATGGATAGTTGTGCTTTTTACTCCTTGTGTGATCTGTAACAGTGACAGTAGTGTTCTCCCATATGCTCAGGCTGCACACCTCAGTCATGTGGAAGAGCGATCACCGACACTGTGGTCACCAAAGAAGAAGCGCTGACCCTCAGGCAGTAAGGACTCTCTTCTCCTTCCCTTTGTTAATAGTAGGACTTGAGTAATAATGCAGTGAAAGGGCTGTGGTTGTCTTGATTCTAAAACTCCTCTATCATCTCATAGGCTTGCTGAAAGAGGACTCTCTTTGGGTGGATCTGATGGAGGGGTAAGAGGTCATAGCCTAATGCCACACAATCATATACACAAAACACTATTGCAATTCCAACTGTAGTTCAAATGTATATTTATTTAATTCATTTATTTATTTTCTCACTTTTCTACAGGCCTCTATCCTTGACCTGCACTCAGGGGCTCTCTCCATGGGGAAGCAATTTGTTAACATCTACAAGTAAGCAGAGAACATAACAAGTTAGAATAGATGCACTCTTGTGTATTTCCATTCACTTCAATCCTGACTCTAAATGGGAAGCAGAGTGAGTGCAGAATGAGAAATACTCTTATAGCCAATCAACAGCAAGGGACAGGTGTACTATAACTGAAGCACTTAGTTTTGGTATTCATGATAAATGTATTTTTTTATGATGTACATAAAATGAATTTGTTCATGGATTGTCTCCTGTCCACTCTGATTTTAGGTATTCTGGAGATAAAATCAAAGATGTTTTTTCAAAAGAGGATTTTGATCTCTACAGGTAAGTGCTTGAGTAATATCGGATCGGATCATGTTTCCACCATTTTACATTTGACCACCCAGCTGTACGCACAAAAATAATGAGGTCACAGTTTCATTATTTTCCCAACTAAAATGGGCGTATTCAGATGTAGCTTCTCCAGATAAAACAGCTTACATATTGATTGCCAATGTGATTGTTCCAGTGACCTTTAATCTTTATAGCTAAGGTGCTAACATGCTTGCCATAAATTTCCCACCACGTTCAATTAGTTTCAGGTAAAGGTGTGTTCCTCACCCACACATTACCACTATAAACACAATCAGATCATGTCCAGTAATGAGAACCCACACTAATGCTGTAGTGCTGTGGAGACAAGCTTACATTACTATTTACCTTTTTCAAGAGCAAAAAGAAGGGTCATGCATGTGAAAAAGCAAACAAAAAGCATGTTGGCATCTTTGTAACTAAACGCTACAGTATACAATACCAGTGGAAATGTTCCCCTTTTTATTGATGTGCAGAGACGTGCGCAGCCGCATCCAAAGGAGGATTGCTGAGACGTTTGGTGTGGACTCCTCTCACATGTACCTCACCAAGCCCACCTTCTTCTCCCGCATCAACAGCACTGAAGCCAAGACCGCTCACGATGAGTATTGGCACCCTCACATTGATAAGGTACACTTACCACCTGGTAAAACACAAAGCATGCCCCCCTTTACACGGCATGACCCACATACTATCTTTTACTGGTTTTATATATTTTATATTATAGAAAGTATCTAAAAAATAAATCCAATGTAAAAGTTCAAATGAAATGTACAAGTGAATCAAAACTTTACATATCCTTTATATTTGTGCTGTATGCTTTAAGTGTCTTTCGATGCCTCTGACAGGTGACGTATGGCTCATTTGACTACACATCATTACTGTACTTATCTGACTATGGGTCAGACTTTGGTGGTGGTCGTTTCATCTTCATGGACGCCAGTGGGAACCGAACAGTGGAACCAAGAGCAGGTGAGAGGAGTCTTTAGTCATCCGTCATCCGTCACCCAATCAAATTAGTTCTGGATAACAGGTTGATACAGTGTAGTGCTTCTTAGTGCATGTTTGATGACGTCCACAACAATGAGGAAGCATTACCATCAACAATAAGTATTAACCTAGCAGATACTATCAGATACTGCCTTCTACTTTACTCAACCATCCAACTCTTGTCTCCCATCTGGGCCAACCTCCCCACCTCACAAGGACGGGTGTCCTTCTTCTCGTCTGGCTCGGAGAACCTGCACCGCGTGGAGAAGGTGACCTGGGGCACCCGCTACGCCATCACCGTGTCCTTCACCTGCGACCCTGACCACGCCATAGACAACCCCACCCTCCCTTAGGGCTGCGCTGCTCAGGCCAGGCTAGTCAGAGCAGACCCTCATTGGCTGGCAGCACCACCGGAGCAGGGGTCACCACATGGTAACAGCACAGAAACAGAACTGGGCAGCTGACACAGGCAGCTTGAAGTTTAAAGCCTTGGCTAGACATTGCAGTTTGCTTGACTACTTTGCCTCAGTGTCAGCCTGAGTTCTGAGTTAATGCTGTGATGAATAAGCCTTTTTAAAGACATTTTTTACATTCCAGTTACTTCACATTCCTGATTTGATCCACCATCAAAATAGCTGTATTAGATCATTTCGTCTACCTACTTTCACAACTGAATTGGCACTTTAATTTATATAATTATAACCATTCTGACAGGATTTTCATATGCAAAGAATATAAAGTTATTGGCAGGTATTCACACTGAAAGATGATGTTGCCTAGTTGTGATGTGGTTTTCTTCCATTGAAAAAAAAGAATTCCTCTCCTGTGGAGAACCATTTTTAGGCATTTTTATCCCATAGGATGGTGACCGGTCTTTTCCCCTGGGTTGTGATGCCCCTTACCCTATACCATTAAATGTTCCTAATTATGAATGTGCTCTTGTATGGATTTTATGTGGGGAAAACAAAATAAACAACAAAACATGATAGACTGTTGCAATCAAGATATTTAATTTGAAGTACTTAATGACTCATTATGTATGCTCTATTTATGACATTTTGGATATAACAACATAACAAATCTTATCAAACTTTTACATATGAAGTAAATATGTGTAACAGCACGTTTATTATGTGTTAGTAGGCCTACATGATCAGCCAGACCTGAAGCCTACTTCCTAATTTTATATTCTTACAGCAAGTAGGCTCTAAGAATATATAGGTAATGTTCCAAACTTTTCCATTTAAGAATGATGGAGGCTACCGTGCTCTTGGGCACTTCCAATGCTGCAGAAATGTTCTTGTACCATTCTACGGACAATTCTCTCGACCTCGTGGCTTGGTTTTCACTCTGACATACACTTTACTGTGAGACCTTATATAAAAAGATATGTGCATCTCTTAATAATGTCCAGTGAATTCATTTAGGCACAGGTGGACTCCAATCAAGTCGTAGAAGCATATCAAGGACCATTGATAGAATTGATCAGACCATTGATAGGATGCAGAGCTCAATGGCAAGTGTCATAACAAAGGGTGTGAATACTTATGTAAATGGTATTTCAGTCTTTTATTTTCTTTATAACTTTATAAAAACGCTCAAAACACTTGCTTTTTTGTGGGGTGTTGGAGTATTGTGTGTAGATTGATGAGAAAAAATAATAATTGAATCCATTTTAAGATGAGTCTGAAACATAACGAAATGTGCTGTGAATACTTTCAGTGTGCACTGTAAGTGTAGGCTAGGCTAAACAAGGGTACAGAGCTACAGGAGAATCATACATATATGCAGGAGAATAACCTGACCCTAGCCAGATGAATGTCGTTCCGCTTAGCTCCGCCTAGCTTCACTCACATCCTGAGTGAGTGAGCTAGGCGGAGCGAAATTCATCTGGCTATTGCCAGGTTAACAGGAGAAGGCACAGAGGACCCAAAGTTTGCAAGGAGTAGGGGATGAAGAATAGGCCTACTTGAAAATTGGGAAGAGATGTAGTGGAGGTTAAATGCAAGTAAATGCAGTTTATCCACCTGAAATTTCAGAAATATAGTCACCTCACCACTTCTTACAACTGTTTATTCACCAATTGCAACTTTTAACATTCAAAATCGCACTGTATGATCCACAATATGTACACTCAGGAACAATTTAATACCACTGATATTGTTATAAACATTGGACAATTATCCTCCCCCATCATCAAACACGTTCTTAATGTCTTTTTAAAAAAATCCGATACCGAATGGCGCAGTCCACCTTACAGAATTCATAGTTTACCCACCTCTTATTTTACCACTACAGCCCTGGGGAAACATGGTTTATGTTCTTCACGAAACCGGTGGCATTACCCAGCGGCGGTCACATATCATGCCAATACCTTATTGATCTCCGAATGAAATGCACATGCATCGCCAGGTAGGCTACTGCGCAGGTCCTGCCTATACCTGCGGATTCAACACAACATAAGAATAGTTATGTTTACCAGACGCCCTGAAGGGACGAAGCCTATTTCGCTTTAAGAACAACGAAGTTGAAAGTGTAGATCTCATAGCATCGTTTGATCATTTTTGTATTTGATGATCATTTACACACATTAGGCCTAGTGACTTCAAGTAAGTGTTTGTTAGTTTATCCATTTTGACAAATCGTAGGCCTATATAGCCTACGTGAGTGCACCTGTTCGCTTACATAGCCTACAAACAGGAAACCAATCTGATTTATTGTTGCTTTGCGTTGTGTGATAGAAGCTGATAAAGCTATGGAGCTGGATAATTTGAAAAGAGAGTTAAAAGAAAAGGATAAAGTTATACACGACAAAGACGTGGCGTTGCAAGTCATAGCACATGAACTTTCCGAAACTAAGAAGGCACTCCTGGCAAAAACGCGTGAGGTGCAGGAGCTCGAAATGCTTATCAGTAACAGCAAGAAGGAAGACCCGAGACAGTCATCTGCTGGTGAGTATAAACATCACAACAACTGTCAAAACAACCTCGTCAAGAAAATATTACTTTGCACACTAGTCTGAGTGTCGTAAGTAGCCTATTGACAAAAATAACTTAAATTGAGCATTCTTTGTATAGACCCGGATTCTAACCTTCCTATCAGAGAAACACGCAGTACGGGGATCCTATCTTTGAGTAGGTCTAAGTCATTAATAAAGGAATGCTACGGAGACCGGGAGGTGTTATTGCAAGATATTTTCATATATCGAGACAATGTGCACTCATTTTTGTAAATTGTGTGCACATTTTACAAAATTAAGAGCACAATTTAATAAAATGAGCGCACTTTTTAGTAAAATGAGGTAAATCATTAAGTAGCCTATTGGCAAAATAACTTCAATTGAGCATTCTTTGTCTGTGTAGACCCGGATTCTATTTCTAACCATCCTGCCAGAAAAACACGCAGTATGGGGATACCACCTTGGAGTAAGTCATACTTAATGAAGGAATGCTAAAATTAAGATACCACTGCAAATTTTCAATATGACCATCAACTCATTGGAATGTCACTCAGCAACGTAGGATGACATCATGTTCTGTTTTCATACAGTGGGGGGAGAAAGCCCCAGTGAGGCCAGTTCGGCATCTCCTGTTGTGCCTGAGCTGAGGCTGGTGCTGCTGGGGAAGAGAGCAGAGGCCAAACGGGCCGTAGCGGAGGCCATACTGGGCAGAGACATGGTTGTCATGCCGGTCAGCACCCCCACGCAGGCCCAGTGCAGTGTGAGCAGACAGGGAGAGGTTGTGGGGAGGAAGGTGACGGTGGTGGACACTCCTGACTGGTTCAGCCCTGCATTTTCTGAGAAGCTGAGACAGGATGTGCGACTGTGCATGAAGCTGTCCAACCCTGGGCCCCATGTTTTCCTCCTCGTCATTGCTGTGGACACGCTTGAAGGAGAGGAGAGAAATATCCCAGATAAAATGGAGGACATTTTTGGCGAGACTTGCTGGGAACATACAGTGATCCTCTTTACAAGTACAGACAGAATGAGAGAAACAAGCGTGGAGGAGCTGATCCAGAGAGGGAACCTGGAGCTCCTGGTTGAGAGATCTGAGAACAAGTATCACCTCCTTGACTCCAAAGCATGTGGGGCAATTGAATCTCTACTGAGGAAGATCGAAGCAGTGGTGACTCGGAACCCTGATGGGTTTTATAGCAGTCAAATGTACCTTGAGGCTGAGGAACTGTTTAGAGAGCTACAAGAGAAGAAAGAGGAGAGGGAAGAGAGGAGAAAAATAGTAGAAAACGAGAAGGCACAACAGCTCGATAAAACTTTGCAGGACTCTTTAAGGAAGGTAGAGGAAGAAATCAGAGGACATGAAGGTGAAATTCGAGCTCTCCGTGAAAGTATGTCAGCTCTGGAGAGAAAGATAGAAGAAGAACAGGATGAGAGGAAGATTAGAGAGCTAGAAGGAGAACTGAAGAGGGAGGCTGATCAGAGGGAACAACTGGAGAAAAAAATGAGTGAGCTGAAAGAGAACAGTGAAAAAGAAAGAAAGGAAATGGAAGCAAAATACAAAATGGAGATCGAGGAGCTCAGAGAGACACACAAAAGGGAGGTCAAGGCTGAAAAAGAGAAACAGCTAATGAAGATAACCCTTCATGGATTTCGCAAGTGGACTAGCTTGAGAAAACCCATAATGGAAAAACACTTGATTTCTGACCGGCAGCAATTACCCATGAAGAAAGATGTCATAGAAGGAGAGAGTGAAAGGCTCCAAAAACAGATTGAAAAAATGTGTATGGATATAACCAATCTAAGTCAGGCTCTCATGAAGGTTCGCAATTCAGCAGAGATACATGTCAAGACAGAGGAATAGAAGCAGTAATAAAGTGCTTGTCCTGCCTTAATGGCTCTTGCCAGCTGCTCTTTCTATCTTACAGCTGCAGAATTACTTATTACTTATTTGACTGTTGGTTAATCACATATGAAACTCCAGCCATGCAGCATGCATTTTGGTGTGTGTGTGTGTGTGTGTGTGTGTGTGTGTGTGTGCTTGCCCACAGTCGCATGTCTGACCTTTTCATTATTAGAACATTTTAATTCTTACTGTTTCACCATATTCTAGCATTGGAATTTCTATTTGATAGACTTTAAAATTAGCCTGGGAATACCGATATGAACTTTTGGCAAATTTGGGATTTGCTCTGCCCATTTCCAATGTCCCTAAAACAAGGGGCATGCAAATACAATCGCTAATCTGGCATAGACTGTATATTAGACATAGAAAATGTATTTCTTTGGAATTGAGTAAAGAACTGCATTTAAAACCTTCATTTACAAGATTGCTACACCTCTGAAACGATTTGGTAAGAGTTTAATGTAAGTGTAATTTCACTGCTAGTTACACCCAAGCTGGAAATTGTAAGTCAATGAACCTTTTCCAGACCCACTCTCAGTTGAAGAGGGTCTGGTGTCAATGAGCCTAAATAATATGGTTTTATGGAATACTTTACTTTTGCATTGATCACTTGTATTTTTAAAGAACTGTATTTACTTTCTTCTAAAAGGTGTCAGCCAGAAATGTCATTAAAGCTGCAGTTGGCAAGTCTGACAGATTAAGGGGACTTGGCCAACATTTTGAATGTTTACAACTCTCATGCCCCTCCCCCACTACCACCGAGCACCCTCTCATCGAGTTTGTGCTCGTCAGTGCGCACCAGACTGCACCAGACTGTGATTGACAGTCAGATCTCACACAGCCCTGCTTTGTTTGGACCAGAAGAGCCGGGAGCTATGGATTTTTGCAAAACAAATAACAGGCTCTAGGGGTAGGTGCAGGTTTTTTTCTAAAACCGGCTGATTTATGTTGTTCTGTCGGAGCATAGTGTCGGTTTCAGTGATCAAAAACATTTTGCCAACTGCAGCTTTAATACCAATAGTTGCACTCATGGTGCATTGCAACTTAACCTGTGTTTTAAGTTATAAGTGTAATATTTAAAGACCCCTATGTATAGCATTAATGACATTAGTCTAATGGTTTGTTGATTAGGTAACACTTCGTTATATCAAACTTGTTTATAATGTTTATGACACGTTCATGACGGTGTCATGTCACTGTTATGTAGCTACCTTCAAGTAAAGTAACCGTTGATTCTATATGACACATTACATTTACATTTATTCATTTGGCTGACGTGTTTATCCAAAGTGACTTTCAGCAATATAATAACATTAACAACAAGTAGGAGGAGAAGTGGCAGGAGAGGAGGTAGAGCGGGGAAGAGAAGGAAGATGAGAGGAAGGAATAGAGGAGCGAAGAGTGTGGTAAGTGCGTATCAGGTGTGTGAGGTGGTCAGAAGCACTAGGGGAGGAGGTCATATTGGAAGATAGGGATGTAGCACAGTGAGCTCTGGATCGATCCCCGGCATCTCAGAAAGCGTCTAAATGTCTCCTCTCTCTTGAGTGGCAAGGGCACCGCCCTCAGCTGAATATTCTATAAGAAGTTAATTAAAATAAAAAGTAATCTATTTTAAAACATGCCTGCTATAATTCTTATTCCTGTCTCTCAGACTCCTGCTGCTCCTATAGACTATCTGCTGTTAACAACATGTGCGCCGCCGTTGTAGCAGGCAGCTCACTGCGCCGGGATTAGTGTGTGCTTCACCTCACTGTGTGTTCACTGTGTGCCGAGTGTGTTTCACTAATTCACGGATTGGGATAAATGCAGAGACCAAATTTCCCTCACGGGATCAAAAGAGTATATATACTTATACTTACTTAAATATATGATTTCCATTCCTGTCGTAAAACTGCACTGCCGATTACTCATATGGGAGCCACTTTGCTCTGTATTGCCCTGATGGGTAAATTCAAGAGGACTTTTTATGTTTCTGATGGTGTGTAGGAGCCATTTGTGGTCTCATTATGTGAACATTAATTGGTCCACTAGGTGTCACTGTGTTATGCTATGTGTGCACACCATATAAAGGGGGAACCGTCATGCAGGTGACAGGTGTTGCTTGACGGAGGGGATTTTTGACCTGAGTTTTTTGACCGCTTCGCTGTGGCAGGCCATACTGGCTGACGAAACGTTGTGTAATTTGTTAAAACGACAATCTGTGGATGCTTGAACACTGGATTATTGGAATACAAACCTGTGGGTAGCAATAAACATCTTTAAACGGCATATCACATATGGACTGCATTTCATAGAATCAAGTAACGCAAGTAGTTATAAAGCGCGTCAATTAGGTGCCCTGTCTAGTAACCCCTCGGGGCTTTACGTTTAGGCTTAGCCTCTACAGATGGTATAGTCTTCATGTAGCAACCCAAAGGATGCTGCTCTTCTTCACAAACATCTTGCCTGTAGTAACGTCTTCCAACACCAACAGAGCATGAAAGGGTAAGAAAAGTGATGCAAATGATCAAAACTTTGATGCAAGCGGATGCAATTGCAAAGAAAGTTCCACTTCCATGCCCAGTCATGCTCATGCCTTTCATATCAGACGAACTTTTTGGTGATGATCACAAACAGCTTCTCTCACAGGAATGTGTTTAAAAAAAGAGAGAGGAAGAGAGCGCCTGAAAGAGGAGTTGGAGATGATAATGTGACGTTTCGGGGTAGCCCTCCCTGCCATTTTGGGGTAAGCCCTCCCTCAGATGAGTCACGTCTGAGGAAGGGCTGTGGATTCCCGGGACACTGAAAGACCGGGGTGCATGAAACTTGTTGGGCATATAGCCCGACAAGGATGACACAGAACCATTGTTTTTTGTTTTGATCCTTCAACCCCCCCCCCCCCCCCCCCCTCCCCCAAAAAAAAAAATTGAGGTGCTGGATCATTATGACACCCTCTGAATGCATGCCAAGTTTCATGGAATTCTGTTCATGGGGGACCATACAATAAATTAATATATGTGTATGTTTAGTGACTGTACATACACATGCACACACACACACACACATGCACACACACACACACATAAACGCACAAACGCACACACACACGCACACATGCATGCACACACACACACACATAAACACACACATGCATAAACACACACACACACACAGGAACGCGTATGCACGCACACAAACACACACAATAGTTTTTCATAGTGTAGTTTTTCCATGGAGAGTTGTGGAACTGCATTCTTGTCTGTGGAACCTCATGCCAATCTCATCTACCCAGGGCATCTACACTGATTATTTATGAAGGAACAACACCCTCTATTCACACTGTGCTTTTACACCCACATCTGATTTGGCTCTCAAATATTGCATGACACAGGATTACTCTAGTCTAGTCTGGTCTGGTTCTAGTCTGGGCAACAACAAAAAAGTTTAGATTTTCCTGAAGAAACCCCCCAAAAACTTGATTATGATGGACAATGTCAAGCTGAGCACTGAACTAATTTTAGATTTGCTGTACCATGGAGAAACACTGGAATAGCTTTACGTGAATTGAATGTGTTTAAACCCGTAATGCCAACAAATTGTGTTAGTTCAACTGCGTCAACTGCATTTGCAGAGTTTTGCAGCAGATTTGTTCGCATTCTCTCTGGCTGACTGTATATGTGAGGAACTCAGCGTTTGTCTTTGATTGAAAATTTTGTGCCAAATTTGACATCCAAAGTAGTAAGTTAGTTTACCAGGACTCTGATGAAGATGTGACTACATCGAAATGTTAGTCGTATGTTCTGCACCTTTTACTAAATAAATTGAAGACATCTGAGCTGCACCGGCGTCTCTCCTTCTCCCTAGTAAGTTAGTTTGTAAGTGCAGTCACTTAATAGTCACTGTGCGTGTTTTGCAGCTGTTTATTTTATGATCAACAGCTCAAAATACACATTAAATCTTTACCAGAAACAATAAAAATGGCAAATATTTGTATAAAGAGACATGCCAGATGACTTTATTCTGGTTATAGCCACACAAAGGTGTAGAAAATTGTAAACAATGTTGTAAATGCAGTTCTTTACTCAATTCCAAAGAAATATGTGATGATCCACTCCTCTAGGGTCAAACACCATCTCCTCTGTCTTCTCAACATTAACCACCAGGTAGATATCATCACACCATCCAAAAAATCTTCTGAATAATACTATTAATGTCACTATCCTTCTTCATTCACCCAGTGGCAGTATTATCTGGATAATTTAATTATGTAGTTCTTTTGGATTCTGATTTCTACTCCTCAGTGTAAAATCTAGAAAGGAGGACTGGAGATGTTGGCATCATATGAGAGTAGGAGTCAGTGAGGGTCCTTCTCACATTTTGATAACATGCCCCCTTGTTTAACTACACAAGTTTAGAAAGGTTAGGAGCATAGAGACATCCATCAGCGAGCCTTTCAACTGATATGATTATTTTGTCTGTGGATGCATGCGAAGGATGTGTGCATGCATGACCATTTTAAACCAATGCTTTGAACTGGTTCATGGAACGAAATTGAAAACCAGAAACTTTTGCCATTTTGCTAGGAACAAAACGAAACCAGAAACTTTTTATGATTTTTTATGTTCCGGAACAGAAACGATTTTTTTAAATAGTGGTAACCGGTTAATGCCGGTTCTTTTTTTGTTCCTGGGAAGGATTGTGTCTTCAATGAAATGGTGAGGGTCACCTCCTGTCATTCAGTTAATGCATGGAGAGTGCAGACAGACAGAGCTTGCCACTAGCAGGCAATCAAAAACAAATCTCAATGATTTCATTTCACCTGTTTTCTCTTTTTACTAGGCCGTGACAAACATTGTTGGGAAAAACTAGCATTAACATTAAGGCTACAGCTTTAATTTATTTGGAAAAACGTAATAGTCCTCATTTTGGCATTTAGACAATGGGAAGGCATCCAAGAATCCAATATTACAGTACCCACCAAAAATATACTGTATATATGACAGCATTTTTTGTTTGACCAGAAAATTATTCAGGCTAAAGGCTATAGGAAGACACTGGTGCAGCTTGTATAAAGCAGAGGCCTAGTGTTTTATTATGTTTGCTGTAGGATAGAGAAAAAGACAATATTGTGACTATTAATAGCCAGTTTGAAAGCATACATATATTTTTGTCCGACAGCTGACATGAAATGTTATTAACCAGTTCAGGAACATTCGTTTTTTTGTTCTAACCGGTTCCGGAACGTCAATGTTAGGGTGGGAACCAAAACCGGAAACGTTAAAATTCTGTTTCTGTTCAGAACGAACCAATTGGCAAAAAATCTGGTTCAAAGCCCTGTTTTAAACACATTCAATTGAAGTGTTTAGGAGTGGGGACAAGGACCGGTTTAAAGAGGCCAAACCCAGGTTTAGCAAGGCGGTGAGAGATGCTAAACGACTGTACTCTGGGAAACTACAACAGCAGTTCTCAGATAACAACTCCGCCTCGGTCTGGAAGGGTCTCAGACAGATCACAAACTACAAATCAAAAGCCCCCCACTCTACAAACAACTTACGACTGACTAATGACCTGAACGAGTTCTACTGCCGCCTTGAAAGACAATGGGACAGGCCTGTTACCATCCCCTGTGCCCCAATCCATCAGCCCCAGACCTCCAGTCCCTCCTCCCCTACCTCAGCAGAGGCCCAGGCATGGTAACCGTGTAACTACTGTTTTTTAACAGTCGATGAAGTTGGGTTAGGAAAAACCATGGTTTATACCTTCTGAGGAAAACCATGGTTACCCCTCTGCTGAGAGGGTGATTGGCTACTGTCTGCCATCCCTCCACGACCTGCATGCCTCCAGGGCCAAATGCCTCCATCAGGACCAAAACCTCACGACACAAACTTAGTTTCTAGGCTCTTGTGTCAATCTCATCCATCTTGGAAGCTTTTGTGTTTGTTAGTGACATGCAGAACTCTCTGAATCCACATGTCTTGCCTGACATACTGCCGTTGCACATGTTTCATTGTAGAGTGACTTGTGGCCTACCTTTAATGCACAAAGTTCAGTTGCAATAGGTTGGTAGTAGTGATTTAATCCTGACTGACCTGCAGGATGGAGGTTTCCAAATCATTTCTGGATTTTTTTTTTCCTGTGGATGCTTCTGCACATTTAGCTTCATAAGCAAGCAGTGTCAAACTGGATTGCCTAGTAGGCAGAGTTGGGGAAACATGGAGATGCACGTATGCAGAACAGAATCCTGCTTGACTCCTGAGCTGTCATTCCTGCACAAGGGGTTTTCAGGACCCTGGCCAAAGACCTTATCAACCATGCTAATCTGATAGCACTCAAGGATGGCTTGACTAAGCTCTGTGCAATGTTTGCCTATTGGACTGCAGGTATATGCTACTCGCAGCATAATAGAGCTGCAAAACTGCAGAACAGCCAAAGAGAAGAATAAGAAAGCTCTGTTCTGGTTCCTTTCCAAACAGTTTAATATTGTAAAAAAAAAACAGTCTCTTGTTTGGAGTGAGCAAATGAGTAAATATGGATTATAATTTAAAAAATATTCATGCTTGTGTATGATCACATGACTGTTTAAATTTCTCTTTTTGATGAGCCATTGATCAAACAACCACAAAAGTTATCCAGCGGTCCAGTGGCAGAAGGGCATTTAAATTATTAATATTATTTATGTCTATGTGTCATATGACATGGGATGGTTTATCCAGTTATATGCAGATATATATTTTTTCCATTTTTAAGTCAATTAATGCTCAGGTTCAAAATTCAACTGGCATCTATGAAGTCCACAATGTCACCTGACATATGGTGCATTGGCCTACACCTTGCAGTTTTAACACCTGTGCAAACTTCTACCAGGATTACGCTCACTAACCCTTTTCGGTCAAACAACTGACGCTTTTGCCTGCGACATTGTGAAGTGACACGCCATGCACACATGAATCAGTGAATCAATACTGGTACATTATACCACATCTGAAACTTAACATATTTTATTGAAAAAACAAACTTGGCACGAGGGCACTGACAGACACGCATGCAACAAGTGATGGGCAGTAGCTTACAATAACTAGGCTACTTGTAGCGAAGCTACTAGCTTACTGTAACTACAATTCTCAGTAGCTTGGTTTTAGCATAAGTATTTTTTCTGAAGCAGATATAGCTTAGCTGTCTTACCATGTAGTGCATAGCTTCTACAGAAGCTACATTTTCCAGAGCATTTGTGGAACCCAGAGTAGAGCTTCCTTCTGGCGTATGCAAGTTCAGTTCTATTCAATGAATCTGAGGCTATTGATACAAAAATACACACACACACACGTGCCACGTAAGTTTCGCTTGTGAGTGTGTGTGTGTGGGGGTGATGGTGTTTGTGCATGCGTGCGTGTACGTGTTTGTGTGTGTGTGTGTGTGCATGGTGTGCGTGTGAGTCAGTGAAACGTTGTAATATGGTTTGATAAATGTGTGTGCGTGTGAGTCTGTGAAACTGTGTAACGTAATAGGGTTTGATAGATTGGAAAGCCCTAACTTTTAATTTACACTGTATATGTGTGCTTCTCTGTGTGTGTGTTTTCGCTTGTGAATGTGTGTGTGGGGGTGATGGTGTGTGTGTGTGCGTGCGTGTGTCTGCTTGTCTGCATGTGTGTGTGTGATTTATGTGCCTGTGCGTGCGTGTGGGTGTGTTTGTGCATGCGTGCGTGTACGTGTTTGTGTGTGTGTGTGTGTGTGTGTGCGTGTGCGTGTGCATGGCGTGCGTGTGTGGACCTGCATGTGAGTCAGTGAAACGTTGTAATATGGTTTGATAAATGTGTGTGCGTGTACGTGTGTGCGTGTGAGTCTGTGAAACTGTGTAACGTAATAGGGTTTGATAGATTGGAAAGCCCTAACTTTTCATTTACAGTGTATATGTGTGCTTCTCTGTGTGTGTGTTTTTGCTTGTGAATGTGTGTGTGTGTGTGCGTGTGTCTGCTTGTCTGCATATGTGTGTGTGATTTATGTGCCTGTGGGTGTGTGGGGTTATTGGTGTGTGTGTGTGCGTGTACCTGCTTGCCTGCATGTGTGTGTGTCTTTATGTGAGTGTAGGCCTACAGTACATGTTTGTGTGTGTGTGCATGGCGTGCGTGTGCGGGCCTACGTGTGTGTGTGTGCGCATGTGAGTCTGTGGGTGCATGGCTGTGTGTGTGTGTGCGGGTGAGTCTGTGCGTGCGGGGCTGTGTGTGTGCGTGTGAGTGCGTGTGTACATATAAAGTAGCAGAAGGTGCACGCACATCCAACTTAGTACAGCTGCAGGGTAAAGTAGATCCGTGAAATAAAGAAAAAGTACCCGCACACTGTTGCTGCTGCACCCGAAGTGATTTATTACACAACGTTTCGACCAGTGTTGGTCTTCGTTGGTCTGACAAAGACCAACATTGGTCGAAACGTTGTGTAATAAATCACTTCGGGAGCAGCAGCAACAGTGTGTGGGTACTTTTTCTTTATTTGCGTGTGTACATATGCCTGCACGTCTACTGTGTGTGTGTGTGTGTGTGTGTGTGTGTGTGTGTGTGTGTGTGTGTGTGTATTTATGCGTGTGCAACAAATTGACAAGAGTGATTTATTTTTGCGGAGAGAATGTGCAGGACTGGGTGGCGGTCATATTTTGTACCGCTCTGTGGTACATCTTGTTGTTATAATAATACTAATAGTTGTTATAGTTGTCTAAAAAACGGTGTGAAAAAGGTGCTAAAGGTGTTTGCGTGTGACTGTGACCCGAATGTAAACTGTGTGTTCCATCATGCAACAGGTTATACTGCATTCCTTCACCAGTAACCAGGAAGAATTCAAAAGAGTGAGTGCAGCTGATGGAAAAGCTCAGAGCTCAGCTGCACTCGAAAAGAACAGGACATGGGTTATTACTCTGCACAAAGGAGAAGCAATGGAAACCATTTACTTGACAAATAGTTTATCATAACTCAGACGTAGGTGTTTATACGTAGGCTTTTTGAACAGGCAAATATTGCATTTATTGCAAATATTGCATATCTGTTTATGTATGTGTGCATAGGAATAGGAGTCTTCAATATGCTGTATTCTAAATGCTGATTGGTAATACAGTTATAGTTTTGTAGTTGTTAAAGTTTGATTGGCATTAGTGTTTTCTTTGTGCAGCCTTTTCAGGGTGGGAAAAGAAGATATTGCCTATAATTGGGCCATGCATATTTCCTCAGGGTTGCATGACCTTCAGCTGAATGAGGTGAACTTCACACATGTGAGCATATTTCAGTATTTTAGTGAAATTATAATGGTCATGCAGTATGTAAGCCTTCAACAATGTGTACAGTGAACAGCGTTTTTCATGATGAACAACGACTATAGTAAAACTTGCAAGAAAATGTACAACCTTTATGAATTTACAGACCTTAGCCAACTCTTTTGTGAAAGTTTTGCTTCCTACAAAGTTTGTAGCGAAGATTTAGCATTTTTCAACAGAAAATGTTTCTTCCAATGTCTATTCACATTATGCCACCTGTACACTAAATATAAAAGAAATGTATGATGTTCTGCTCAACAGTTGATGAAAGACATGAAAGCTTCCAGGCATAACAGTGAGCTTATTGCAATTATTATATTGTTACATCATAACTGTTATTTTATATATAAGTAAGTATAAGTATATGTTATTTTATATATAAGTAGTATAAGTATATGTTATTTTATATATAAGTAGTAATATAAGTATACTATAAGTAATGATTTTTAAGTGTTAATCTGTGGACATCACGGTGAAATTCATATGACATTGTAACTTTTCTTATGAAATTGTAACTCATCCTCTGATATGTGGTTGATGGCTCTGGTTGAATAGCACATGTTACAGTCTGTCTATCCATACGCCTCTGTCACATGCACATCCCCACAGATGTGTTCAAACTGGTGATCCCCTCTCCTGCTGACATCCACACTGACCCTGGTGATGATGTTACTCTGTCATGTCACCTCTCTATGGAGACCAGTGTGGTTGCCATGGAAGTGAAGTGGCTGAAGAGGACAGACTGTATTTACCTGTATAAGAATGGACAGGGGACAGAGGGGAGAGGCTACGAGGGCAGAGTGAGCATCCTTACTGAGGACCTGCAGAGAGGAAACGTCTCTCTGAGACTGAGACACGTCACACACTCAGAGAGTGGGATTTACAGGTGCCAGGTCATTCATGGAGACTTTAAACTGGAGGAGACACTGTGGCTATACGTCAAAACAATCCAAGGTGAGCAGAATAGTTTATTTTTGTTAACTTTCTTGTGAACTAAGACCAATGTATGTCTATGTGTGCATTTCTGCATAGTGTGTGTGTTTTGTCCACATCAATGTGGAGACTTTTTGATGAAACACTGCTTGTCTAGATGTGACTTTTAAGTTTTTGTGGCTTTTTTTATGGAAAGAGATCTGAACATTGTTATTTGAGAGTGGATGTTGTTATTGGACTGTAAGATGGTGCATGATGGGTGTTGATCTGAGCCTTTGGCACTTCCCCCTTGCACTATGACACATGGTGACCACATGATGTCACCATTTCCTATTTCATTCCATCTTCTCATCAATTACCTTGAAGTCTACTGGCTTTATCCAGGATTGATCAAAGCCAGTAACAATATCACCATTGCTGGTGTTTTGATTTAATTAGCTGATTAGAGCACATCTCAGGTTGACATTTCTTTCTTCATTCTAATATTTTGGATTTTGGATTTCCATGAGCTGCAAACACAATCATCAAAATTCGAATAAACAAGATTAAAACAAAAAAAGGCTTGAAATATTTCACTTGAATCTATATTACTCTATATGAAAGTTTGACTTTTTGAAATAAATTATGGAAGTTCCATATTGTAATTTTTTGAGATGCACCTGTACTTGGAGAGACATTTGGAAAAGATAATCAAGGATAGCTCTGGAGTTTCCAGTGGTCTCTTAATTTTGAACATAACGGTCATCTCATTCAAATGTCACTCAGCAACTGTAGGATGACATCAGAAAAATGTGCAGTCAACTTCGTACCTATATCAGTGTTTCAATGTTTGAATTTCTTTCAGATGAAAAAGTCCCTCTCAGGAGAGTTCATAGTGCATCTGTTTACATCAAACCGAGTTGTAAGTCAAATGTTCACTATAATTTCAGTACAATTTTTTTCTTTCTGTAACACTGTTATCTGTTTTTTTGCACATGATAATTAGCATGAAGTGGCCAAATAATTTTCTATTTCATATTCCAACCCATAGCTCAATCAGCCTAAAAATTCAGGTTCACAGAATTCATTCAAGAATAATGGTGGTTATAAATTTGGCCTCACTCTGTGACTAACATTGGGCATAGTCTGATTCTTCATCTCTTTTTTTTATTGACCAGCAGTGTTCTATTGACCAGGAGTGTTCTGATCTATGGGTGCCTCTGTGTTTGTCTGCAGTGGCAGGGCAGGGGACCAGTCAGACTCCTCCAGAGCATCGGTCAGTCCCCACGCTGAGGCCACGGCAGCTGAGGAGAGACAGCATCAGACAGCTGCGGCAGAAAACACCAAGGAGAGGATGGAGTAGTGTGGGATGATGACCAGTGGAGTAGCCCCCATTGTACAGTAGATCAGTTTAGATTAGATTCAACTTCATTGCCATGAGCATTGGGGAAATGAACACTAGAACTACAGCGCTGGTCATTTTGACCATTTCAAATGTTGCATGTACTGTGACTTTGTTTAAGAAAAAAGAGCTACTTTCCCAGTGTTGTAATAGAAGGTTGTTGTATATACCTGAAGACGATTGAGGAACTGACTAGAAAGACCTTGACGGTATATAGCAAAGATTCTAGAACAGAGCAAGATAGATCAGTTACGTCATAGGCATGAAGTAGGCCTACGCTCTGAGCCCGACAGGGCGCCATTTTGGTAAGCTCAGCGCAACATTTCATATACAGTTCCAATTCTATGAGCCCACCTGAACAGCTGTTTTTAACGTTGCCAGCTGTTTTTTTTTTTACTCGGTAATGAACTGCAAGAACTGACAGTGTGAAAGGCCTGATTTATCTTTTTCCAAGTTTACACTGAATAAGGATAGGTAAATAGGCCTATTATTTAGACAGAAGTAGCTATTGCACTGGTAAATAGATCACATAAATTCCCATTGAGAGACTATAGCCTACTGATAAGCTAGCTAGCAGGCAAACTAACTTAGCTAACGTTATATTATCACCATTGTTCTTTTTTTCTACCTGTAGGCTATACGTTAACCCTTTGTTCACGGCCTGCTTAAACACAGCGCATAGGCATAGGCTATTATTATCAATCACTAATAAGGTCAAGATTTCACTCAAGCGTCTGATGTAACTTAAATAAATGCAAATAGTTGGCCTAGGCTAAACACAACCGTGCTTGACACTAATTATTTTCGTTTCCATGCAGTCAAAAACTCCCAAATTGTCCTGCTTGCCTATGTGAAATGCATAGACCACAGAAGTTCGTTTTCAAAAATCATTAGCCTATATACAGGCTGGAGCCAAATTAAAACATGTATTTGTAAATGGCTTTGTAAATTAGGCTACGTTTAATTAAAAAGTGTTTCTTGCGTGCGTTCATTCTCTCATTCCCTCTCCAAAATGTTCCTGTTCTAGGCTGGCCAAGTGCATGAACCCTGAATCGGTGCGCGCGTCACATGAAACACAATTGAGACAATAGACCATATTGTACAACTGCAAAGCCTTTTCATAGGCATGTTATATTCATGACATGAAAAGTGGAACTTATAGAACGAAAATGAGAAATTGCGCAGTCGGCTAAACGTTTTAAACTTGCGCAAAACTGATGAACCCAGCATCGGTGCGTCGCATAAATTAAAACACAAATTGAAGCCGCACAGCTTGACCATTGGACAATCCTACCACAAAAACTTTCCATAGGCATGCAACGTTTATGACATAAAAAGTGGAATATGAACGCATTTCATCACACCTGACAAATAAACAGGGCTGTGGCCGCGATTTGACTGATTTATTGAGCTCTCAGCGCAGTGCTGACTTGCGCGTCTTTGATGAGCGTATAGCCTACAAAGGAAAGCCCTCTAATCGAACGGGAAAGACTGCCAAGGAGGCCAGCCCGTGGCTACGCGTAGCCTATGTCAAACAGGTGCTTTAATCTCTTCGACCTCCACAAATTAAGCTACAGTTAATTCCGTAGTCGTTTGAATAAGTTTGCGATTGACAACGCGACTGACAACGTTGTGATAAATAGGCATTCTAACTTTTGCAAAGTCAACTTGAATGCATCAATTTTGAACAAAGTTGTGTAGGCTACACCGCGCCAGTTGTAGTCTGCATGAAGTTCTTGCACAAGCCACCGTTTTGATTTCCGTAGGGGAGATGCGGGCTGAACCCGCTTGAGGGAGAGGTGCAGGGAGAGAATGGGTGCTCTACACTACGCACATCTCTATGAAATAATGTAGCCTAGACTAATCCATATTTTAAATATTTTAAAAACAATCATGGAAACCATGGTTAGACATATTGTGAGTAGGCCTAATGCAGGAATGGACGTTACAGTTATTCAGTAACTATAACGAATTACTGAAAACTATGAGAGGAGATGCTCTCTAAAGAGCTGGGTCTGGGACAACAAGAAATTGTTAACAGTTATTTATTTAAGACATTTGGTGAACAGGAACATGACAAAACAGGTACAAGTTAGGGATAATGGACGACACGCCATTAGACTATCCAAAGTTAACATGATGGAACAATAATGTGAATTGATAAAATACGGTCAAAAACAATAACCAACCTTATTTGCACGTTTTAAAGAGCAATGATTAACACAATGGCAATATTGAAATAAAATAAAACATTGAACAATAATGAACATGTGCATGAACATTTAAAACATAAATGAAAAGAAACTTCTTACAAATATCATTCCCCTGCCACTTGATATAAAGGTCTATGGTCCCCTGACCTTGGAGACCCAGAATCCCAGTTGTCCTGAAAATTAAATAAGAAAAAACATTAACAATTACATGGATTACAATTACTTTGTATTGCACCACATGTGATGAGGGTCTAAGATGGTGATGTCGGAGTTCTGTCAAGGTACTTATGCTATTATATTATTATTATTATTATTATTATTATTATTATTATTATTATCAAATGATGATTAATTATAGTATACCCATATATACATATATTATTAATTATATTAGCCTATATTAGCCTATTATTATTATTATTATTATTAAAGCTATTATCAGAACCTCACCTGCATCTAGTCAGTTAGCAAATAGAATTCAGTGAGGTCCCTGATGAAGGAGATTACATGGGAGTTCATGTATGACGTCTTCTGCTTCACCACTCTCTCAGTCGTCTTGCTCATCTGCTCCTTGGCAGTGCACTTGTTGGAGTCAGGATTAGGCCTAATCCTGACTAAAAACCTATGAACATAAGTATAGGAGTTAGGGGGTGGGGCAATATGTACATGTTAATGAGTAACTGTAAGAGCAATGAGCGATGTAGAATCATACATGAAGACCAGCTGACAGGCATTTCACATCACAACAGGAGTTGGACAAGGCTGTTTACTTTCCCCATTACTATTCCTCTTAGTGGTCAGTGTTGGGAGTAATGAGTTACAAAAGTAATGTAATTACTGTAATATATTGCTTTTCGCTGTAACGCGGCAATGTAGGCATTACAAAAAAAATTGGGTAATATTTTACTCGGTACAAACTTCAGTAACGCGCATTACAATGCATTTTTAACCTGAAATTAAGTGATATTATATATTGATACATATTCGCAAACAACACTGCGAGAACAGAGGAGAAAAAATCTGCGCAAATAGCAGAACGTAGCTCCTGTTACTGGTTGAAGATGACTGTGGCTGGCTGCAACTGACTCGATGGACATAAGCCTATACGCTCATTATTTTCAATTTGTCAGAGACAACTAGGATATGAAGAACAGTTAAGTGCACTTTGTGTATGAAACCGAAAGATCTCTATACCTCGCGAAATAGCACAATTAGGGGAGACCGGGGCTGGGTGGAACACTTTTCACTCTCGGTTATGTTTCTCCGTCTTACAATGCGTTGAAATGGTCAAATTGTGATTAACTGAAAGCTTGGGATCTCAGCTACAAAATGTATACATTCAATGTCAACAAATGATCCCTTGTTTTGAGTTATTTATGATTAAAGTGGTGTTGTGCATGTGTGCCAACCTGGCCCATGCACGGGGTTGGTTGGCACATGTAGTCGGGGTTGGTTGGAACACCTATGTTATAGTCCTTTGCAGTACTCCTTTTGGTTTTGTTTGAAGTGCTTATCTATATCACTGCCTGTAGGGCTTTGCTGATGTCTTTCCTGTGTGTTTTTCTTCAGTAGGGCCCACCGTCAAGATCAATTTGCTCCCTACCGATTTTTTTTAACTTCAAATGTTTAAAAATGTCTGAAATGCTTCCAAATGTAAAACTATGTTCAGTAATTACAATAACAATGTTAAAATAAAGTTTGATGATGTTTTTATGCATAAAATACAAAGTTTATAGATTTGTCACAAAATAGCCATAGGGAATGTATGTGCCAACCAACCCCAAAATCAGTGTGCCAACCTGCCCCGCCCACATTAGGTCAAACTTTTTTGCACAAATGCTGTTAGCCTGCTAATATCAGTCACCTCAGGTTTTCAAACTTCATTGTAAATTATAGATGAGTCCCCTAGCAATCAATTATAATCAATCTTTTTTTATATCCCTAACTATTACCCTTCTAGGATGTATTTAGTGGGAGGTGCATATTCTAAGTTTTGACACTACAAAATTAAAAAGTTGTTCTCACCTAAAGGGTTAATGACCTGGAGACCAGTTACATACGTGAGTTTACTCTACTCAATAAGGCCGTCAGTTTAGTGTTGGAATTTTGTTGCAGCTCCCTCTAGTAGCCCGGATATTAACAGTGTTTCAACCTGCCCCTGTTCCAACCAGCCCCGGTCTCCCCTAATTTAATGACACATCTAGAGCGGTGCCACGCTAATCTTTTTGATTCTTGATAAAGCATAAATGCTCTTCTAGTGCATGTCAGCTTTGTGCTGTGAACTTGAATTAAAGACAATGAAGGGATAGAAATGTAAAAAAGATGGGGACTTGGACTTAGGTCGCAAAAACAGTGACTTCAGACATGACTTGCGACTCCACTCAAAAGACTTCAGACTTGACTCGGACTCGAGCTTTGAGAATCCTGAACAAGCTGTATTTCATGCAATTATTGCTTTTTTTTTTATCTAAATGTATTCATGTATTTCTATTTTATTTTATTGCTACATATGGGAAACGTATAACGAGCGGCATTGCCCCTTTGCCATAATGTGCAACGTAACGCATGCGCTATGTGCGCACACTCACAGATATATATATAAAAAAATGCATTGCATGGCGACAAGAAGTCCTCCTGGAGTTGTGCCTTTTATCGTTACTTATAATCCTTATATATCGTTACAATAACTTCGTACACAGAGGAAATAAGCGAACAGCTACATGCAAGGTGCGTGGCACCAGGATAAACTAGAAAATGTAATTTCGAGGAAATGTAAGTGCATGAAAATATAAACATACTGTGATACTCCGGACACTCTTGTCACATTCGAGGGAAACTTCCCGTACTTTATTGAAGTCAAGTAAACTCTGTATAACAAAGCGAGTTGTTGTTTTAGCCACAACTCACACATGCAACAAGGCATTCACAACCAACTCTCTCGAACCCACACCACACACGCACCCGCGCACACCCACCACGCGATCTGGCCCGCCTATTTACATAACGTGCGCATTTGGTTGATATAGCCTAACATGCAGTGTAGCCTATCATTATTGAGCCTATGTAAAACATTTACGTAAACAGGAACAGAAAGCCCTTAATCACGTCAGCCTACCCATGACATCGCTTATCAAAAAGGTTAGCCTATACTGCACGAAAACAACAGCGTTGAACTTTTACAACACTATAGGCTAAGTTAAAAGATGGGTTACACATATGGACGTTTAAAGCTTTTCAAAAGTGCATGTGTTTGTCGTGTCGGGGGGTTCCCCAGGAGGTTTTTTGAAATTCTGTCTACTTAACACACCATTCTAACACAGATTGGGAGGGACAGAAATACTTTTAGCCTACAGAACAAGCAGCTGGCTCATGTGACGTGAACATTGGCTACCTTATGCATTATCACTACACTTCCCAACATGGAGACATATCTCACGTTAACAATCAGAAAACATAACATAGGATATTATTTGTGCGAATATGGGTTAGCACAAACTTAGCTTTTGGTGAACGGAGATGCAGATCACAATTAATTTCTTTGCGCAACAGCCCATGTTCTGCATTCACTCCAGTGAGACAAGTGAAATAGGCCTACATGTTTTTAAAGCCGTTTCATTGCCAGGCTATTTGCTACGATATTTACCTGCTATGCCTTCTGTTTTCATGGACAGTTACAGGAATCCACGTCATTCGTTTATCATTTTATGATAATATTATCATTTTGTTACACTTCAGAAGAGAAGACAAAGGGGGCCTCTGCATCGATGTCATTGTAGAGCAGTGCAATGTGCTCAATTATGTAGGCTAGCTCCAGAGTAGGCTAATGACTGACGCCGCGAATACGGACATGGCCGTTTATTATTATTGATTCATTATTATTATTAGGAGGCCCCTCATTGGTCGAGGCCCCTGGGCTTCAGCCCAGGTAAGCCCCTGCATTAAGGCGCCAGTATAATTAAACACATTATAATCAATAGGCCAAAATCATAATTGTGTATCTGTGCCAAAATTCGTAATTCAAGTCCAGTGCAGAACTGAATAAGAAAATCATACGGCTATGTATCTTGAAGTTCCAGTATGTGAGAGACTTGACGTGCCTTAATATCTCCAACCTCAAGTATGCAGCTATAAGGAAATAGAATTGTTATTTAATTAAACAAGGTGAACTTCTCCCCTCTGTGGCATGCAGAAAAGGATGCTACAAGGAAGGGAATTCAAACACACTCAACACCTTACCATCTATTGATGTCATTGTGGTTGAGATATCTGACATTTTTCTGTTAAAGATTAGCATGGAGACAATGGGACATGGTTGCCTTTGTCAGTGTCCTTATGTGAACTTGCACAGGTAAACTTGCTCATCTTTACTTGCGTACCACTTCACACCAGTGCTTCAGACCAGAGCTGATGCTTCAGCAATACTGAAAAGCTGTAAGTGTTGTTGAACACAGCTGTTCTCACATTAGCTGATTGTGATAAACATAAACCATTGTTGCCTAATTACCAATTATTCATTACACCTGTGTGTAGTATCTACTTTTTTTGTGTTTTTCACATATAGTATTTTGCAGTATTTTTAAAATACAAAAATACACACCAATAAAGTATTTTGATACAAAATACAGAGCCATTTCCTTCAACCCAATAAAATACAAATGACAAAATACTATTTTGCATTTGAAACACAAATTACATGTTTCAGAAATACTACCCATCCCTGGGAACAGGCAGATTACATCTTTATAGTTGGCCATATGATGACATACTTAGGTTAATACTGTATTTCACCAGTTAGGGCACCAAAATGGCGAGTAGCTGCACTGTGTAGCCTATCCTGACATGTCTTTAAGTTTTGGGTTACAATATACAGGTAGTTGGCTCTCTGTTGATTTTAATGAGTAGGCCTAAGCCTGAAGTTACAGCATTTCTATCACAATTGACCAGACTTTGACCTTTCGTCTTCTTTTAACAAAATTCTGGCTATGATTGTTCCTTGTATTGCATCATGAGCCATCACTGCACCTATTGCATTCTACTGTTGGTAGCCTTAAGCCTAGCTCAGTCATTATGTTGTACCACATCACCCTCCATTAGAAGTGCAATGAGCTGCATTGAGCATAATAAACTGCATTTAGAATTCCAAATCCATATTTCTAGATATTTTGGTAAAAGTAATACAATAGTAGTGTAATGCCTTACAATTCAGAGACAGTAATATTATAATGTAATGAATTACTTTGAAATGACAGTAATAAGTAATACATAATATATTACGATTTTGAACTTGCTCAACACTGTTAGTGGTCGACTGGATCATGCGGCAAGCCACTGACAACAGGTGCCCAATGGACCCTGTTTACACAACTGGACAACCTAGACTTTGCAGATGATTTCACATTACTGTCCCAAAACCACCAAAAATGCAAGATAAATTGAGAGAGGAAGAACAGAAGGCTGCTGAGACAGGTCTCTACATTAGCACACAAAATACCAAAGTGCTCAAGGCCAATGCAAAGATGCTAGCCAGCTTGATGGTTAGCCACCAACCACTAGAGGAAGTGAACTCCTTCATTACCTGGGAAGCGAGGTAGCGAGTGATGGCGGATCAGAAGGAGATGTAAAGAGGAGAATAGGAAAAGCAAGAGCTGCATTTGGCATGGTGGGACCGGACTGGAGCGCATGTAACATCACACTCAAGACTAAGGCTGCGTTCATGAAATTCAATCTGACACTCTGAAAATAAAATAACGCTCTGAAGTTCGAAAAAGATGAGCGTTCTAACTCCCTGTGAATTTATTTAGCATTACAGACAGTATGGTTTACAATATGGACATCACTATAGCACTTGTGGAACAGGGTTTATGTGTCATTCAGAACTCAATTCCACTAATGCAAGAGCTTCTTGATGATGAGGACTGTGTAAGCAATTGTTTTAACCTACTAAATAACAACAGTTAGCTTGTAATGTGAAAGCATTCTAGCACTAGCCTGCAATCTACTGTGTGACGACACACTCTGCCACTCCGTCCCTTCATCTGGAGTGCCCAGAATTTACGAACGGTTAAAAAGTTTCAGAGTGTGCTCAGAGCGCTCAGAGTGCCAATTTACGAACGCACCCTAATTTAATAAATGCAATACTTATGTGTACTTATGCTTAATATTATTAAAAAAGAAATACCACCACTATACTACAAAAAAGGTGTGTAAACTTACATAGCTGTTAGATCCTTCTAGACAGGTACTTCATTGTTAGCACTTATTCTGCCCATATTCTGCATTGGAGGGACCCCTGTGAGAAGGTAAACATTAATGTTAGATTTATGCAGTGGTGGACGAAGTACACAAATCCTGTACTTGAGTGAAAGTAGAGATACACATGGTCAAATGTTACTCCAGTAAAAGTCCTCCTTTTACATTTCCACTTGAGTGGAAGTACAAAAGTACTTGCCTTCAAATGTACTTAAGTATCAAAAGTAAAAGTCCTGAAATGTATTTTGACGAATACAGTTGCATTTACTTTTGTTGAAATTATTCGGCACAGACATAGGCATTCATTGAGCCTTTCTCCCCCATTCAAGGACAAAATCAGCTAATAATTATTGTAAAACAAACTAATGTGATATCTTATCTTAGATTCTTCAAAGTAACCACATTTTTCTTTGTTGAATGCTTTACACTTTCAGACCAAATCAATATGTTCCCTTTTGTGTTTGATAATGTCAGATTGTCCATCATTGTCTATCATTTGCTCGATGGCGTCAAGAGGTTTGTTATATTAACATCAATATTGTGAATTATTATTGGGGTCAACAAGGTACAGTAAATAGTGGATATGACAATAACATAGGTTAGGCAACACCATTATTTAAAGCCTAGCTCGCTTAATAGAAAATATACATGTACAGTACACATATAAATATACATATACAGTACACATGTATTTGGACAGTGTTTTTTCCAAAAGGAACTTCAGCTGTACTTCAGCTGTCACAAAATGTAGTGAAGTAAAAAGTAAGATATTTGGCCTTGAAATGCACTGGAGTAAAAGTAAAAAGTTTAACAAAATTGAAATACTCAAATCAAGTACAGATACATGAAAAAGCGACAGAAAGTACTAGGGGTGGGCGATATCGTCTGCGATAATATCGTGATTGTTTTTTTAACGATGTGCAAATTTACATTATCGAGTATTTAAATTACTTATGGGGGAAAAACACTCGAAATCACGCATTGAAACCCCATACTGTACATTCACTAAATCCAGGAGGTGTATGCAAGAGAAGCCCCGTTGCAGCAGAGCAAGTGTCACATGATCCCTAGTGGGTCCACGTTGTCACGCGCAGGTCTAATGTTTATTTTGTGTAGTGAGATCAAGACGTAGCCTACAAGGGATTTTGTGCAGCTACTTCTGTTCACATAGCATTGATGAGACAGTCCTTTTTTCTTACATGGTATTATGTGGAGAGAAAACATTTGCCTTTGAGTATTTTAGTAGTCAGTTGTAAACAAAGAACTCTTCTCATGTAACCCTTTTGTAAATGGACTAAAGTTCGCTCTAAATATCTACGTGTATCGATTATGCTAACCGTTAGCATCTCTATGGGATTTCTCACATACATTAGCCATAAGCTAACGCATTAGTTTCTATTCTGTAACTTGGAATGCTAGCCTACATGATTTCTCTTAAACAAAACATCGAAGGGAATAACTGAGATGTAGACCTACTCTGTTGGTCTGCTTGGTTTTACAGTAAATCCTAAGTAAAGGTTTTTGAAAGGAACTTCAGCTTCAGACTTTCTCTTGAGAAACTGTTAGGCCTAGTCATCTTCTCTAATGTAGCTGGCTAGACCATGTCATTGCCACACACACAAGTGGGGGCAAAATTGGAAATATGTCATAGAGTGACAATGCATTGGTTGATTTGGTTAAAAAGTCACAGGTTAAGTTATTGGTTATTATTGTATTGATGCTATTCATAAATAATGAGCTGTAAAGTAACTCAGACTTTTACAATTTTATTTAAAGGATATCGACTAATTATAGTTATCGTCAAAATCACAAAAAATATCGAGATCTTATTTTTTGTCCATATTGCCCACCCCTAGAAAGTACAGTAATTGAGTAAATATACTCAAGTAATGTCCACCACTGGATTTATGAATACAGCTGTATTATACAAACAGACCTCTGACAAGCTAAGTTTCTCTGCATGACAAACTGGTCAACATAGGCAGCTCAACTATTTTTTTTTTTTTTTTTAGATATTAACGTTTACATGATTCTTGAATCTGCACTAAGGGGACTTTCAATTAGGACACAGAGCTAACTAGTTATGGCTAAAAGTGCTAGGCTATGGGTCTTAATTGGGCTTTCCTTGCCGAAGAAAATACCATGAGTCAGAGGATTAAACACATCAGGTAAGTTGTATTCGTCCATAGACTGTAGAAGTAGAAGTAGAAGGGGCGGGACTTCACCACTCTATTGACGATTTTTCAATCTAGAGGTCCACTGGGGGTTTAGCGGATGGGCGGGACTTACCAGCTCTATAGAGTGGTGAAGTCCCACCCCTTCCGTTTGCCTCCATGGGACCTATCTTTCAAAATAATTTGAACGGCAGTCTATGGCGAAAAATAAATTATTTTCTGGTCCCGGTTGACTTGTGAATTACATAACTATTGAATTACAACATTGTGAAAGATCGTAATTCCAACGACTACAAACCCATCAGTCGCGCTAGTGACGTTAGCTCATTCACAGCCACACTAGATTGTACAAGCATACCAGCAACAGGTCTTAATTGGGCTTTCCTTGCCGAAGAAAATACCATGAGTCAGAGGATTAAACACATCAGGTAAGTTGTATTCGTCCATAGACTGTACATTACATACTGTTAAGTGACATAGCAGGCAGCAAGATGCAACCGTTAACTAGCATAACAGCTCTTATCGTTTCATTACGTTGGTGACGTACATCGTTCGAGACGAGAGATGTAGTCCACTGAGTGGATTCGCACAAAACCAACATAACTTTTGAAGTCTATCGAACAACAGTACTTTCTTGACGTGAAAAATTATCTTTTAAATTCACACACATCATATGTGAAATTTGTGGCACACTTCAAACTGGACCAAAAAATAATTGTTGTCTCTCCATTAACTCCCGTTCATAATTTTTTGAAAGATAGGTCCCATGGACCGGAAGTAGAAGGGGCGGGGACTTCACCACTCTATAGACCCTTTCAAGAGAGTTCCATTATCAGCATCATAGTTGGCCCCACAAGACTTCCTTTTTAACATTCCATATGTTATCTTAATGCAGAGGAAGTAGATTGGGGCCCAAATAGAACGTTCAAGCATTGTTTTTGTTTTTATTGTTGAAAGGGTCTATAATATAATATAATGCTCGATCCCGTTATGACATATTAACGTTTTTCATGTGACGTATTCTAGGTTCTATAGCTTTGTTTACATCCAGCTGGTAGGCAAGGACAAGTTGAACCCATTGAACATCGTTGTCTGCAGCTGCCTCTCAGTAGGCTACATCTCTGTATTTCAGCAATGTCAACATTTCAGGCATCAATAAAGGTGATGATGAAACGTTATCCCATTGTTCAATATTTGATAGCCTGTAACAGGAATGTTGTTTCGCTAAAATCGCCCTGATTTGGTGCAGTGATCTGTATCGATAACGTTATGGTTGAACCTGCATGTAGCCTAATGGTAGCCTAACTTTTTTTTTACTGTTCAAAACTCTGTTTACACGAAGACGATAGCCTTTCTTAGAAGCTGTGAAATTTGACCAGAAAGGAACATGTCTTCCTTCTGAAAGCTGACACAAAATCAAACAATATTTGATCATTTAACTTCAACTGAACAGCGACAGGTTTTGGTAGGCAGTAGGCCTAGACTCAGCAGACGTTAAAACCGTAGCCTACTGTTATAGCCAGCGTCAGTCAGCATCATGTAACATTAATGGCGTTAGTCATGAATCCTGTAACATATTATATCATATAACAGCGATGGCTTATTCGAAGACAATCTGCATGGATATATAACCACCCAGAAAAACTCAGAATGTAAGTGATAAAGTTCATTAATTGTATGAAACTTTTTTATTAGTTATCCATTGCAGCATTGCCTATATTAGGCTGTTATGCTAGCTCAGCTTTTAAATATGTTGTTATTTTGGTCATGTGGACTTGATTAAACGGGTAAAGATAATTCATAAACTGCTTATTTCTTACATGACTGAAGCAGTAGCCTAGGTTCAACAGTGGTGTTTGAGGTTGCTGTGTTAAGTTGTTGTGTGTGATCGCTAAACAATTAGGATCAAATCAGTTTATTTTGACATACGGGAGTTAGCCTAAGTGACCTTAGCCTATAGCACATAAGCCTATTCTGTTTTCATTTATTAGCATTTGTTGTGATTTATATAATCAAATGACACTCATGATAACTTGAAATAGAAGGACATAAGATAGGTGATTGATGTCCACAAGCACGAATTTCACGAGACAAATTAGAACAAACTGTTCCGGTAAAAATAATCTTGCCATGTTTAAAATGCTGCACTTTTTCCCTTCATAGCCTATCTCTGGCAATTCATTTTTGGATGACTGTAGATAGTTGTATTTTAGCCTACGTCTTCGTAGACAGTAGGCTACACCAATAGGCTATCTTGAGAATAAAAGACTTCACATGTGCTAATGATCATCCTCCACAACCACGAGGATAGGTAGGCTAAACGGTCGTTTGTAGCCTTTTTGCTTCCTATTGTAAAACCAACTGTTAGGGCCTACACAAGTGGTCGGCATCCTGGTCAATATTTGATATTAAAATTTCAATTTTGAAGCTATTTGTAACTATGTGTAGCCTATGCAACCCAACTGCTGTAGGCTTGCCTACCACTCTCTGCAGTGCCTTGCCTACCATTCTTGCCTACCACTCTAGTTGTAAACAAACGGTCACATGACATTATGACGTAGGTGCAAAACCTTAATAGACAGAGCCCGTCTACGGAGAGCCTTGGCACTTCCTATTAAGCCTCATTGTATCGACATTGGTTGCAGTTCCATTAGAATTCCACTGGGGGTGATCGCGGGCGAGTGCAGGTTGAATGGGGGTCTATGGAGCTAGACGGCTAAATGTATCTCTTTCACCTGCTTGTCGTGGAAGAATCGTAGATTTTATTGTTGTTTATGCAAGTTCAATATAGATGTTAGATCTAAAGTTGAATGAACGAGTACTTATGTCCTTTTCATTTCTTACAGGTTGGGTCGTTGTTGCCTATATCACGCTAGCATTGTGCTAATGAATGACGTCATTGACATATTGGAAAGGCTTTTTAGAATAGTGTTAATTTCGTCAGACGAGACGAGAGGAAATATGTTAGTCAACAACCTTTTTTTTCATGACTAAGACGAGACGATGACGAGACAGCAGTAATGTCCTGAAACACTGACTAAGACTATCTTAAGATGCATTATTGTTGACGAAAAAAGACGAGACTAAAATGTCTTCCATGAAATAAAAACTAAGATAAAATCTCTCTTCATTTTCGTCTACAAAATGAGAAGACAGAATATCTAGCTGTTACGTTTTCAAAATATTCCGAATGAGTTCATACGCAACAGCTTTCCTGTAGGCTAGTCTACGTGCTGTTGCTGCAACCCTGTGGCTGCAACACAAAACTACATGGAACAAGAACACTGGAGATTTCTGCCAGAGTTAGCAAGCTAACTACCTAAGCTGTATGCCACAATGCTACATACCCAGAAGTTGAAGCTTCTCTCATACAAATTAACATCCCCCAGAATGTCCATACGAAAATGTTCATCATGTAATGTCAACTATTTAACTACTTAGACTGATGATGCCAAGTTTGCTAGCAAGTAAGCTAATATGGAAAGTTCGCTAGCAAGTTAGCTATGGCTAAGATGGAGAGTCTGTTTGGGGAATGTGTTGTGTTTGGGCGTATATCGCCATCTAGCGAGGCGGAGTAAAACATTAATACTTTGGTCTATGACAGTGTTTCTCAAACAGTTTCTTCTTTTTCAGTTTCAGGACCACTTAACTAACCCTAGCTAAAAAAAAAAAAGATTATACCTTCTTCAACAGTAGCCTATAATTAGTCTACACTATAGGCCTACTCACTGAACAACTTTGCTTATTGTGTGGATTCATACTATATGATTTAAACTGGCATATCTTACATAGACAGTGTTGCAGAACTGTTTTTACATACAAGTTGGTTCAATATTGCAAACAACTCATCTATATTATATTTTACCATGTCTGCTCGCGGACCACTTGGGATAGCTTGCGGACCACCAGTGATTCCCGGACCACACTTTGAGAAACACTG
Source organism: Alosa sapidissima (assembly GCF_018492685.1). Taxonomy (NCBI): domain Eukaryota; kingdom Metazoa; phylum Chordata; class Actinopteri; order Clupeiformes; family Clupeidae; genus Alosa; species Alosa sapidissima. Next base: position 7,211,672 of record NC_055980.1, on the reverse strand, counting down.
GTCTACGAATATGACAGTGGTCCATTCAAATCTTTTACGTCTATGGTCAAATCCCAGCCGAGCTATAACTGTAGCTCGACTTACCTGTGCATGTAAACATACTGACTGACAAAAAATCAGAATGAGTAATTATAACAGACGAGTAGCCTTGTGGACACACAATATTGTTGGAAAATTGAGATGCGTGAAACACTATTTGACTCAAATGGTAATCAGAAATAATTTGTTATAAAAAAAAAGACTAAAATGTGTTGACTAAAACTGACCAAGACTAAGATACCTTTAGTTTTCTTTTGACTAAAACTAGATTAAAATGACGAGACTTTTAGTCGACTAAAACTTGACTAACAAAAATTATATTTGAATGACTAAATATGACAAAGACTAAAAAGGACATTTCGTCACAAGACTAAGACTAGGACTAAATTAAAAATAGGTGACAAAATTAACACTATTTTAGAAGACTTACGTGACTTCAAAAAATATAACAATCAACAGTGTGTATTTTCTTTGCCTCTCCTAGCGAATGCAACATTCAAATTACTACTCAAAAAATTATATCCAGAGAAAAGTGGATATTGAGGGGTAAAGCTCCATAGACCTCAATGCATTCTGCACTCGCCTGCGAGCGCCCTCAAGTGGAATCTGAGGAGGAACTGCAACCAGTCCAGAAACCGGAAGTAACCAGACAGTGCCAATTCTCTTCCTATTAGACATTCTCTGATATAGACCTCTCCAGAATAAGTCCCGCCTCCGTAACTTCCGTATCCATCCAACTTGTCCAACCATGTTATTGTCTATGGGAAATAACATGGCGTTTCGAAATATCATACCGGTAAAACATCTGTAGGAAGCGAAGTAGAAAAAGCTGGTGGGCAGATTGGCCTACACACTTCTGCCATCTAGCTTCCACTGGATTTTTTGATTGTCGGTGCCGTTTAAGTAGTATACTATAGACTATACCACTTAAACGGCACCGAAAATCAAAAAAATCCAGTGGAAACTAGATGGCAGAAGTGTGTAGGCCAATCTGCCCAGCAGCTTTTTCTACTTTGTCACCTACAGAGTTTTGACAGGTACGATCTTTCAAAACGCCATGTTATTTCCCATAGACATTTGACGACCGAAGGTTGGATGCAGAGGTGGGACCAAGTCACTGTTTGGCAAGTCACAAGTAAGTCCCAAGTCTTAGCAGTCAAGTCCAAGTCAAGTCCCAAGTAAAGACAGAGAAGAGCAAGTCGAGTCCAAGTCCAAGTCACATCAAAGCCAAGTCGTGTCCAAGTCCAAGTCCCAATCTTTTTCAAGTCCTGAACAAGTCATCAGGTACTCTTCACTTAATAATGGCATTATTAGACTATCGATCATAATTTTAACACATCAATCTAATCTACAGTATTTTTTTTCTAAATACAGATTAAAATATGTTCAATGGTTCTGTCTTGAAATCTTTTACGATATATGCATGTGCATACCTGTGAAATATACGCATGAGCATACCTGAGTAAACATGACACTCAGCACAGCAGCAAATATATATTGTTTTTTCCAAATTGCGGCATCCACTGTAAGGATAAGTAATAATTTTACTGATGGCATTTCACTGCGATAGGCCACAGATTTGCCTGCAAACAATTATTAGACTGTCTGCCAGTGGCAACTCATAAGGGAAGCCAAGGTCATGGTTAATGATTACAATAAATGGTCACATAGGCTACATTAGTAAATTGCTGCGGTTAAATATTTTACATTTTTATTAGGGCTGTCAAACGATTGAAAAATAACTAATTAACCTCATATTTTGAAATGAATTAATCTAGATTAATTGCGGTTAAAAAATAGCCTACATTTTCTCCCTAAATACTAAAGCTTCTTATGGCATATTAAATACAGCATAAATCACAAAATTACTGAGTAACCACAAAGGTAAAAATAAAACACTTCTATATTATTTAAATGATAATAATGACACAGTAATTTTGTTTTAAAGTATGTGATGCTGTTTACCTTATTTGTAAATGATGCACTGTCACTTTAAGCCCATTGTGTGCCACTGTCCACACATTCTCCTAATGATCTTTTTAGCTCCGTTCAAATATAGCCTAGCTATGGCTAGTCCACAAACTCTAACATTGTTTGTGCCACATGTATAGCACAATATTAACAATGATAAGCATGATATTAGGTTGGCACAAACAGCTTTCATTCCTTTGAAAATAAAAGCATGTAATGACATGATGCTTGCTAGACATTTTCTGTTTGCAATTAAAAGTGAATTATGAGCCTGGTAGCCAGTAGCCACCTAGCTAAATGGAATACGTTTCAATCGGCATAATATCATGTGCTTCATGTAAACGAATTATTGAAGACTTCAAGACTCACCAGTTCCATTACACAAAGGCAAAGACAACTTTATATTCTTTTCCATTTTCCCAATCACAGTGAGTGCAGCCTATGTCAAAGTGCCCTGGCTCTCACAGTTTATAACAGTAGTGAGGACCGAATAAATCCGCAATTTCCTCTAATCTCGTCTTTGTTGCCTTCATGATTTCCTTGTATACGTTTCTTATATTTAAAAGGAGATATCAATCATCATCAACAATGACAAGCCAGCCCAGCAGGAACCTGCCACTCATTTTCTCTCCCTTTCGTGCGCACTGAGACGCGTTCTCAATTAAATGGAGTAGGCTAGCATACGTTCACTGTAACAAGATTCTGTGATTTTCACAGCATCACTGCTGTTTTTGAGAAAAATGTGTACTGTATTTGTGAATACAGTATGTTGCTGTAGTTTCGCTATGAATTATGGTCAAAAATGGTCAAACTACAGTAATAAAAATTTGCTGCGAATCATAACACAGTAATAAATCTGACTCCTCCCTCACTTGTCAGCTTTTTGAAAATTTTGAAAAAACATGGCGGAAAATCAGTTGGGGTTTTCTGTTTTCTTTTTGCACATAAATACAAAGTTAAGCTCCCAGATAGCAAGGTGACATTGATATTATGTTGATTTTCCATCCAAATCATCATTTTGAAAAGATATTGAAAAGTCATGGATTTATGGTTTACTGGGAAATTTTGACGTGGTGATTGAAACGTGCACCGCGCGACGACGTTTGAACTGTCCGGCGGCGGGAGATCATTTTTGAGCTACAGTTCAGTCAGTCAGACCAACGGTGTTAAGCACTCTGTCAAGTTCGCAGCTCCACCTTAATGGTAAGCAAGCATTTATTTATGTAACGTTAATGTTTCATTGTGAAATTGTACTACATTAAATTCGGGCATGTGTACAGTCTATGTACGTTGTACTGTCTAACTTACAAACTCATCCATGCTTGTTGGATCAACTAAGTATCGTTAGGCTAGCTATCATAGTTGCTGTTGCTGTGAAGGTGGCATTAACGTTAATGTTTTATGTTACGTTAACGTTTTGGCAGTCTCGTTTATATTAGGCCTACCTTAGTTCTCAGTAAGTTACAGTTTATTATATTCATATAATTTATATAAAACATTCGCTAGTAGTGCTAGGCCTAGTATGTTACTGTCACAATGTTAGGCTGAAGATGATGTGCTGCTGGTTAACGTTAACGTGGAGGTTTAGCTGCTACCAGCTAACTTATGTAACGTTAACTCATCGTAATCAGTACATATATCTATGTGTTGCTGCAAGCAAACATCATCAATGAGCTCACCCAGCTGGCTAACGTTAGCAGCTAAATATACCTTGCGAAACTGAGTTATGCTAACACCATCTTCAGCCTGGCATTTTGACAGTAAACTCAAAAAACATACAGTATATATATAAATTATTATTCTAAAGTTTCACTTGTAAGTAGCCTTCAGTTTCAGTTGAAAATTGTTATCTAATACTGTTTATCTTTTTTTCTTCTATTTCTGCTAGGTGCTGCTTCACTCTGCTACTGGTGGTGGATCAGGCTGACTGCAACCGTTGGTCTAACGTTAGGATGCAGCACACGAGAATTTCTAAACGGAAAAAAGTGAATAAATGTACTTGCTTTTCAAACTGATAACAAGTTGTCAATGGTTATTTATGCAAGTTTGTGTAGCCTAAACCATACCTAGGCCTAGTGAAATTTATCCTGGCTGTAGATAAAGCAGGATATGAATTTCCCAAAATTACTGTATATAATATTACAGCACTGGTATTACTACTGTACTAAGTTACAGTATGATCCATAAGTACTGTGATTAAAAATACGGTAGACAATTCAATACTGTATACATTACAGCACTGGTAGTACTACTGTAGTTTGCATTTACAGTATCAGGCATAGGTACTGTGATTTCACATACAGTAGGTGTACTGTAGAGTGAAATACAGCAACTTGCTGGTTATTTGCTGCCAGCAAGTTGCTGTAAATTTTACGTTAAACTTTTTACAGTGTTCAATTTGGATCTTAATGGAGAGGACCCGAAAAGTATCATCTTTATGTAACATGCTGATGGTGCATTTTGATATTGTAAACGTTCTCTAACAAGAGTGCAAACCAGTTTGCAGTAAAGCTACTATTTATTTAATGTTGGTCCTTTCTCTGTCTCTTGGTGCCCTACACTGCGTGATGCGTGGTGGTAAAAGCAGCACTGATCACTGTGCTCTGCCACTATATGTGTTTTGTTTTTTCCGTCGCGGAAGTGAAAGCATCTTTGGGGTGACTGGTCCACGATCAGGAAATGTATTGTTTGACTCAAGACATGTCAAGTCATTACAAGTCAAAGAGGCAAAGTCCGAGTCAAGTCTCGAGTGAATAGTATTCAAGTCCAAGTCGAGTCGCAAGTCATGCCGAATTTTACCAAGTCGAGTCTGAAGTCATTAAAATCATGACTCGAGTCTGACTCGAGTCCAAGTCATGTGAATCGAGTCCACATGTCTGGTTGGATGGATACGGAAGTTAGGAGGCGGGACTTATTCTGGAGAGGTCTATGGCCGCTGTTCCAAGACATGTCAACACAGAGGATTATGGGTATTTTCATTCACCTGAGGATCCACAGATTGCAAACAAATCCACAGAAAATTCTAAAATGAAATTTAAATTGTTATGAAACTCACAAAGATTCTCCTGTTTTGCCATAAACAGTAAATGGAATGATGAGCACCCTGATTAACAGCATAAAAGCTTGAGAGGGAATTTTAGCTGAAAGACTTTTCCAGATTCGAAATTTGTAACTCGGTGATAGTGATCCTAGTCAATGACCCAGTGAACAGCATATTGGAGCCCATCGCTTAAAGGAACACACCAACATTTTTTAGAAATGAGCTCATTTGCCGTCTCCCCCAGAATTAGAGGATAACCTTCTCATCTCTGTGTGTGCAATAACTCAGTCTGCTGCACCCACCGTTACCTTAGCTTAGCATAGTTCATTGGGGTGGTCACCAACTAGCCTATAGCTCCCAAAAGTGACAAGAACCCCAACATTGTTGTGATGTGACTTGTGTAGTATAAATGTTCAAATACCAATGCAAAATGAGACACAGCGATTTTCTAAGTATATACACTAAAGAACTGTTACTTGGGATTTGCAGGAGTAAAATTAGAGGTTTTCAGGTGCTGCGTAGGCCTACAAATCACTTCCCCCAAGTAGCAGGGCTTCGTCTGAATGAGAAATTAGTTTCAAGTATGTACAGGCCAGATGTTTTCTGACCCTGTATGACCTGTGCTGTGGTGACTAGGGGAAATGCACAGAGACAGGCCTCTGGGTGGAAATGGACAGCTGGATCGTTGTTGTGGTGTGCAGCTCTACCTGTGTGCGTCGTCACACTGGGTTGGTGGTACTTTACTCTGGACGAAGACGTCACCGAGACACTGGTCTCACGCAGAGAGCTACTTCAGCAGCCAAAGGTCTTCCTTGTGCAGTGCTCGGAGGATTATGAGAATTACAAGTGCTTCCCAGGTGATGCTCCTAACAGCTTTGACTGTCTTTGATTCCAAATATCTCCACCCTTCCATCATCATTTATCCTCTTTACCTTACCTGCATCCCGGGGACATCCAATGATCTGAGCCCCCATCACCCCACGCCCTGCCCCCGCCTGATGCCTCCTTGCCTGTGCCTGTTGAGGTGTCCAAGACTCTGGCAGCCTTGACAGGGACATCAAGGAGGTGGTCAGCCCCCACCCCCACACCACCTCATTACCAGCGCAACACTCACCTCCACCAGAATATTGCACCCCTCCCCCACATGGCGACCACGAACAACGAGGAGACAATGACTTCAGTCAACAGCCATCAGACCCCAGATGCACTCCCCCTCCCCCCTCCATCATCACTGCAGATCAGGCTATAGCACCTCTCCCCCACATGGTGACCACGAGCAGTGCGGCAACAATGGCTTCAGTCAACGGCCATCAGTCTCTAGCCGCACGACAACCCTCTCAGAAGCACCCCTCCTCCTCCTCACCCTCCACTCCCATCATCACGGCTGATCAAGTAAGTTATCATTTAAAAAAATGTAATCCTTGTAAGGCAGCCGGGCCTGACAGACTGTGTCCAATGCCTGTGCTGCTGAACTGGGGGAGCCACTGAAGCACATTTTCAACTTGAGTCTACGTCTCGGACAAGTTCCAACACTGTGGAAGACATCATGTCTCACCTCCATCCCTAAGAAGCCACACCCCAGTGAGCTTAATGATTACAGGCCTGTCGCTCTAACATCACATGTGAAGAAGACAATGGAGCGACTGGTCTTAGGTGTGCTCAGACCCCAAGTACGCCATGCAATAGACCCGTTACAGTTTGCATACCAGGAGAAAGTGGGCGTGGACGATGCCATCACTTATCTTCTACAGGACATATTCTCACCTAGACAAGGGGAAAAGTGCTGTGAGAATCATGTTCTTTGATTTCTCAAGTGCTTTTAACACCATCCAACCCCTCAGACTGGGAGACAAGCTCTTGCAGATGGGTGTGGACGATCACCTGGTAACCTGGATTACAGATTACCTGACCAAGCGACCACAGTTCGTCAGACTGAAGAACTGTCTCTCTGACATTGTGATCAGCAACACCGGAGCGCCACAGGGAACTGTGCTCTCTCCAGTCCTGTTCACCCTGTACACATCTGACTTCTGCTACAACACAGAGTCATGCCACATGCAGAAGTTTTCTGACGATACTGCAATTGTGGGGTGTATCAGGGACGAGCAAGAGGAGGAGTACAGGAGCCTGGTGGAGGACTTTGTGCAATGGTGCAAACTCAATCACCTTCAACTCAACACCTCAAAGACCAAGGAGATGGTGGTGGATTTCCGCAGGTCTAAGCCTGCTCTGCTACCAGTCTCCATTGATGGGGTCAATGTGGAGGTGGTAAGCACCTACAAGTATCTAGGTCTCCACCTGGACAATAAACTGGACTGGTCAGCCAACACTGACGTACTAGTTTGTTATATTACCTTGTCTACATTATACTTTACTCTCTTATTTGTCCATATTATTTATGCTGGTCTATCTATCTATCTATCTATCTATCTATCTATCTATCTAAAGCGTAACTCTCGCCAAAATGCAACCAAGGGTCTTTTTGTGAATCTAACTAACTTTCATTTAAAAGCATAATTAGGATGGAAACGCCTCTTTTAAGATTGACCGTATTGTCGTTTTGGGTCAAATGGCCTTTTGAATGGGAGTGCTAGGGGCCCTACTATGATCACTGTTTTTAAAACACTAAGAAGGCTCGACACAACATGAAATTTTGCTCTAAGTATCACAGGGTCTCTACACGTGCACTCGAGCATTGAAAACATTGTTTGTGTACACAGGGTTTACTAAAAAGAAAGGTTTTGAACAACTGTTCTGTTAGAAATCAGACTTTTTGCTGGAGTCTTCCAGGGAAACTTAAGAGAGAGGATGTGGGGCTGTGTATGCTGTCAGCTCCAGCACCTAAGGCCTTTTTCCTGGTCATTCCTGTGTCGCTGGGTACTGTAGACCAATGGCTGAAGGATGAAGAGACGGTGTTTGCTGTTGGAAAGAGACCCTTATTCTTTTCACCTGTAGAGGAGAAATGCCACAAGAGGACATGGAGGAGCATGCAGCTGCAGGAGACTATACAGGTCGTGCAGAAATGTGGGCACAGGTAACAGTGTCAGTTACTATAGCAGTGAACCCAGGGAATGGAGAGAATCCCTCAGAAAGGAGAGGAAAGCCAGAGAGAGAGGAGAGGGAGTATGGAACAACTGGAAAAGGAGTTGCAGGAATGTGTGTAAGAGAGGGAGGAAGAGAGCGCCCGAGAGAGGAGATGGAGATGATAATGTGACGTTTTGGGGTAGCCCTCCCTGACATTTTGGGGTAGGCTAAGCCCTCCCTCAGATGTGTCACGTCTGAGGAAGGGCTTGCCCCGTCACGTCTGATGAAGGTCTGGTGTGTAGGCATTATTGTTATTGCCATGTCATAAGGCCAACTTGAACATTGTACATGCCTACATGTATCCAACTGTATGAGCAGTTGTTATAGGTTTGAGTAAGTAGACCATGAAACCACTGGCTCAGGACATTTCTTGGGAGTGTGACTATTGTGTGTACTATATAAGAATTTGTACAGGAGAAAAGGCAAAAATGTGGTGGTTGTGGTGGCTTGCCTGTCATGTGATTTACACTGTTGATTAAAGTCCTAAAGATGAAAGATTAAAGATGTTTAGTTTGTGGCATCAAATGACAGGAATGACAGGTTTTAAAATCCTGTGGAAGTGGGAAGAGTGATGAGTTTGCACATCATTGTGTCATGGAATTTATTCCCAGTTTATCTCTTCCGCTTTATCATTCGGTCAATGTGTGCAGAGTTATCTTCCCTCCTCCTCCCATTAAGTTCTCCCTCTCAACTTGGAATATATACTACAACAATATTCTTTGTTCATATGAATATTTGAGTATTTCAAAGAATATCTCCTGTTATTTTAAGGAAATTAAAGTGAAGAATATTGTCCTGTAATTTTTCTGTCAGCACATTTTCTTTTTTATGAAATGTTTTGTGCAGTGCATGCATGTATCTGGTTCCTGCTTCCACAAGGACTGCACAGGGATCCTCCTACCTGCACAATCCTTGCAATGGGTTTCAGGACCCTGGTCAGAGACCTTACCAGATATGCGTATGTGCTAATTCGCAGCTCAAACAGAAAATGTGTTTATAAAGCATCCTAACAAGCATGGGGGAGAGTGCAGAGGAGAAAGGGGCAGTAACGGAGGCCATACTGTGCAGTCGTCACACAGGTAAACACACCCACAGTCCACCTGGTCCAGTGGGGGCAGACAGGGAGAGGTCGTGGAGGGGACGGTAATGGTGGTGGACAATCCGGACCAGTTCAGCCCTGAATTTTCTTTCTGCCATAGTTTTAGGAAGGTTTTGAGTAAAGACAAACGCATGCAGCAGTTCTTATTTGTAAAACATTAGGAAAGCCAATTTCCTGGAATGGTCACATTCAAGCTAGAATGCAGAATTTACATGAGACATTAGAATTGGACACTTACATACATCAGTTGTTATGAGGGCCAGTTGCTCCAGAGCAACTCGGGGTTAAGTGGTTTGCTCAAGGGCACAACGGTGCCAGTAAGGAAATGAAATATTACAAAAGATGACGCATTTTGTGTCCTTTCGTAGTTTTTCCATGGAGAGTTGTGGAACTGCATTCTTGTCAGTGGACAATGCCAATCTCATCTGCCCAGGGCATCTACACTGATTATTTATGAAGATGCAACACACACATCTGATTAGGCTTTCAAATATTGCATGACAAAGGATTATGAACAATTGGTGCGAACGTTAATCTAGTCTGATGGACAAAAGAGTTTAGATTTTCATGAAAAAAAAAACCTTGTGACTATGATGGACAATGTCAAGCTGAGCACTGAACTAATTTTAGATTTGCTGTACCACTATGGAGAAGCACTGGAATAGCTTTACGTGAATTGAATGTGTTTAAACCCGTAATGCCAACACATTGTGTCAGTTCAACTGCGTTTGCAATGTTTTGCAGCAGATTTGTTCGCATTCATTACTCTCTGGCTGACTGTATATGTGAGGAACTCAGCGTTAATCTTTGATTGAAAATTTGGTGTCAAATTTGACATCCAAAGAGCTAAAAGGTTTGGTTTGCAAGTGCAGTACTTGTGCATCTTTTGCAGCTGTTTATTTTATGATCAACAGCTCAAAATACACATGAAATGTATTCAGACCAGGAAAAAAATCCTTGTTGTGCAGGACTATCTATACAAATTGCAACTATTTCTATAAAGAGACATGCCAGATGACTTTATTCTGGTTAACCACAAGCCTGTGATGATCCACTCCTCTAGGGTCAAACACCATCTCCTGTCTTTTCAAAGTCAAAGTCAAAGTCAAAGTCAGCTTTATTGTCAATTTCTTCACATGTTCCAGACATACAAAGAGATCGAAATTACGTTTCTCACTATCCCACGGTGAAGACAAGACATATTTTACCAATTTAGGTCCACAGACAAACATAACATTCAAGTAAACAAAAAAGTAAGTAAATAAGTAAATAAAAAAGTAAGTAAATAAGTAAATAAGAGGGCACATATAATAATGAAATAATAAGAGCAGCAAAATGTGGTTGAAATTGTGCATAGACAGTCAATAAAAATACTAGTGCAAATACAGGCCAATAAAAGGCTTGGGTAGTTCTGTTTGACCTAAGTAAGAAGAAAGTGACATAGTGGTGCAAGTTATGTAAGAGCAGCAGAAGTGTTGTGTTTTCAGGACAACAACACCAGTTGTAAAGTGTACAAGTGTGCAAGTGTGCAAGTGGAGTAGTGCAGGCGGCCATTTTGGGTCCAATGTCCAGGATGTTATGTAGCTGAGGGTGGAGGGGGGAGAGGAGGGAGAGAGTTCAGCATCCTTACGGCTTGGTGTATGAAGCTGTTGGTGAGTCTGGTAGTGCGGGAGCGCAGGCTTCTGTACCTCTTCCCAGAGGGCAGTAGATCAAACAGATTGTGAGCGGGGTGACTTGCATCACTCACAATTTTGGTCGCCTTGCGGGTGAGGTGGGTGGTGTAAATGTCCTTCAGGGAGGGGAGTGAAGCACCAATAATCCTTCCAGCTGTGTTCACTATGCGCACTTTTCAACATTAACCACTAGGTAGATATCATCACACCATCCAAAAAATCTTCTGAATAATACTATTAATGTCACTGTCCTTCATTAACCCAGTGGCAGTATTATCTGGAGAATTTAATTATGTAGTTCTTTTGGATTATGATTTCTACTCATCAGTGTAAAATGTAGAAAGGAGGACTGGAGATTTTGGCATCATATGAGAGTAGTAAGTGAGGGTTTAGCTTGTTTAGCTGTACAAGTTTAGAAAGGTTAGGAGCACAGAGACATCCATCAGCGAGCCTTTCAACTAATATCTAATAAACTAATATAATTGTTTTGTCTGTTTATGCATGTAAAGAATGTGTGATATGCATGACCATGACATCCGTTCTGCCTCATCTTGGACACACTTTCCATTGAGGGTTGCAGAACTGCATTCTTGGCAGCAGGCTCTTGTGTCTATCTCATCCATCTTGGAAACTTTTGCGTTGGTTAGTGGCAAGCAGAACTCTCTGAATCCACATATCTAGCCTGTCATTCTGCCGTTGCACATGTTTCATTGACCTGCGGGATGGAGGTTTCCAAATCATTTCTGGAAAAAGGTTTTCCTATGGATGCTTCTGCATATTTAGGTTCATAAGCAAGCAGTGTCAAACTGGATGCCTAGTAGGCAGAGTTGTATACAGTGTTGGGGACAGGGGCAGTTAGCTTCCCATATCAGAGATGAGGAGATGATGAAGTGATGTTGTCATGAAAAAATATGAATATGTATCTTTCAGGAACTAAGATGAGTTTTAGTGGATAATCACTGGCTGGAGTTAATTTTTTAATGCCCCCAAAAGCTTGCAAAAGCCTCATGACAGCAGCAACAGGACAAGTGGCTCTGATGAAAGGCGTACAGGCATGGTAACTTGAATTTTGCCAATAGTTGCAAATATGGCCATGCAAGCTTTTTGTTGACATTTTCATTGGATGGTCATTGCGTAGTGTGCATCCTAAGTGGCTAATTGAAACAACAGGTGTTTATACTGTACGTCCTTCACATGATCATATAGGCTATCATATGGAGGGCTGAGCGACAGCCGTCCATCACACCAATAGGATCCTTGCAAATAGTGTTGCAAATGAAAGTTTGTGAGTTTAGTGAGGAGTTTGCCACATCTCTTGTGTAGCAGTTTATTTCCACTTTCCCTCTTCTGCTTTGTCATTCCTGTCTACGCTCTCACAATTATCCCACTTCCTCCCCATCATCTCCTGTCCTCCTGCTCAGTTGAGAAAACATGGGATGCACATATGCAGAACAGGCAAACTGACTCCTGAGCTTTCATTCCTGCACAAGGGGTTTTCAGGACCCTGGCCACAGACCTTATCAACCATGCTAATCTGATAGCACTCAAGGATGGCTTGACTAAGCTCTGTGCAATGTTGGTGGGACAGAGTTCTTTTCCAAACAGTTTAATATCTTGTAAAAAAGCAGTCTCATTTTTGGAGTGAGTAAATATGGAATATAATTTAAAAAATATTCATGCTTGTGTATGATCAAAGACTTTTTTTAAATTTCTCTTTTCGATGAGCCATTGATCAAACAACCACAAAAGTTATCCAGCAGTCCAGTGGCATGCACAGACTTCTTGAAGGGCAGGGGCGAAAAAACAAATAAGGTCACCTATGTCACGACATGGGGTCCCAACCTCACACCAAAGGACATGATTTGTCAAGCATGAACCTCTGTGCCCCATGGACACAGAAATGAAGAGGACCCACCTCAGGAAGTTGGTAACTTCAAAATTTGAAAACTAACCCCTTAAAGGATTACTTCTGGTGGGTTTTGTGGAAAGAAATGGACAGATTGAGATATAGAAATATGACATAACTATCAACAGAGATGATGCGGTTGATGTCATAAACCAGTACTTGCAGGAAAGTTCAGGGCGGCGTCTGTCAGTTTAAACAGCAAACCGGTAGGAAAAACTATTATCAACACAATTAGGCAATTAGGCTGCTTTACCCCGGAATACAAAAATAAACTTGAGAAAGATAAAAGTGTGTTGTTGTACTGTTTTCATAGAGCCTTAATGACCGAATCAGTGGATTTACCTGTTGTCAGTTGAGTTTGTTCAATTCATTCATTGCAGCTCTACAAACACAGCCTGGGCCTATTGTTTTATAGGCTAAATCATCTATGAAGTACGGAAAATGTAAGCTAGTTTGAATATTTGCACTGAAAGTGCCCTTGAGCAAGGCACCTAACCCCTCACTGCTCCCCGACATTGACCTTGTAAACTGTATAATTATGACCGCTGTATAGCTAGCGTAGCGGTCATATAGGGATTCTCAAAGTTCTTTTTTTTCTTGTTTGGTCCCCGGGGGCCACCTCCCCCCACCCTCCCCCTCCTTGATGAGCCCCCCGAAACCCAAAAAATGCAGTTTTTCCTAAATAACTACCTGAACTGTGGCACCAAGTATGACCACATGTTTATGGTATGTTGGTCTCAAGGGCCTGCATCAACCTAGCCCATAATCACGTTGTGATTTGCACACCCCCGGTAAAAAATGAAAATGCAATATTATTATTCTTTAATCGTCCCTATGTCATTTGAGAGGTTCTGAACTGCACCAAATTTCATGTGTATGATTAACCTGTCATCATCTGGGGGTATGCCATGTTTCGTGGAATTAAATTAAATAAAATTAATAAATTAAATAATAAAATAAAATTAAAATAAATTAATTTATGTGTACATTTAGTGACTGTACACCCATCGGCCTGTAGATGGTTGAGCGAATAAATATAATAATAATAATAATGTTACATTTAAGTAACTGTGACTCCTACACGATTAAGCTTACCTAGTCACCATTAAACCACAGGTCTAGATTACCCAGAATTCCCCACTAGGGTGTATTCAACTGAATGAATGGAGTAGGAGACTGTGTACAAAAATAAAGCACTTTTATTTTTAGACGTAGTTTGTCATGGTATAAAAGCTGGATGAATAGATAGATGTACTCTAATCAATACTGTTGTAGTATTAAGCCGTATTCAGTATGGGGTACCCACTACAAAACAAATGCAAACCATTGAAATCATAATCTTCAAGCAAATATTTCAACCCCCAAATAGGGCACACACACAGTAATCATGGCAAGGATGAAAAAGAAAACAAAGAAAAGAATAAGCCTCACCACCAAAATATAAAGAAAACAAACACAACTTGGAGGTGGTTTCACACAAAGTACGCACATACGTAAATAGGCCTAATGCCACAGCTCCAGTATGACCGCTGCTACTCCAGCTTAAGACACCAAGCAAACTACCCGTGTGGATAAGCTATTAATATGGCTGCACGCTACCAGTATGAATGGGCTATCAATAGGTTTGGATCAAGTACGCTACCAGTATGAATGAGCAAGCTTTAAATCAAACACGCTACCAGTATGAATGGACTAGGTTTGGATCACCAACAGCTATCAGTGTGGGTGGGCTATCAATAGGACTGCAAGCTACCAATGTGGATGGACTATCAATAGGTTTAGATCAAATAAGATACCAGTATGGATGTACTATCGATATGAGCTAGGATACCTATACAAACGAGCTACCACTATATCGTCGGTTTAGGTAAGGCATCACAATACATGATAGGCTACACAATCAATGGTGGTGGGAAAAACAGTGGCTACAGGTCGTTCCTCTTTAAAATCCCCCGCAACTGCACGCATTTAGTCGGCTGCCCTCTTGCTCGGAACCAACAAATCCAAGCGAACTGCAGATAATGTTGCACAAAAGCCCAGGGGACCAAACGGGCAGGATGACTGCAGTGTACCGCTCTGTTAAATCACCGCCGGCCAAAAATCCCCACGCAAAACAGTGCCCTCACCACTGTGTTTGCCGCGCCATTCAATTTTAACAAAGGGCCTGCAACCCGGTAGCTATCTACCTGCTACAACAGGTCACGTGAATGACACGTCAGGTGAATGAATCAGGTGACCCCCTAGCCTTACCCCACTCCTACCCGTCACATAACTAAGGGAAAGGAAAATACAACAACAAACAAACAAAAACAATACAAAGAGAAAAAAAGGGTAGGAGGAAAGATGGAACTATGTGTTGGGTGTGGAGGAGAAAGGTCTTGAGATGAGCTTTGAAGGACTTGCCACCCAGGGTGGAGAGTCTGGTCCCGGGGATAGCTAGAAGATTTTGGTCAGAGGATCTGAGTGAGCGGGAAGGAGTGTAAGGGAGGTCGTAGATGTAGGGGGGAGCAAGGTTGTGGAGGGCTTTGAAGGTGAGTAGTAGTACTTTGTATTTAATCTAGGACAGACTCGCATATTTAAGTGACATGCCATTCTTAATCCATAGGGTTTAATATGACGTCGGTCCACCCTTTCCAACTATAGCAGCTTCAACTCTTCTGGGAAGGCTTTCCCCAAGGTTTAGGAGTGTGTTCTATAGGGTTGAGGTCAGGACTCTGTGCAGGCCAGTCAAGTTCATCCACACCAAACGTACACTTTAAACTATACCACAAGTACACTTATCGATATACTGCCATTGTACTAGTTATATACTTCGAGTCCTATGCAGCGGTCATAATTATACCAGAAAACGTTTAGTCCAGGGGTGGGCAAACTAACCTGACTCTCGCCAGATGATTTTCGTTCCTCCTAGCTCCACTCATCCATCTGGGATCGCACATATTATTGGATAAACCACCTGCCTTTCATCTTTATTGACGTGCCACTTCAACCACTCACATCAAAGCCAACCCGTGACGCTGATGACGCTTGCTTCCTCGATGCGAGCCGCAAAACAGTCTCACAGTCGCTTCTCCGCTATGTCACATCTATGAAACTGCCATTGTACTAGTTATATACTTCGAGTCCCTATTATTGTATACTTTAAGTATACTGTTATAAACTTTGGTTATTTTACTAGTTTACTTGTTATACTTTAAGTTTGCTTGGCATACTTGTAGCTTACTATTTATATACTGGAAATATACTCCTTTTAAGTATAAACTTAAAGTTTACTCATACTGTATGTACACAAGAGTGTGATGCATTTACAAAATCACAAGACAGAATGTTGAAAACAAGTTTGATATATTTTCAAACATTTCAAAAACAAAGACCTATGAAACCAAGTATTTCCTTAATGGAGAAAATGAAAGGAAAAAGTGCATGTTGCATGTATCTAACCCCTTCTTAACGGGTGTGCACAGGCACTAGTTACAATCAGTATAAAACATTGGCGCAAACAGGATCCTGAATTCTCAGCGGTGGAATGGTGAGCTGGCTGAGATTCCTGAATACCAGTAGGCTAATAATTAAAGACAATACATTCAATAGCGCGGTGCCTCCACTGTAAAAATACTACACTTACCTTAGGCTAGTGCATAATGTATTCTTACAGAATAAAAATATATAATGTATGTGTAAGTAGTAATTACACTAGTGGTGGATGCATACAGAGATGAATTGCCAATACAGCCAAAGTTAATGAAATATAATAATCAAATATTTATTTAGTAAATAGCTTCGATAAGAAGTAAAAGTGATAGCAGCTACAGAACCCTGACAAGCAGACTTGCGAGTGAACAATTCACTCTGAAGGGAACCTAACTTAGCTGCTACAGCTGAACATTAAAGCTAACAGACCGTATGTTAACCCCCATACGTGTCTTAATATATAACCCCCAAGCTGGCTTTCTGTTGGAGCTCGTTGGTGCACTGAAGTCAGCTCTATGAGCTGAAAGGCAAGGTAGCAACCGCTACAATGCCCATCCGACTCGCCGGTCGCTCGGCGATCCGAGTGTGTGTGTGTGTGTGTGTGTGTCAGTGTAAGTGTACTCACGAACAAACAGTTTCACTCCACTCAGCCAAACCGACGACCGTTGTCCAGGTGCAGACGGGAGGCAAGCAGCTGCCTTGATCTAGCCAACGTAGCTAGCAACACCAGCAGTAGCAGGGCGGTTGGTCCTCCGGTGGGCTCAGCACCGGCGGAGAAGCAGTCGTAGGGGTAGCTCCGGTGGGTCCAGCACCGGAGGTATAAACGAGTTAGTCTCCGATGGAAAACTGCAACAAGAGCTAGAGTAGCTAGTAGCTAACGACCAGTAGCACTAGCTCAACAGTAAGCTCTGAGGCAAGTTGAACAAGACCCGACGAGAGACACGAAGCACACCAAACTGATCACCATAAACGTGACTCACTCGCACAATTCACCATTCGTGGGCCGGGGTACATAAAATCACCGCTAAGTCTCCACGAAACAGCACTGACAGGCGGAGCAGGAGAAACAGTGACCTCTCTTTACTCCAGGCAGACTGGAACTCACTACCCTTCTCCTCACTAAGGTGATGGAACCTTTAGTTTCACCGCAATTTCGCAGGCATAAACAAATAAGAAATAATCATTGGCTGAGTATAAAATTCAAATGAAAGCAAACAAACAAAGACATTTGATTGGTTGACATGTACAGTATTCAATATCACAACATACCCATGACAAACCCACAGCATTGTGATCATTGTAGTGACATGAACAACACAGTGCAGTAATAAACATAAACACATTTTACAGGTGCTTACATGTAAATTGCAATTTGCATGTAAAAATGTAGACATATGGTCTCTCCAAGATCAAGTCCTTATTTGTAAAAAGTGGTAAAGCAAAACTTGTGCTTGTAAAAATGTAAACATAGCATCTTCAACTAAGAACTAAAGTCCTTCCTTGTCAAAAAAGGTAAAAGAAAAGTGCACCCCTTTGGAACCAAAAATAAATAACTAGATAGAAACAAAATCTGTACTTTTATGACTTCTTTTCATTTACTTGGTTGGCATAGCTTATGTTGTTGCATTTCTTTCCTATGATTTGTCTCACATCTTGCATGGTGGTGTCAGGAAATTTCGTCTGGGCATGGGCTGTGAATGAAAAAACACATACAGAACAAAACATTACCTCAATGTTATTCTTATTCACTGTCCACAATTAACACACGTCATGGCAGAGAGGATGGTTTATCAGATACATTTCTGAACTTAAATCAGCAATCAGCAAAACTGTTATAAAGGGATTGCACACACAACACACCCCAGTCAGACTGAATAAGACAGAGTGGTAACTGAGTGGCAAAACAATGGGCAGCATGCTGGCGGTGACCTCACGTGCAAATCCTCTGTGATTTACGACAACTGAAAAACATTGATTGTTTAGCATCATATAGAAGCATTAGTATGTATTGTTTTTAATTTATTGGGGGCCAAGCAGCGAAGCTGCGAAGGCACCCATTGAGTTACTAGCTTTTCCTATTATTACACTTCCACCATTGGAGTCTATGGCAGCCCATAGAATGCCTGGCTAAAAAGTGCAGATTTTTTGGCAGAAAGTTTCGGGACACTCCACTGACCACTCACACTCATTAACGGACCTCTAAACCCAGCCGTCTAGCGCCACCAACAGGTCAAAATCTGGCCGAAAATTGAACTGCTGGGTCTAAAGTTATGAAATTTGGCACACTGATTCAGTACTGTCCCATGATCACTCTCACCAATTTACAGAACTCTATGCCCAACACTCTAGCGCCACCAATGGGTCGAACCTGGATTGCATTCACGCATGTGACCATTGAACGGTGCGTCCGATTTTCACATATCAGGCACCGTTGGAATCCCTGGACCGACCTAAGTTCAATGACCCCTATTAAGTCACTTTTCGCCATATTGGATTTAGTCCAAACTCTACGAAAGGTTTCAGCGGTCACAAATTTCATCCGATTTTCACGGAACTTGGCAGAGATGATCTTCTGCCCGAGCCGCACAAAAGATACTTGTCAGATTTTTCAATTTCATTTTTGTTTGCCCGTCACAGCCAATCAAATATGGCGATGAAGCCACCAAACAGGAAGTGGACAAACATCTAGGTGACGCTTTGAGTTAACATAACGAAACTCGATACCATAAGTCAGGACACTGTCCCAATCACTCACAGCAATTTTTATGCATATACACCGAACACTCTAGTGCCACCACCAGTTCAACGCTGGACATGTGTTCAGGTGCGTGATTCTTGACTCTTTTGTCTGATTTTCACAATTGAGGTAGCGTCTGAATCCTTGGACCATCCCGAGTTCATCAACCCCTATCCCGTCACTTTCCGCCATATTGGACCTCCGCCATATTGGATTTAGTCCAAACTCTACGAAAAGTTTCAGCGGTTACAAATTTCATCTGATTTTCACAGAACTTGGCAGAGATGATCTTCAGGCCGAGCCGCACAAACAATACTTGTCAGATTTTTTTAACTTCAAGTTTATTTGCCCGTGACAGCCAATCACACATGGCGACGATGCCGCCTAACAGGAAGTGGTCTAATATCTCGGCTACGCTTTAATGGACTTTAAAGTCCAAACTTGGTACAGGGACTTGGTATCTGATTGTGAGGACGCACTAGGAAATTGGCATAATTTGGCCTCTATAGGGGGCGCTGCAATACAAGAAATGAGCTTGTATCTCAGCAACACTTTGATGTACAAAGTCCAAACTTGGTATAAGGACATGTTACCTGATTATGATGACGCCCTAGGAAATTGGCATCATTTGGCCTCTATAGGGGGCGCTGCAATACGGGAAGTGAGCTTGTATCTCAGCAACGCTTTGATGTATGAAGTCCAAACTTAATACACAGACAAAGTAGCTGATTGTGAGGACATGCAAGGAAAGTGGTCTCATTTGGCCTCTAGGGGTGCTGTAATAGACAAATTGAGCTCACATCTCAGCAACTCTTTGGTGTATGAAGTCCAGGGACATGGTAGCTGATTCTGAGAATGCACAAGGACATTGGTGTAATTTGCGCCTGCAGGGGCACTATAACAAAGTAAATGAGCTTATTTCTCAGCCATTCTTTATCCAATTGCAATCAAACTTGCTGTGAGTGCTTGCTCATGCCATGGCAACTCCATTCCTGCTATAGCGCACTGCTTGGCCCCCACATTGCTGCATGCAGCTATATTTTTATTTGTAGTACTGATAGTGTGAGTGAGTGAGTGAGTGAGTGTCTGATTATAACTATTATTCCAGTTTTGCCTTAAAGGGACACCAGGCAAGCCTGATGCTTTTTCTAGTGCTGGGTGGTATGACCAAAAATGTATATCACGGTATTTTTCAAAATTCTTACGGTTTCACGGTATATGACGGTATTTTTTCCCCCATGCATAATCAGATGTTCACAGCATTTTCTACAGGTTGAGAGAGGAATTGCTGCAGTACATTGACTAAGGATGGTCTATTTTACTGTCATGAATAACTCAACACTAGTGGTAATGCAGTTTTGCATGGCCCCAGAAAATGATGCTGTTTACAAAGAGCCACTCATGATTCTGCATCAGAATCCAAAGACAATTGCAGTCAAAATACAGAACTTTTACTGTGCAAATTTCACAAACATCTTGTATAAAACCAATACAAAAAGCAGTGCAACTTGCAATAATTATACTTTTTTGAAAATTATACAATCCTCTCTGCAATCCTCTCTACACCTCTCTGCTTACTCTGTCAATAGGCCTATCAGAAACATGCCTTATTGTTATTGTGTGATTTGCATGACGTTAGTGGTAGGCTAACGTTAACTTCATGTGGATGTGGATGTCTTGTTAGCCTGCCATGAGCTTCGGTTCGGTTCACTAGGCAAAATATTAACAAAAAAGTTGGTTTTGGTGCACTGATGACAGTCAGGATAATTTCTAACTAGCCAGCTAGTATTGCTCAGTTCATGTCTATAACATGCTTTACTTGCTACCTGGATAATTTCAGCGAATATTCTTAAGGTGAGATGAATGATAAGATCATTAAACTTCACTGTGTTCGGTGGGTTGCTAACTAACGACATCACCTACTAGCCAGCTAGTTACAAATGTTGAACAATCTCAATAGAATTTTCGTGACAGTAAATCCCTTTCAATGCAGTATCCCTTAACGTTTTTCCTTAACTAAAGAAACAATTTAAGGTATTCTGTGCAACACCCTTAAATAAACCCCTTACCTAAGGAGAAATTAAGCCTTAAGGGTCATACTTCAGGGGAAAAACTTAAAACACCTTGTGTTTACCCTCACTATGCCCCGCTATGCCTCGCAGTCGCACCATGCGTGCGTGTGAAAAAAGTCCCGTCTGAAACACTGTCGCGCGGCGCAGCGCTCCAAACGTTGTGTAATCAAATACACCGGTATGGCGGTATATTAAAAATTCATATCATAACGAAAATATACACCGGTATACGGTGTGAACCGGTGTACCGCCCAGCACTAGCTTTTTCTCTACGAAACTCCCCCTCGCTCGGTCTGAAGATCTTTTCCCTTTCTTTGCAGCTTCTGTCAAGGGTTTTTGCTGCTTCTTCGCCGCCTCTGCCATTATACACACGTTTGCAACAATCACGTTACGTTAGCCTGCCTCTGCTGTGAATGCAGGATGTAAACTGATCCTGCTTCGGTCGGCGGGTATGATACATTGAACTTGCAAGCAGGATATTCTTCCTACAGGCAGTAGCGGCGGGCGAGAGAGTCTTCATTCGCCCTGTAATGAGTCATTTAACCATATACCGACTTAGGAAGATGAGTAATTAACACGAAAATGTTGCCTGGTGTCCCTTTAAATTAAATGCACTCACCAAATATAGCATCAAGCTTGATTTGATCCAGTTGTGGCTTTGATTTCACATCTTTGTGGGCCCTGAACTTCCTCCCGGTCAAACTTGAGTTGGCCAGTGTGTTTTTACCATAGATGAGCACCGCAAGATCCCCAATGTACAAAGTTGAACTTGCAGTCCGCAGAGACTTCAGCTTTAGTCTTGGAACTTTTACATCAGAACCTGGCGTAAGAGGCACCTGCAAAACATTTAAATATTACTCACCAAATAATGATGAAACAATTACATAAAAAAAAATCTTTGTAAATCTATCTATTCATCAGTGCAGTAAATATGCATAGGCCTACAGTCTATACATTAACCCCATAACATGAGCAATTTGGGGGCATCATCATAGCATTTCCAAATCCATCATAAATTGTATACATCCAGTACAAAGTTGATGAATATGCTTTCTTTCTAACTTATGTGTACAATCACAAGGTGTAGAGGGAAATTGTATAGCAAACCTTTCCCCACATGGATAAACACATACACTATCAATGCATTTTGAGGTATTTACCATTTCATCAGGGTCAGACAACACTTGAGGAGAGGCGGGTGCACAAACTTGTCGATCTGGTGTGGGTGTTGACCAGGTGGATGCAGGAGTTGAGATCTGAACTGTGAGTTTTTCTATGATCTCTTTCAGCGTTGTCACTACTGCTGGAAGCTCTGTAAAGGGAATGAAAACAAGGCAACAAAAGTTTTGTGTCAATACTGTGTTTTGAGACCATTAAAACATTAAATTAGTGTTAAAAAAAAATCGTTTTTGTTATGAAGACAATGACTGGAAGAGGAGCTGATTAGGCAGGAACAGGAAGCAGGAGGAGACTGAATTAGCCTTAACCTATAAATGTCAGGTTGAAGCCAGGTGTTCAGATTTCAATGCTTCAGTATGGGAGTATACGAAAATTTCAGTTTATTGTGTTAAGTTTAGTTCATTATGCCTGACCTGCACACCCACAGTGTTTGTCTGACTTCAGGAATCAGTATAGGCACATCTCCAGTCGTTCAAAGCTGTCGTTTTAGAATTTGCTCTAGGCTACTTAAATTGATAAATAGAAAATACCTCTCATAGCATGTAGCATCTCTTTCCCATGGTCTGCTTTCAGGCTCTTGATTTCTCTCTTAAGCTCTGTCACTTTCTTCTGTACCCCACTCCAGTTTCTAGGCAGCTGCTCCTCATCTGATGACTCCTCATTTGAGTTAGTCGACTACACCAAAACACGTGAAATCAAAAGAATCAAAGAATCAGGCAGAAAATCCACACCATAATTATTGCTTCAACTCAAAATACCATAATAGTCAAATATTTTACCTCTGAAGATATTTTGTTTGCCAGCTGCTTCTTCAGCTCTTCTATCATTTGGTTTGCAGACTGTTTTTCAGCACACGTTGACTTCTTTCTCTTCTGTCAAAATTATAATTCGGTTTTATATGTTTATAACATGACAATGATGATTTAGTTGCATTTACAGTATCAACCTCACCACTGATGGATCATACCTAGAGAACCTAACTCAAAACAAAAATCATATAACTATGTTGTTTAGTTTTATGCACACCAGAAATGATAAAGAAATGTCACTTACAATCAACGTGTGTCATACCAAGGTATTTATCAAGGTACCTACCTTTTTTGATGGAACTTCATGATCCTCTTCCACATCTTTCCCCTTGCTGTTCGGCTTACTCGTCCTCTTGGTTGCTTCTTCCCAGATGTCTTCACCATTTATGAATTCCTGCCTCTTCTTGCAGAGATCACTGTAGTTGTCTGTGTAAGAAACAAGATCAAATTAAAAGCTTGTGGGATCTCTTTTGCATTTTGAAACACCTATTAAAATATGGAAAACCCTGTAGAAACTACCACAGGCAAAACATGTAGGTTTAAGAGTGCAAAATGGGGTTTAAGAGTTCAAAATTAAATGTACACTTACAGTATAAGCTGAATTACTTATCTAGTATAAGCTGAATTACTTATCTATATTTATTCTGCCAAACTCACTACCTATTTTGCCTTCATAGAGCTATAGAAAAAGAAAAATGGCGACCAAAACAAAGAAGTCAAAGGTGCCAACCGAACAACTAGTTGTGAGTGAACATGACAAACGGGAATGTTCGTTGCCGTCCTCGTCGGCATCTAACGTTAACGCCAAAACAAGGGCTAATTTTCTCATCCTCGACATTGCAAATTGTAAATAACAATAGCTGCTAGTTGACAATTATACAAGTTAGCTAGCTAGCCTATGTCCAGGCCTCACTTTGAGAGCAATGCAATTAACAACTTACCACCAACCATCAAAACCTTTGCTGGGAAAAAGGCTGGACCGTCTGACCGTCTTTTTCTGCCTTTCATGACGCACTTTATCTCCATCCATCCGTCTTCTTCTTCTAGATCAGGGCACTGAGTGATTACTTTTGGACATTGTTGCTGGTCGTCAGTACTCATCCATGAAATCTTCCCAACTTCCACAGTCTTGTCCTTAAAATAATAAATGGCAAATGCCATTGTGGCGTGTTAAAATGCTGAAAATTACGTTTTAGCTAGGATATCTTCTCCTCCTTCTCATTTCCTTGTTGAGAACGGGTCAACGAGACCGTTAGCAAGCTATATTTTTTGCAAGGGAGAATTGGCGCGGTGAGCGCTAATTTAAAATTGGACGGCTCCCATTGGCTGGCAGGTAGGGGCGGGACCATCTTCTTCTTCTTCAGGATTTAATGGCAGATTAGACACCTATCGGTGCATTACCGCCACCTGCAGGATGATTCAGCCCATTAACTCATCAGCCTCTTAGATTCTGGCAGCTAGGCCAGAAGCTTTTAAAAACCTAACTAGGCTTGATGTGACTTTAGTATCATTCAATCCAAGTAGAGTAGAGATAGTAGCAGTGGTAACACCCAGGCTATGAAGTTCAATAAAAAGTACACGCCTAACCCCACTGTATTGAATGCAATCTAGCAATACATGGGAAACTGTCTCAGAAACTTTACATACCTCACATAACCCATCCTGATGCTTGCCAATTAAGTGCAAATAGGCATTTAATGCGCAGTGCCCCAACCTAAGACGAGTTAAAGTAACTTGCTGGAACCTATCCCCCGATACGTTGCTAGTGGGCTTGACAGCCGGCTGAATTGAATAAAGGTGTCTACCTTTTACATCCTGATCCCACTGAAACTGCCATCACTGGAAAACCCCCTCCATCAATCTACCTCTCAGCTCTGTTCTTCCTGGACTGAGTTGAATTGAAATAGTATCTTTATCTAAACTTTTCTTGGCTATTTTGTCTGCCACCTCATTCCCAATCATGCCCATATGGGCTGGGACCCACAAGAAGGCGACCTCATGCCCTAGCTTATAAAGATTATACCAACTTAAAATAATTTCCCAGATAAGATCAGGCCTAGCATTTGAAGACCGGCCTTTTAGACTGTTAAGGACTGAAAAAGAGTCTGAGCAGATTACCGCATCTCTGGGTCCTTCTTCCAGCATCCACTGAAGGGCTTTCAGGATAGCCACAGATTCTGCTGTGAAAACAGCCATATCATCATTCAGTCTGAATCCCATTCTTACGTTGGATTGAGGGATGAAGAATGCACAGCCAGTTTTTCCCGACTCTGGGTCTTTGGATCCATCAGTATAAATTTGCACACTGGAGTCCCAGTTAAGATGAATGTACTCCATAGATGAGTCGCTGGAGAATTCTGCATCTTCATTGTGTTTGTCCTCATGCAATTTGAAGTCAAACTGAGGGGAAGGGAGAAGCCAGTTAGGGACTGATCCCCAATTAAAGGTTTTTGCTGGCACTAGATCTAATAGCTTAAAATCTTTTGCCCATTTTAAGCATTGCATAACGAAAGGCTGCCTGTTTTCCTGGTCAGCCAGGATGGCACTTGCCGGGCAATCACTAACTTTCTCCCTTAACCTATTCCAATAGTGCAGAGAGAGCTGGATTCTTCTTAAGGATAGGGGCTTCTCTCCCGTTTCATTGAGTAGAGCAGAGACAGATGTGGAGGTAAATGCCCCGCAGCAAATCCTCAGAGCTTTGGATTAAACAATGTCTAACTTTTTCAGAACAGATGTTGCAGCCCCTCCATAAACCTGGCACCGACTGTCAAATATTGATCTTATCATGGCTTGGTAAACAGTCAGGAGCGTGCCCTTGTCCGCCCCCCAAGAGAAGCCTGTGAGACATCTCATCACGTTAATCACCTTAGTTTTGACTACAGTTTTAGAGATATGGCTGTTCCAGTTTAGCTTGCTATCAAACCATACTCCCAAATATTTGAAACTATCCACTTTCTCTACGGGGGTGCCATATAAGGTCAAGGAGCCATCCCACTTTTTCCTGGCACGACTAAACACAACATACTTTGTCTTAGAGACAGAGATTTTAAAACCCCATTTAGATGCCCATTCCTCTATTGTTTTTAACTCACCCTGAATCTTCTTAGTTAAATGGGATGTTTCTTCCTCTAACCCATATGGCCCCATCATCAGCATAGAGCGACTTCCCTACACCATGGCCTAGGTCAATGAATATGTCATTACATTGTCATGACATTAAAAAAGCACTGGGCTGATCACGATACCTTGTGGGGTCCCATTATCAACACGGACCACACCTGAGAAAGATCCACCTACTCTAACCTGAATTGTACGCTCTTCCAGGAAATTCTTGATCCACCAGAACATTCTTCCCTCAATACCGTATCTTACTAATTTAATAAGGAGATCCTCCCTCCATAACATGTCGTAAGCCGTCTCAATATCTAAGAAGACAGCAATAAGGGACTCCTTATTGGTCAAAGCTTTCCTGACTTCCAGATCTAAAGCAACCACATTATCCATAGTGCCCCTACCCTTCCTAAATCCACTTTGATAATCCACCAATATTCCCTTCACTTCTAAATGGTGGACCAGTCTGTAATCATCCTCTCCATGATCTTACAAACAACCGAAGTAAGGGCTATAGGCCTATATGAGGATGGTGAGCTAGGATCCTTCCCCGGTTTCAGAATCGGAATGACAACAGCATGCTTCCAGGTCTTAGGTAACTTACCTTGATTCCAGATTTCATTCATAAGGCTGAGAAGCTCTTCTAAAACAAGATCAGATACATGATTAAACATTTTATAGTAAAGATTGTCCATTCCAGGGGTTGTATTCCTATTTTTAGCTATTGCTCCTTTAAGCTCATCTAGGGAAAAGACGACATTATAGTCCCGACATTGCGACTCTTGGGGAAAGACATAATTCCTTATTGTCTGAGCCCTAATTTCCCTGCTTTCCTCATCAAGATTGTCAGAGCTGTGGATCTTTCTAAAGGCTTCAACTAAGAGGTTAGCCTTTTCCAAGGAGGATACCGCTACCTTTGCTCCATCTATTAGAACAGGGAAGTTACTTCTCCCTACTCCATTAATTCTCCTAACCGTGGACCACAGTTGAGTAATTGGTGTTTCACCTGACAAACTGGAGCAGTAATTCCTCCAACTATTTTTCTTAGCAGATTTAAAGGAGAATTCCGGGGTGATATGGACCTAAAGTGTATTGAAACATGATACCGAGTGTGAACGTATGTCTGATAGCCCATCTCGGCTTGTCCCCTGCACTCCAAAGTTTTGCTGATTGTGCACAGGTATGATAAGGGATCAAATTCCAAAAATAATTCAGTGGAAATGCATGGATTCCAGTTTCTTCCAGTAGCAGCAACTGGAATCCATGCATTTCCACGGAATTATTTTTGGAATCTGATCCCTTATCATACCTGTTCATTCTTACTTGTTGCTCGACTTATCGTGACTAAATTCAAGATGGCTGCAAATGCTAAACTAAATCACCATTTAGTTTCTGACAAGGATTATAGTAATTCAATAAGGTTATTCTTCCAATGTTACCCCAGATTTCAGTCACAACAATTTCTAGGTTTGTATCTACTGCCAGGGTTCTATATTCAACCTTATTATGCACTTGGAGCAAGATATACTAAGTATTAGTACTTTGTGGCAGAAAGACATAAAAAGTATAGGCTACTAAGTATAAGTATAAGTTTTAGTATTTAAGTATAAGTGTAGGCTAAGTCTTAGTATTAATTAGTCTTAGACTTTTGTTTATACTTTTCAGTATACTTCACTACTGTAGGCCTATATAAAATATAGTTTATAAAAAGTCTTCAAGTACTGCCTCAGTTTTAGTAAAAATAAGTATACTCATAGTACACTTGAATAAACTTATTTTTGCTATATCAATAGCCTGGGAGTATTTCAGTATTTTAGTAAAATTATGGTCATGCAGTATGTAAGCCTTCAACAATGTGTACAGTTTTTCATGTTTACAGTTTTTTCTGATTGCTTAAGCACATTTTTTTTTGCAAAACTCTACACACAAATAGGAAAACCTTTCATCAAATCAGCAAAACATTGTAGTTCTCTTGCAAAAGCCAACACACCTTGCTTAACTCTTCACACCTTCGTAAAAATTGTGTTTTCGTATCAAACAGTAAACACAAGCCATCATAATAATAAGCACACAATGTGCCAACTACACACTGATGGTATATTAATAAAAAACACATCTGGCTTTTGCTTTCTCTGTGCACAAGGTAGACTATGTCAGTTTGAGGTCATACTTTTGTCATAGTTCTGTAAACTGCAAGGATCCAAACTTCAACTATTGGTGTTTATTTACACACATCGAAACAAACAGTGTCAACAAATCAGTCTACATTGTGTCGTCTCTCTCAAAATTTCGTCTACATCACATGCAATGTCCTAGTCCAAGGCACCGGGGAAAATATATTCTGGAATGCCATATCCAGGCCTGACATGACAATAACCCCACATGTAGACTGATTTTTTGCCTGTAAAAGGGCTATTTCTTTCTCTTCTCACTCTTCCTGTTCCCTCCATTGTATCGTACATTACCTGTGGCTTATTTATAGTGCATAGGCTGATTGCAAAGTGAACTAATTATCTAAAACAGTTTTCACATGAGAAAGCGTGCCAGAGTTGACAAAATAGTGTAAATAATAGCCATACATGTGTATGATTTGCCAGGAGTGTGTTGATCATTTGGAAATAGAGTGTAAAACAGTAAGTTGTGCACTCTAAAAAATGATTCATGAGGTTAGTAGATAAAACTTAAAATGAAGAACATTTTCGACATAAAAAAAATTAAGTTTGCTACTTGTACATGTATAGGTGAGTTGACAACTTATTTTAAGGAGTTTGTCATACTGAAAAAGAAAGAAAGCTGTCTCAACTTATTAATATATGGATTTTCAACACACAGTCTTTCTTTCACCTAACAATGGATAAGTATTAAGTTACTGAAACTTGTAAATCTCGTGACCAAACTTATAAAGCTGATAACACGACTAAACGTTCAGAACCTTCCAGACCACGCCTGAGAAGTAACAGAAATGATGGCACAGGATCCTGTAGCCTGCATCGAACATCAAAGGTACGTGCAAAGTAGTCTAGCCTACTATTTTTGTGTTTGTTTTAAAAGCAACAGCTATCAAACAACGGCACACAGTGCATCAAAATCATTGTCACATGACACTACATATGAAATTAATGTTACAGCTTGCCCTTTTGCTGAGTATTTGAAAAGAATGATTTAGCTAGCTATCGTGTCTTCCAAGCTAGCTGCTGCTTGCACAGTAATTAAACCATTTGAAAAGATGACTTTGGTAGCTGGCGTCTTCAAAGTTACCTGCAGCCTTTGATAATTTGGAGTTAGTAAAGGTAAATTTAGCTGTCTGGTGTCTTCAAACTTCACCGTGGTAGCTGTATTCAGCACTTAACATTTTAGCATTGCTAGTTCTAACACTGCATGTGTTTGAGGATCATTTTTGGTCGTCCTAGTTAAGCCTAACATTGTCACTATTTCTGAAGGTTTGTGGGCCATTTGACATTCTTAGCTTAACCTGAACATAATAGGTAGGCCAACATTTATTTATTTTTGAAGTTTGAGAAATATTCTGTGTCAATCCCTGCAAACCACGTTGTAGATTTTGTTCATTTTGTTGTTTGTCTTGAGGTAAATTTTCTAACATTGTGCCTTTCTTTTATACAGATAAATGACGAATTCAGACGGATCTTTACATTCATTCATTGCACAACTGGACCAGTTGCCATTGCTTTAAAAATAAACAATGCTTTCAGAAAATTTTAATTGCTGTGTGCTTTTATTCAGACAGAAGTGAAGTAAGTTACTTAAAAAGATCCATGCAAATTGTTACCTTTAATTGTTTCAAGTCATTTCAACTCAAGTTGTTTTTGAGTAAATATTGTGAGACTTTTATAGTGAGAAGAACTAAATTAGTTTAGCACAATCAATCTGATCTGTCCTCTAAAAGCTTAATTAAGTTGAACCAACTTAATTATATTAATTTGACCATAAAATATAATTCAGTGGTTCTAACTATATAAGTCTCACAATATTTACTCAAAAACGGCTTGAGTTGAAATTACTTAAAAAGATCCATGCAAATTGTTACCTCAATTTTTTGAGCCAGTTGAGCCAGTGTATTATTTTTTACAGTTCCAGTTAAAGAGTGCTGTGCAGTGAATTGTGCCTACAGTTGTGCAAAGTGTGTGTTACAAAATTGCAAACTGAGTGCAAAGCAGTGTTTGTGCTTTTAGTTTTGCGAACTCAGTGAGTGGTTTTGCTATAAGCATTAATAGTTTTAGAAAGTTTGCTATAAGAATCACAGTTGTGTGACATTGACATTGTGTGACAATCACATTGACATTGTAACTTTTCTTATGAAATTGTAGCTCATCCTCTAAATAGCACGTTATGTAAAAAAAATGCATTATACATTAGCATTGTGACGATAATATGAATTACTAAAAGTTTTTGTCCAAAAACAGGTCAATAATAATCTGTGATGTATTTTTCCTCCACTTAGTCCACTAGTTTTGGTCGATCCTTATTCATGCAAATTTAGCCATATCAAATGGGGGAAAAATTTCTGTGTATCTGTCTGCACATCAACATCAATATCTGATAGGCCTCTGTCACATGCACATCCCCACAGATGTGTTAAAACTGGTGATCCCCTCTCCTGCTGACATCCACACTGACCCTGGTGATGATGTCACTCTGTCATGTCCCCTCTCTATGGAGACCAGCGTGGTTGCCATGGAAGTGAAGTGGCTGAAGAGGACAGACTGTATTTACCTGTATAAGAATGGACAGGGGACAGAGGGGAGAGGCTACGAGGGCAGAGCGAGCATCCTCTTACTGAGGACCTGCAGAGAGGAAACGTCTGAGACTGAGACACGTCACACACTCCGAGAGTGGGATGTACAGGAGCCAAGTCATTCATGGAGACTTTAAACTGGAGGAGACACTGTGGCTATATGTCAAAACAATCCAAGGTGAGCAGAATCGTTTATTTTTGTTAACTTTCTTGTGAACTAAGACCAATGTATGTGTATGAACATTATTGCATAGTGTGTGTGTGTGTGTGTATTGTATTGTGGAAACTATTGAAACACTGCTTTTCTAGATGTGACTTTTATGTTTTTGTGGCTTTTTTCTGAACATTGTCATTTGAGAGTGGATGTTGTTATTGGACTGTAAGATGGTGCATGGGGGGCATCTGCTGTGTCATCTGAGCCTTTGGCACTTCCCCCTTGGACTATGCCACATGTCACCATTGCTGGTGTTTTGTTCTAATTCTGATTAGAGCTCTTCTCAGGTTGACATTTCTTTATAAATTCTTCATTCTAATATTCTGAGATTCTGGATTTATGATTTCTATGAGCTGTAAACATAATCATCAAGAATAGAATAATCAAGATTAAAACAAAAAAGGCTTGACATATTTCATTTTATGTGTAGGCCTAATGAATCTAGATTAGCTAGGCCAAAGAGGGTCATTCGAATGTCACTCAGCAACTGTAGGATGACATCAGAAAAATGTGCAGTGGTCTCTTAATTGTACATATCAACTTCGTACCTATATTAGTGTTTCAATGTTTGAATTTCTTTCAGATGAAAAAGTCCCTCTCAGGAGAGTTTGTAGTGCATCTGCAGACAAACCGAGTTGTAAGTCAAATGTTATATAATTTCAGTCCAATTATTTTCTTGTTTTCTTTGCACATGATAATTAGCATAAAGTGGCCAAATAATTGTCTATTTCATATTCCAACTAACCTGTAGCTCAATCAGCATTGGGCATAGTCTGATTCTTCATCTCTTTTTTTTATTGACCAGGAGTGTTCCATTGACCAGCAGTGTTCTATTGACCATGAGTGTTCTGATCTATGGGTGCCTCTGTGTTTGTCTGCAGTGGCAGGGCAGGGGACCAGTCAGACTCCTCCAGAGCATCGGTCAGTCCCCACGCTGAGGCCACGGCAGCTGAGGAGAGACAGCATCAGACAGCGGCGGCAGAAAACACCACGGAGAGGATGGAGTAGTGTGGGATGATGACCAGTGGAGTAGCCCCCATTGTACAGTAGATCAGTTTAGATTAGATTCAACTTCATTGCCATGAGCATTGGGGAAATGAACACTAGAACTACAGCGCTGGTCATTTTGACCATTTAAAATGTTGCATGTACTGTGACTTTGTTTAGAAAAAAGAGCTACTTTCCCAGTGTTGTAATAGAAGGTTGTTGTAAATATGTACCTGAAGACAATTGAGGAACTCACTAGAAAGACCTTGACGGTATATAGTATGAACTATGCTCAGAAAACAAGCCAAACCCATTATGAGCATGCTGTTAGAGTGACCTTTAGGCCGTTTCTGAAGATAGATTTTAACATTTGAATGCATGTGTCTTAAAGTCTGGGAGCCTTTGTTACTAATAATGTTAAGGCACTAATATTGTATGATACCATGTATTTCCTACAGGATTGTGTATTGATCTGGATTGTGAGATTCTATCAGAATGTGTAGGTGTAAGTTCTTCCAGGAAAGCACTACACTAACTGCTCTCAGACCTTTTGATATCCCTTCCCCACTTAATTCCACTCACATCAGCTCCTTCTTTCTCCAAATGATTGGGACGTTATTTACTCAGTCTCCGTTTGATTCTGGGATTTTATCTCAGATCTCACATCCTAACTATGGACATGGCTGATAACAAAAACCTTTAAAATGTATATTCAATTAGGATTGGGACGTTCCTTTCCTAGATTAAGTGTAGAGACATAATTCTCCTTGTGGTAGAACACATGTTGTTAATCTCATTTTCTAGTGTTGTGGATGCATCTGTCTGTGCACTCTCAGTTCAATTGTAGGATTCAGAAGTTCCGAATGAACATGAACAAGGTCCCGATGTTCTTCTGAGAAAAAAGCTATTGAAAATTCAGAATTAGAAACCTCCATTCTATGACAGCTTTTCACATATTAATTTATATGATTTTTACAAATACACCATATTATTTCATATGATTTGGTACAGCCCCCTCCCCCCAATATGTGGACCTTTTGAATAGACCATGTTAATTCTTGGCTGATGAGTTTCTCACTTGTCAGTTGTTCTCCCATTCTAAGGTAAAGATGTGACATTAACTCTCTGTTTCAACTCTCAGAATGAGAGTTCTTACTCCTTCAGCAAGGTCTGTCATACATCTTTCATGAGGAACATCTAAAACAACCAGTTCATGGTGGCCTGAGAATTTAATTGGACTGGAACGAGAACAAAAGAAAGGCCTACATTTGTTGTGTTTTCTACTTGTGTGTACCTACATGCGTGTGTATATAATGTGTATATCCTAATAAAGAGAGTAATACATACTATGCCTCCTCATTTATGTCAAAACACATTTGCCACAATTCACAATTCAG
Source organism: Alosa sapidissima (assembly GCF_018492685.1). Classification (NCBI taxonomy): domain Eukaryota; kingdom Metazoa; phylum Chordata; class Actinopteri; order Clupeiformes; family Clupeidae; genus Alosa; species Alosa sapidissima. The sequence goes on along the minus strand of NC_055980.1, from coordinate 7,178,130 downwards.
CCAAATTCAGACCGTTTGTTATGACGTGTGTATGTCAGAGTGAAAACCCAGTCAGAGTAAAAAAAACAATGGTCAGAGTGACCATTGGGTTCTTGGTTACCTGTCTGACCAAGACCCTTTGTCCTGGATTACTCAGTTTGACTGAGCGACCAGATCTAGGAAGGCTGTTGTTGTTCCAAACTTTTCCATTTGAGAATGATGGCGGCTACTGTGCTCTTGGGCATTTTCAATGCTGCAGAAATGTTCTTGTATCCATCCCCAGATCTTCACACAACCCTGTACATACCCTACACACAAATACACATATCTTGACACAATAGAAAGAGATGAATGCCAAAACAGTGACTCAGGCTCAAATAACAAACTAACCCAAGGGAAGAGAGGCCCCTTGAAAAGTCTGGAATATATTTTATACCTGGGTTGAGGATTGAGGAACATGAGGGCCCATCACGACTGCTTATGCAGGGGCCCAGGATTATGCAGGGGCCCAGGAGCTACGCCCCTGCCCGTTGGAAAGGGATCTGGAATGTCGGTTACGTGGCAGCCAAGATGCTGTCTATTGAAAATGGAACTATTTTTATGGTTAAAAACAAAGTCAAAATAAACATTTTTTAAACAATAATGGGGTGTTCTCTGATTATTTAGTTTATGGGAGAATTGTTGTATAATAGCAATATAGTACTTGTGATTGTGGGATTGGTAATGGATATTCCCACCAAGTATGGACTAACTTGACCCACTCTCACTCCCTCCCCCCCTCTCTCCCAATTTATACACAACTCTGCACTTTGTCCTTCCCTTTTTTATTTTTTGTTGGTCATTCTCCAAGTGCACTGAATTTCACTTTAGGCCTAGAATCTTTTACTTTCTAAATGTATTCATGTTTTAACTCGTAGTTCAAACATTTTCTAAAATGCTACCTTGCTTTGCATGCTGGTAGTATTTTCACCATCCTGCAGGAATAAGAAGGATTCTCACTTTTCTTACATTGCATTCCAAGGTGCCATGCATGTGACTCAATCTGGAGGAGACTATAGAGTTGTCATAAAGAATAGCATTCTGTGAGAACTGAAACATATGTTTGTCTCATTGTGTGACCACATCTTCATGTGAATAGCTGAGAGACTGGGACGGATAAAGGGTGTCACATAGCCTAGTATAGCCTCATAGGCCTACTGATACAAATGTGCTGTAGCGCAGCAGTAAGAGTATAAATGTCTGCTAGACTAATTAATGTCACTGACATGAACTGCAGTAATTTGGTGATATATTACCATTTAATTTTAGTCATTATTTTGTGTAATGTCTTTCCTTTACCTGGCAGGCCTATCACTAAATTGACCTGTCTTAGGTTATATATACTTTAGTTCTTTGAAAATATTCACTATGTTTGATCATACAATAATAAATGGATGAATTCATTGCATTCTGTGCCAAACCATCTAGAATCCACCACGGGAGGGCGCTGCTTTTCAGTGTTGAAAGAAGGATAGGCCTACACTTGCACTATTCCAGCGTTTCTCAAACTGTGGGTCGCGACCCACTACTGGGTCGCGGAGACATGCCAGGTGGGGCGCGAACTGACGTGAAAAACAGGAGTTTTTTAAATTATTTTTTATCTGTAGCCTGGGCCCAGGTAGCACCCGATGCGCAATGGACGCACTGTGTTATTCACAGGAAAGCGCTCGTGTCAAGGCACCTTATAGTCCCGATCTACATGAGATTTTGAACGTTGTTGTGAGAGTGGTGAATTTCATCAAAACCCGGCCCTTAAAAGCGCGTCTATTCTCCGCACTTTGCGAAGAGATGGTAGCTGACCAAAAGGCTGTACTGTTTCACAGTGAGGCAAGGTGGCTTTCTCGAGGTAAAGTGCTGTCGCGCGTGTTTGAGCTCCGAGTCCCCTCTTCTTGGAGGAAGAGCGCATGTTTGAATCTGCAAGCACGTTCACTAATGAACATTTCTTGACGAAGCTGGCCTATCTTATATATATATATTTGATATATCTTAGAGATACATTTGAGTTAAATGTCCAGTTACAAGGCAAAGACAAGCACCTACCTCACCTAGCACCTAGGGAATGAAAGAAAAAGTTTGAGAACCACTGATCTAGTTTGTTAACAATCACGAGTTGGGTCGCGATAGTCTATCATTTTTAAAATGTGGGTCCCCAGAAAAAAAGTTTGAGAAACACTGCACTATTCCCTTTGCCACAATGCTTTAATTAGTCAGTGTACAATACCAAAATTAAATTTGTTATTAACGAAGCCAAGGCCACCTTGGGGGCATGACATGATACTACTTTCTATAGTAGGCCTACTAGGCTATCGAAAAATAACGCGGCATGAATAATTTCAGTTAAAATCAGTGATTCATCCACATCTTGAACAGTGGACGTCTCAATTACAGTAACAGCGAACAATGGAGAGTCAGGTGGAGGTGTATGTGTGTGTGCGTGTGTGTGTGTGTGTGGGGGCGGGGAGTCGATGTAGCGGGATAGGATTGGGTGGGGGCGGACCAAAAGAGGTTGGAGCGCATGACTTGAGAAATACGCGGAGTAGTCAACACGCGCTTGAAGAGGAGTCGCGCCCCCCCCCCCCCCCCCCGCCCCCCAGGTGTGAGCCTCGAGGGGAATGTCCGAGCACCATCACCCAGCCAGACCCCTGCAGCGTGACCGTCCCGTTAAGGACATGATAAACGTTCGGTGTTTAGTAGCAGACAATTCTTGATTTTTTTTTCTTAATAATTTTTCTGAACCGGACTGAGTATGCAAGAGATTAAATTGGATTTTGGAGAAGCATTTCGTTCGTCCTGAAACCGAAATATTTCTTGCAGGAGAAAGATTCACATTGGAGGGGAAGAGATGCGCTGCCGTAATGCACTTGGGCTGTTGTTTCTGTACGGGGAAGTGTGTCTGGTAAGGAAGCGGCTTCTCTTGTTGTTTTTTTGTTTTTGTTTTGTTTTGTTCAATGACTTTGTTTCAACTGAGTAGCCTATATGTGCAGGGATATCCAGACCACTAAAACACTCACACTTCAAAAATGCTGTACACATGCGATGGTGCGAAAAGAACTGAAAAGTGTGTCGGCTGCAGTGTAGTCTAAATATGTTACGTAGCCTAGCTACATAATCGGAACGCTCAACTGCTAAACATTCATCTGCATAGTTTAATTTCCTCTAATATTGCATTGTAAACACGGACAGTGCAATAAATCTGAGATCACCATGGTGAATGTCCAAGTGTCTACAGACGGATGACCTTTGAAAGGTCTCACGGGACATTGTGTTTATAGCAATTGTGTGTAATTGTGTGAATGCATGTCACTCCAGGGTATTGCGCATAAGTAGGCTAGTCCATTCAACACGCGTATAGTATTGTGCCATCATTAAAGAGAGTTCTAATTGTATAGCTTGATCAAATAATGTCCTTTTGTCGAGACCCAGTCAGAGGTAATTAGAGAGTGGTGAAAGTGAGAAGTAGCAACTTTTACTGGTCGTTACATAGCTTACTGGGCGAATTTTGTGATACGGTGTGGGAACTCAGAGAGTCATAAATCTCCCAGACCTCCACGGGTGACAGCCTTGACTCGGCAACAAAGACAGACTTTTAGTGTAGGCTATCCCCGTGAGAAAAACGACCGCCAAAAATCATCAGATCTTATTAGAGACCATCAGACGGAGTCCTTGTTCCGTTTGAGCTGCCATGAATTAAATTAAAACCATCAGTCATTATCACCTGTTAACGAGAGTAATTGGTTTCTGCTCTGGACCCCCACACATAAGTAATGTAACGGAAGCTCAATGGCATGCAGAAGCGCCTGGTCACCACTTTAGTGACAGCAAGAAAGTCATCAATTCCGCAAGCCCTTTGTGTCTCCATTGGTTTTCTGTTTAAAATTGTAATGCATGATGTAGGCTACTCAGTACTATTAATGGCATGAAGGAAGTTATTCACGGAAACTTAACGATAATTTGCACAATTGTCATGACCTTTGTAGCCCTATATTAAGTAAGGTATTTATGGTTTAACATTTGTTTTTCATGATCTACTGACAGTTAATATTCCTTTACATATCATGATTTATTATGCATGATCGGAAGGAACAGGCACACCAGTCACAGGGAGATCACTCTTCAATTATGCTATAATATATCAAATCATTCAGAGATAATAATACCATGTAGAGATCACATCTTCACAGTGTCAATTTCACTTTTTGACTGTCTCACTTCTCATTGCAAGATATTTTTGTATATCGAGAGAATGTGCGCTAATTTTACTAAATTGTGGTCTCATTTTATTATATAAGCCACTCAATTTAGTAAATCGTGCTCACATTTGAATATATTATGCACACAGTTTACTAAATTGTGTGAATAAAAGTGTGTGCTCAGATTGTGTGAAAAAAAAATGCTTGCTCAGTTTACAAAAATTAAAATGAGAGCACTATTTAGTAAAATGTGCCCACGATTTAGTAAATTGTGCTCACAATTTGGTCAAATGTGCACACAATTTAATAAAAATATAAAAATATCTTGCAATGATTCCGGGGTTCTGTACACTTCCCCTCTCTTTATTATCTCTCTCTTTGCATTCCTGCTTCTCTTACACCACCTTTACACTGTTCTTTACAGTTTGTTGATCCACATTCCTCCTTGTCCTTCCACAGATGGTTCTTGGACACAGGGAGGCCAGCAGTGAGGAGTCTGGTGCACAGCTCAGGGCACCTGGTCTTGGGCAAGCAGATAGAGCCTCTCCCCTTAAGCTATGGAGGTTTCATGGAAAGACTGAACCTTCTCACCTCTTGTCCCTGGACCCCTCCAAAGACCCACACAAGCAGGATCCACAGCTGTCAAAGCATTTGAGCTCAAGCCATGCTCCCTTGGCAACACCTGCCAGACGCCACCCCTTCCTGAAGAGCGGAAAGTTCCAGAAGATGTTTGGCTGGGGCGACTTCTACTCCAACATCAAAACGGTGCGCCTCAACCTGCTGGTGACCGGCAAGCTGGTGGACCACCACAACGGCACCTTCAGCGTCTACTTCCGCCACAACTCCACGGGCGAGGGCAACGTCTCCGTGAGTCTGGTCCCGCCAGGCAAGGCGCTGGAGTTCGACCTGGAGCGCCAGAGCGTGGTCTACCCCAAGGACTCCAAGACGTTCACGTGCCGCGTGGACTACGAGAAGGCCGAGCGGAGCAAGCGCACGTTGCCGTGCAACTACGACCCGTCCAAGACGTGCCTGCAGCAGCAGACGCAGAGCCACATCTCCTGGCTGTGCTCGCGGCCGCTCCGTGTCATCTGCATCTACATCTCCTTCTACAGCACCGACTACCGGCTCGTCCAGAAGGTCTGCCCGGACTACAACTACCACAATGCCCTGCCCTACCTGCCCTCGGGGTAACCGTGGAAACCAAGGCAAACACTGGACACAGACAAGAAATACATAGTCATGATGAGATGAAGTCAAAGGTCCACACAGTCAGAAATACAGTATATTTTCACACAGGGGCTTGCTGTTTGAGCCGTGTCAAACATATGATTTAATACTTGGACTACAAATAACATGTTGTTCTAATATCTGTAAATCAAATATATTATCATTGAAGGGTATAATATGTTTCAAAAAGCATACAAGAAGGTCTATTTTGTCTCTGATAAATCTTTGAGTGATTTTTTATTTTATTTTTATTTCTCAAGGACCCAGTAGATGTTACTGTTTCTGTTTTCATGCCAAACAGATGCTCTAAGCACGCTGTATTCACACGTAGAATTACAACCCCACGGTTGCTTGGCCCTCCCCTGTTGTAGTTCAACACATCCAAGCATGAAGGGGGTTGGTCTAAATGTGGGTTTGAACTGTTAGTTTGTGGCGTGCATTCAAACATTATCAACCAAATTCAACACTCTATGAAGGCGGAGTTTAAAGGCAGAGGCGGAGTTTAAATTGGTTGATGGATGGCCTTTGTGACGAAGTGAGTTGGTTTAAAGACCCTGTAAACCTGAGTTTGTTACAGCACAAAACAAACTTGATCACAGAACCACACCATCCAGACAAATCTGAATGAATACAAATATATGCAAGTATATTAAATAAAGTATTAAACCATGAAAATACTTGTATACTATGAGCAGGTCCAATGACTGAGCTGAAGCCGCACCCAAATGGGGTAAAGGTGCTCCCCCTCTCAACTGTGACATTTTGAGCAGAAAGTTTGTCAGACACCCTGTTTTATTTTATTTCTGTCGCCCCCAGCGTTCTGCTATATTGAATGAGCTGACACAATATAGTGGCATATTTAACGGATTCAGTGTGGACAGAGATCATTCAATGCTGCGCGACAGTCTAACGCACTTGCTGGCATGCAGTTAGGACAAGCTGTTAGAAATGAGCTCAAGACGAGAATAGATTAAAAGGAAAAAACAGTATTTTGAGAACTTGAGCTGAACTTGGCTTGAGCTGAGACAAGAAGAGACTACCACTTATTTATTTCAACTATTCATTACACAGCTGATCCCAATTAGCAAACTTCAGCTTTTTAGTTTTTGATATCAGAAGGAATCCATTAGCCTGCCGAACCAAATCCACATCAAGATAGGGTCTGGGAAGTCACCATTGGCAGTATTCAATCTGAGGGGCTTGATAAACGGTTGTCTTTCAAATTCTCTCTGCACGCAATAGGATAGCACTACAACTCATGAGCCCCATGCGTTTTCCCACCAGCAGAGCTAGTTGGCTAGTTGATCAAACTTTTGCCAACTTAAAAAAAAGCTTAACTCGAGTCGCGATTCAAAGACTGCTCTTCGCCAGCAGCAGCATCCATCCTCTTTGTTTTCAAGTAGCAGGGAATTCACGCGGAACCATCGCAACTCTGCCATCATTATGTTAAGCCTGTCCACCGACTCTGTACACAATGTGATTGGCCTGACCGAAGTTTGGTTTTTCCAGCTCGCAAGCCAACGGAGAGTTGCTAGAATACCCTGGCTGCAAATTACATTTGCTGCCACTAGGGTGTGTCTACATTTTTAGGCTAGGAATCCATAGCAGGATGACTACTTTTTGGGATTTGGGGGGAGGGGGGACTGGGTTGTTATGCTAAGTGGGGAACTCATTGCATCAACACCCCTTTTTAGAACCACCCAAACAAATGTAGCACAATAAATGATTATGTAGCTAAAAAAATCAGTACCACACTTGTGCAAAAGTCATTTCACATAGTGTCATTTCATCAAGCCTATATAAGGCGTTTCCAAAAACGTTTGGGTGTACAGGGTCTTTAAAACGAAGGTTACATTTGTTCTTATTAGCTCTTAATGGCATTATGAGCATTCCATTAGATTAACTATGGACACCCCTCTCAATCTGCCAGGATCACATCCAACCCTGTGACACTCCTGTAGGACTGAGTGAGAGGCTGGGGGAAATAAGTATAATAATAATAATAATAATAATAATAATAAAGCTTTATTTGTATAGCACCTTTCATACACAGAATGCAGCTCAAAGTGCTTTACATTTGAAGCATGTAACACAATAATAGTCAGTCAGTCATTATCAATCACTTTTCTTTGCTGTTTATGATATACTCAGCAACATATCAAAAATATAGAAAATGACGTCATAAGACTGGCAGCCTTAACCCTCTTAACCCTCTTGCGATTTAGTGACAACGGGCAGGTTAATTCCACCACCTAAAAGAAACAAAATGTTGCTAAGCGACTTTACTTTGCTGGAAGAATAAAGCCATAGGGCTCTATCTATTCTATTTGGGACATTACTGCTTCCTCTGGGTTTATTTACCCAGAATTGTCAGTCACTGAGCCAAACAGGGAAAAATCTTGTCTTGGAAATGTATTTTCTTTGTTTCACGGGGAATAAATTTGATCTTACTGAGATCTCACCTGTCTCTCCCAAGGAAGCAATAAGGTGAGATAAGAATAGACTGAGAAGAAAAACAGGGAATTTTGAGATTCTAAGTTAAACTTGAATTGGACTTGGGCTGACACAACAGGAGGGCTATTTTTCAGCAATCTCAAAAGACTGTTATTCCTCTCAATATTATTATCTTGCTGTATATGTCATAGTTTAGGAGGAACAGGTGAGATATCATTTCAGATGAAATCACACCTGTTTTGAGATATCCCATAGCTTTCCTATGGGAAACCGCATATTTAAAATACCCCCTCGTTGCCCAGGTTGGGATTTTGATGTTAACTCATTGTCATTTCCAGAGGATGTTTCCAAGGTCATCATTCAGGTCCAGAGCATCTCCTTCACACACCTTTCCTCTGCAGTTCATTCCATGCGCTATAATAAACATTGATCTGAAAGGCTGTTGCGGCTTTACTATCATCTACCCTTTGTATCTTTGTAAGGCTTTGTGCCAGTCCGTCTTGCTTTGTGTACACATGGGGATCTTTCTTTCTTTCTTTCCATCTATCTATCTATCTATCTATCTATCTATCTATCTATCTATCTGTGTCTGTCCGTCTCTCTTGTCACACTCCCTCTTTCTGTGAGAGAATACTTTCTTCTTCCTTGTACTCTGTTGCAGGTGTAAGTTTAATAACCATTTCTTTTTCGATCAACCGAGGAGTGAGTGAAAATTTGATGAGTGCTCGTGCTCCCGAGGAAGCGAATCATTAAAGCCTGATTATGAGGCCAGAAGGAACTCCCCGCTCCTCTGATCTCTCCTCTCTCGCCCACCACCCAGCTGCTGCATCCACGCACAGCGGAGGGCCACAGCCGGCACGTTCCAGCCTCTCTCTCTCTTAACCAATGATGTGGGGGGTTGGAGGGGCTGAGAGAGGGCTTGGGGGAGTGGGTCTGCATTCTGATGAGCCCCTGAACCGTGCCTAGTCAGACTGGTGGAACTAGAAGGGTATAGGTGGTGGTGGGGGTGTCGGGGGTCTTTGGTCTTTCTTGGAGCTCAGGGGGTATACATATGGGGGGGTATACATATCTGAGTGTTTTTAGTGTGTGTGCGTGGGGAGGTGGGTCAACATAAGGGCAGTAGCAATGGGAAATATTTGGGTAGAGGTTGGGGTCTATGGTTACACACACACACACACACACACACACACACACACACACACACACACACACACACACACACACACACACACACACACACACACATACACACACACACACACACACACACACACACATCATTTTTGTTCTTACAAAAGAAGATTGGGAGGCTATTGGTGCGTCAGAACCGATGGAAATGGCATGCAAACAGTTGCACAAAAAAGGACACACTTCAGAGAAAATGGTAAAGGTGTGACCATAATGTATGTTTGCTTGTATGTACTGTAAAAGTGGGGGTCTACATAGCTATAACAGTTCTCCTGATGCATATGACTTATCTGAAGGCTGTTGTGTAAGAACAACAAATGTATGTGTTCAGGAGCCAGGTGCTGTACCCTTTCGGAGTCCTTGGGTGGGCTCTCTGGAGGCTGTTATATGTGAGCCAAAAGTGTCATTTCTCCCCATACTTTGATTTGTGGTGAATGAACCATGTTATTTGAGGTTCCTTCACCGTGGCAACAGAATTATTGTGATTAATGGCAAGATTAACCAATGAGAACGTGTCATTGGGTCGGGAGGCGGACCAGAACCCCCAAGCAGATTTTAGGCTGATTGAGAAATTTTCAGATCCTTTATGGTTCTAGCCGCTAACAGAAAGCCATCACTGTGCTTGAGCTAACCAACATTAAAATACACTCTGAGGAAATGACCTCTCAAGCGTATTTTCTTTCTACTAAACAACATTAAAGAAAAGAAAGAAAAAGCCAATACTGGTTTGTACACACAATTGGTTTGTACACACACACACTCACACACACACACACACACACACACACACACACACACACACACACACACACACACATTGCAACCTTGCTATTCCGATGTCCCCTAGACGATGGCTTTCTACCATAATTAATCAAGCAATTATGTGCCTACCGAAGCTAGACACCACACACCACACACACACTGCACCAGTGATGTACACTCCACAAAACTTCTCAAGGTGTGTGTGAATACAGAGAGGGGGGGGGCAGAATCATGGTGTGTGTGTGAGAGAGAGAGAGAGAGAGAGAGAGAGAGTGAGAGGGAGAGAGAGAGGGAGAGAGATAGGAAGACAGATCCATGTCCATGTGATGTGTGAGAGTTAGTGTGTGTTTATGTGTATATATTTACTGGTTCATTTTCACATGTGTCTGAGAAAATGTGTGTGTATAAATGTAACTCTGTGTATCCATGTAAAGGTGTGTGCGTGTGTGTGTCTGTGTTTATCTGTGTGAGTACATGAGTCTGTGTCGCTCTGTGAGATTCTGTCAAGACAATTATTTCACATGCAGCAGCGCCTTGAAAGAACAGCAATTATCTGAATGGGGTGATTAACTGCTCCCTGGTTCTCTGGCTTATGGAGCCCTCGCTCGCTCACTAAAACCAGTAATTAGCTGCTGAAGTATTACCCTGCAGGGTAGACTTCAACAGCAGAGCCTATGACTGCAGGTGGTTCCTCCGGGGACCCAACATGTATATCCCAAATTTTATTGTGTAACAGTAACGATTACGGGGTATGTTCGATCTCAAAATGTGTTGCACTGTTTTGGCCCTACAGTTTCAGATTGACTGGCGTGTTTACTTGAAATAGAGTGTGCAACAGACTGAAGCCTGTTATCATTCTATTGGTGTGTTTTGTCAGAGATGTTAGCCTATCAGCAACACCATGCAGAAAACCTGCTGGAGTATAAAGGTAAAGTGCACAGTGGATCCAATTAAATTAATTTGCAAATGCATGTCGGGATTCACACCAATTGAACTTGGCTAACACAACACCTTACAGCTTGTGCTTGTGAATGCTGCTAATCAGACACTGAAATGCTGTACCTCAGCAGCAAGCCCAAACACACAGCTCCATAACTGTCAACATCTACTGGTGACATACCACCAAGATTTCACATAAGCAGTTAAGCCATGAACTAGCTAATGTGGCAAGCACCTTGATCTAAACTAGCTTGCCATAGGCCTACAGAATCAAATGTCTGCTGTAATGCCGTCAACCATGCGTTTTATTACACTGAACAGTAAACCTCCCCAGTGTCATTCTTGCCTGGTTGTTTTAAACTGAATCTATTCATAAACAGTGAAAGACACACATGACATACTGCAAATGCCAGTGTGTGAACTCCCAGCTGGCTTTGCACCAGGAAGTGATGGAGGCTGACTGATGACCGCATCCTGTCCAGATACGGCCCACATCCTGGTCGCCTGTGGGCCTGAGTCCATGGCAGTTCTTTGTGTTCTATATGGAGCGCTTGGAGACCTGAGGTGTCAGTCTCGCAGCATCAGCCGACACCCCAGAGTAAGGCCATCTGCTGCATCCACAGCCAGCCATTCACAAGAGAAGATGTAGCTTTTATTACATGTGGTTGAAACAGGTTCAGAATGAATAAGATCCAGGAGCGTTTTTTCAACTGTGTCATGATGGCCTGTCAGCTTAGCTATAACTAAACCACACTGGTTAACGGACGCACTAAATGCTGTTGTGTTTTCTACTCCTGCCAAGCTTTACTGTAAGTTGCACACTAAAATGTAACAGATCCATGCTGTATCGGGATTCGGGACAACACCTGTCCAGCTTATTTCTCCTAGACAGAACTGAACTTGGGGTTTAGGTGAAACACATCAGAATTGAGTATTCTCCAAATAGGAGCTGATTTATTTCTCTGGGACAAAGAAAAGAGCACATTTTTCCCTTTAGAAAAGGCTCTATCTGAGGTATCTCTAACCATGACGTTATGAGAGGAGAGGATTGCAAAGAGGTGTTTTAATTTACCAAACCTCTGCATATCTGTCATGCACCAATATACTGCAGGGCTAATATACCTCTGGTCCAGACAGTTGGTTGCCATATTGAAGGTGTGAGGTGCTCTGTTGGATGTTTTAGTGTTGTGAAGGTGACGCTGATCTATAGTATTTCTGGGCGAATTGCCCCGACGTGATTGGAAAGGATGGTTTAGACATGGCCACATATCATTCTGCAATATCTCTTGTGTTTCAACACTGTGTTATGTCCTTTCCCCCGACCTACTGTAACACACAGACACACACACACACACACACACAGACAGACACACACACACACACACAGACACACAGACACACACAGACACACACACACACACACACACACACACACACACACACACACACACACACACACAGACACACACAGACACAGACACAGACACACACACACACACACACACACACACACACAGACAGACACACAGACACACACACACACAGACACACACACATACACACACACACAGACACACAGACACACACACACACGCACACACACAGACACACACAGACACACACAGACACACACACACACACACACACACACACACACTTCTGGTCTCCCCTACATATGTAACCCACTTCCCCTTATTCCTCTCTTCCTCTCTCCATCTCTCCATCTCTGTCACCTCTGAGTGTGGTTCCGTTAACACCATCGGCAAGAAGCCAACAGCATCTGACTAGGGCACAGATCCTCGCTGCATCTGGCTCAGATTAGCCCCAGGTCTCACAGTCAAGGCTTTTCTGTTATTGAACGGCAAACACTAAAGACACACAGGTGATACATTTCCTTAAACACATCTTCAAGAATGATCAAATTAATAATAGACAGATTAGTAATACAGATGAATCAACTGAAAAAAGGAATGTTAAGAGAATGTCACCACTCATGAAACAGACACAGGCGCTGTTTGCCTTGAGGGGGGCATAAAGGCACCAGACTGTGGCCGAGTGTGTGGTGCCTTTAAAAAGGCGATGGTGCAAGACTCAGAATGGGCTGCTACATTGACAGTGTGAGAGACGATGGTTTCACAGGCGTATAAAGAGCACTGGTGGATTTTACGCGTTTATAACACCATAACACCCCACATGACATCATGACATTGATTTGCCCCCTCACAAGACCAAGCTTGACTTTGTCCTCTCCAAAACACGCTTTGCTTTCTCAAAATCAAACTAGTTCTTGTAGGCCTACACAGTATTTTTTTAGATTAGATTCACAGTGCAGTAGTAAAAAAGTAAACAGGTAAACTAGTAACAGCTAAAGTGCAAATGCTAGACAGCAGAGCCGGACAGTAACGGAGTACATTTACTTGAGTACAGTACTTGAGTAAAATTTTGAGGGATCTGTACTTTACTCGAGTATCATTTTTGGGGAGTACACATGACTTTACTCAATTACATTTGAGAGGCAAATATTGTACTCTTTACTCCACTACATTTTTATCCATTACCGTGAGTACCCGTTACTACTTCTAAAAAAAAAGGAAAAAAGAAAAATCTCGGAAACTCTTAATTTGTGATTGGATTGTGCAGGCGCAACTGATTGGGACAGCCTATCAGCAATCACCTTCAGCTTTCCGCCAAAGTTAACTACATGGTCAGATTTAGATAAGAGACGAAACCATGGACGATCCCGGGAATGTGCCAACCTGTGGCCCCACCTCGCCAGACTTTTTCAATTTTCTGAACAAGTTAATGATAGTTTTCGCTTCAAGTGTTTCAATTACAAAATAATATTTTGTATTTGAAATACGTATTTGAAATACATGTATTAGAAATACTGCCCATCCCTGACAACATGGTAAAAAGATGAAAATGACTTGATTTTACTTCCAATTCATTTTACATTCTCCAAGGTATTAACATTAACATTTTTCATAACTCCATGTAGGACGTTTCTGTACATAAATGTAAGCACTGTGGCAGTAGTAATGCAATATTTAGAAAATGTAGGCTACTCTTGTACTCTTGATACTCAAGTACTTTTAAAAACAAGTACTTCAGTACTTTTACTTAAGTAGACATCTGACTGTTGTACTTTTACTTGTACTTGAGTAACATTTAGCAAAGGGTATCTGTACTTTTACTCAAGTAATGAAGCTGTGTACTCTGTCCACCTCTGCTAGACAGGAGGTGAAGTTTTGTTCAGCAGTTCTACAGCCTCTGGAAAGAAGCTGTGCCTGAGCCTGCTGGTGCGGGAGCGCAGGCTCCTGTATGGCCTTCCAGACGGGAGTAGACTGAAAAGACCATGGTTTGGGTGGGTGGCATCCTTGACAATGGATTTGGCTTTGTTTGTACAGTATTTATGAAATGTGTTGTGGATGGAGGGGAGTTGGGAGCCAGTAGTCCTTTGGGCAGATTTTACTACTCTTTGTAGTGCCTTGCAATCAGCAGCAGAGATGCAGTTAGTCAGGCCCACCACTGTGGTGTCATCTGCGAACTTGATTATGGCATTGGAGCCATTAACAGGGGCGCAGTCGTGGGTGAAGAGGGAGTAGAGCAGGGGGCTCGTCCCCATATCTTTATGATATGTGATAGCAAGCTGGAAGGTTTGAGTATTTAAATATATCTAAATGCCAAATACCATGTGCTCTATTTTGATTTAACATAATTTCTTATTTGACCAAGAAAACACAGAATTTATTTTCCATTACATTTTTATCTATTACCGGATATATCATTATTTGTCTCATGCTTATGTCTGAAAACCTGACATGTCTATATATCTCCCATATCTTTAACATATCAAATATGATAGAAGGCAATAATACATTGTTAGTGTGAATTTTAAGTTTTATAGGATTTGCGTAGCAATCAGTTCACTTCAGTGAGTTTTGCCTTATCAATTTATAAAAAAAAAGCAATTATTATTAATCCCTAATCCTTAACAATTCAACGAGTGCCATGATGTGGTGTCAGGGGCATGTGTCTTTTCATCACTGTGGAATATCAAATTTTATTAGACTATTATAATGATCTGTGAAAATCAGCTCTGCTAGGGATTCCTCCTGGGCGAAGCAGATTAGATATGCAAATGCATGTAAATCCACTGGGTGCGATTCTGACCTCAGTCTGCCATAAAGATGTGCAGCTAATACTAACAGCGCCTTCCCTCACTGACAACACTTCAAACCCTGCTTCAGGAAAGACCCGATTAACATGGAATGAATGCATGTGCAGTTAGCAAAGTTTCTGTTATTATTTGTTACTGTTGCTTATGTCGAATGATTACAGTAAATTGCATGTCAGTGGTGATATGACAAAGACATTTTATTTTTATCATACAAATAGCAATAAGACGTGGCAGAATCAGTGATATCATAAGTTGTTAGGCCTACTGGTTTTCATGACCAACGGTGTACTGGACCAGTGACTAATGACAAGAGCTACTAATAAAGAACCAAATGAAAGTTCTTTCAGGCACTTGACTTCAAACCTATCTGACTTACAACCAAAGGAAAGTACTCTCAGAAGCACTACATAGAACAACTTACAATAAAATGAAATGTCTTCAGTTACAACCAAATGAAAGTTCTTTCAGAATCCCTATTACAACTTCTCATATGTATAGTATGAACCATGGTACGGTTTTTTACAATTACAGTTTTTTGTTTTGGTGCATTTCTCCAATCATAATGCACATTTGCACAACAGTTAGTACATTTCTTAAAACAATTAGTGCACCGCATATTAGATAACCTGCAAAAGCATGTATCTTGCTCAAAATGCTTAGTTTATGCCTCAAAATCAAATATTCATGCCACTGAAACGGTCAGTGCAATCAAAATGGCAAGTCATGGTGCCATTGTTTATGTCAAGATAGTCAAACTGTTTTATGTTGTTGTCAATGTGACAGTTTATTCTGTAAGTATTTTCTAATATAATGAACAAGGTGCAAGGGAGCACTATTTTCTATTTCAAAACTACAAAGTTACAACTGGCGGTTGATTGCAAGACAGTGGATATGTTTCAAAAATGTTTTTCTGTTGACAGACATTGTGACAGTATAAAAAACAAAAAAGGCGTGTACAGCATTGTGCAAAAGAAAAAGGGCCAGTATACAGTAAAACACCCCTTGGTCAGAGCTGTGCACCACTGTACCTCTTTCTATACATCCTGACATGTCTGTCAGGTCACATATAGTTATATATGCTAGACAGACTATGACAACTAGTTATGACAACTAGTTTGCAACACATTTGCATGTAATGACACAAGCAATGAAATAAGGCCAATTTGTTTTATTTTTATGGGGTAGGACTATTCAGCAGGGAACCAGTTTCGTGCATTTTGACCAACACAACATTAGCCATTGAACATTCACAAAATGTACAAAATCAGTTGCATGGATGAAAGCATTGCTATTTGTTCAGAATGGGGGAAAACTGGTTCAATGATGTGCATAAGTGATATGATGATATGGAGTTTAAGCAAACAGTTTTGAGAATTACCATTCTGATCTGAGAAATGTGCCAAAGCAACTGAGAAAATCTGTAAGGTCATTTTCATCATCTCTTATCTTGAAAAATCAAGGAGTTCAGAGGAGATGGACACATAACCGATTACCAGTTTTAAATAGAACCTTTTGTGTGGTTTAAAGAAGTGAGTAATACTCTGTATAGGAGGAACTAATTCCTGTGTTAAAGAAGTGAGTAATAATTTGTCAACTCTGTACTGGAGGAACTAATTTCTGTGTTAAAGAAGTGAGTAATAATTAGTCAACTCTGTACAGGAGGAACTAATTCCTGTGTTAAGGTTGTTAAGGCTGGAAAGTCCCTATAAATGGGATGCATCCGCTCCTGTGTGTGCGCTCTTCAGTGTGGATCTGCGGATATCTGGCCAGTGGTCGCCTCAGCTCCACCAGCTTGCCTGCAGCTGAACTATGTTCGGGTCACTGATCCCTGCTATTGAAGCTGTCATACTGAGCCTGCGGGCACTGAATCCTGGCATGTCTGTCAAGGACTGCCTGCAGCGATTTGATACGCAGTAGACGATCTTTGTGTGGTCTTGCGTTTCTTGCAATCGGACAGGCAGAATCGACTTGGGCATGGTGTGGTGGCCAATCTTCTGGGACACTGCTGGTCTGTTGTTATGGATTTGCTTTGCTTTTACTGTTTTGCTTTGTGTTTCAGTTATTTTCCTTGTTCCCAGCGACACTTCCTTTGGCCATGTTCAAGGTGCCCCAGGTTTGCGTGTCAGCCTTGCTGCTGTCCATGGTGCTGTTGTGTACCTGGATATCTGTGTGCGCGCAGATATACATGTAGTTGACATGGGTTTTGGTTCGTATGTTCTTTTGATGTTTCTTTTTTTTAGTTTAGTTTGATTACTGGCATGAAGCCATCTTGTGCAGCTGCTAATAACGGCTGCTTTACAAAACTTGCTCCACTGATTTTCTTTGTTTGCTCATAATTTTCTTTTGCATTTTGCTAAGCCACTGGCAGGAGGCCTTATATATTTCATTGCTGTTGATATCCAGTGGAAGGACTTCAACACAAGTGTCTCACTGGAGTTAAGGTGGTTTGTTTGTCTTCGTTTATCTGTATGACCCTATTTTATACAGTCTATGGTATGCCCCACTACTATATCTGTGTATTCCCGCCCTTGTCTGTCCCCAGGAGTGGAGAGGCAGGCTGCTCCCATTACACACAGTGATTTGTTCATGCACACCTGTATGGATGTTGAGTGCACGTGTAACAGCATGTCCAAACTGCATGCGAGTGTCCAACTGTCCACTGAGTGTTCTCTGCTCAAAACGTCGTGCCACATCTTGCTGCCCTGCACTGTGACGCGATGCATTCAGTTAAGACATTTCAATCGAAATTTCGTCAATCGAATCGTTTTGTCGTTAACACTCGCTCGCATTGTATGCAGTGAGGACATGTTGTGAGTGGTGGTGGTTTGATATTGGACTGACTGGCCTGCGTCTCCAGCTCTGAGCATTACTCCTGTCCTTCCTTTCTACTGAATGTTTATATTTTCTCAATAAATAATTAGGCCTTTTTGGGGTTGATGGTACTGTTAAGAAATATTTCTTTGGGCGCAATTCCCAAGGTGGCGTAGTCAGAGTCTTTAAATGGGTGAGTGCCCTTTGACCCACCACCGCAACCCACATCTAAACGCAACCGCAACCCACATCAGATGTGGCCAGTATAAAAACAGCTGGGAGTGGACATAACCACAGTGAAATCAAATTCCAGCATCTGCATTTTGAGCAGAACTGGATCTGGTTGATCATGTAGGAAGACTGATATATGGCTGCCTTGTAAAAAGCAAAAGCACTTTTTAAGCTGTGTGAACAGAGGCACATCCAGATGCAAACATAGACCTGATTAACACTCTTACTGGCAAGGGCGTAGGTTTGGTCTCAGCTTTGGTGGGGACACATCCCCAACTCCTGTTGTCACAATACCAACATTAGTGTTTCAATACCAATACTAAGTGAAGAATCTCAATTTCCTTCCACACACACACACACACACACACACACACACACACACACACACACACACACACACACACACACACACACACACACACAAACACAGACATACATAGAAAGTGATGGTTGTCATCAGTGTTGGGCAAGTTACTTCAAAATCGTATTATGTATTACTCATTACTGTCATTTCAAAGTAATTTGTTACATTATAATATGAATTGTAAGGCATTACACTACTATTGTATTACTTTTGAGTTACTTTCACCAAAATATCTAGAAATATGAATTTGGAATTCTAAATGCAGTTTATTATGCTCAATGCAGCTCAATGCACTTCTAATGGAGGGCGATGTGGTATAACATAATGACTGAGCTAGGCTTAAGGCTAACAACAGTAGAATGCAATAGGCACAGTGATGGCTCATGATGCAATACAAGGAACAATCATAGCCAGAATTTTGTTAAAAGCAGACCAAAGGTCAAAGTCTGGTCAATTGTGATAGAAATGCTGTAACTTTAGGCTTAGGCCTACTCATTAAAATTAACAGAGAGCCCACTACCTGTATATTGCAACCCAAAACTTAGACATGTCAAGATTTCTGAAACATGTAATATGTATTTCAAATACAAAGTAGTATTTTGTCATTTTTATTTTATTGGGTTGAAGGAAATGGCTCTGTATTTTGTATCAAAATTCTTTATTGGTGTGTATTTTTGTATTTTAAAAATACTGCAAAATACTATATGTGAAAAACACTAAAAAAAGTAGATGCTGAAGGGCAAAGGGAATATCAAAATCTTTTACTTTGGCCTTTTATGGGGTATGTATTGGCAGACAGCCCTGGTAACTTACCGTTGTCGTTGACACACCTGCTCGCTTGACTGCCAAAGTAGCCTGTGCATTGGGATTCTCCATGCGTGTAGCCTGCGTGTCAGATAACCCTGACGTTTCTTGTATTGTCGTGCTGGCTGTCGGAATGATCAGCAGTACAAATAAGTTCGCTAAAATATTGGTGGGGACAATTTTGTCATCTTAAAATTTTGATTAGGACTAGTCCTTAGCGTCCCACCCTAAATCTACGCCCATGCTTACTGGGGACCAAGAGTAAAGCAGTTTGTGCTTATCTATCAGAGCAGGTGATAATAACGTTTTTCTTTCCAATGGAAGGTCCTTTGACTGGGTTTGGGCTGTTCTTCTGTAATTATTGGGTGGTCCTGATGAGACTTACTTGAGTATGTCATTGATTGTCCCTGGGTAGATCAGAATAGGTCAGTCTGTTTATGTGTGTGTGTGTGTGTGTGTGTGTGTGTGTGTGTGTGTGTGTGTGTGTGTGTGTGCGCGCGCATGTGTCTGTGGCTTTGTGCATGTGTGTGTATGTATCTGTGTGAGTGTGTGTCTATGTGTGGAGATTACGTCCTCATCAACTTCAAATGGCAGAACCTCATGGTCATACAAACTGATGGCTCCAGGGGTAATGAACAGCAAAGCAGTGATCCAGGAGGAGCACACACACACATAGATACAAACACACACACATACACACACACACACACACACACACACACACACACACACACACACACACACACACACTCACTCACTGAATAGAAGAAGAATTGTCCAACCAAGCCAGCTGGAGAGCAGCCTTACAGTGTGATGGACACTGGCAGATCTGTCCTCCACTCCCCCAAACCTGTCAGGGAAATTCAACATACAGAGACACACATACACACTCCCCACTCCCCAAAACCTGTCTGTCCTTAAAGGAACTCAGAGTGATTAACTACTCACAATTGCCAAGCGTGCACACACATACACACGAAACACAAACACATACACACACACAAACACACTCCCTCAGTAGAATTTGGAGTGATTATCTATCCACAGCACCACGGCCAAGCACGCTCATGCTGTTATGAGAAATAATTAACAGTCAACAAAATGAGTTTTCTGTGCCCACACATCAGCTGAAAATGGCACAAATTTAACTCTGCTGGAACCACAAGCTATTCCAACAACATATCTTTTTTAAACAAACGAACAAATAGGAGTAGGAGTATATTGGAGTACATTAGGAGTATATTATCCAAATAGGAGTACATTGTTTATATTTACAATCACTGTTTATTGATAGACTCGATTCATATATTTTTTGCGATCAAAAGATTTTATCGAATTTTGAACAAAAACTTGTAGTTTTCTTTGTTCTGGTGCTTTTACTGTAATTAAAACATTTACAGTACAAGATGATATGGTTACACTTAACTTGAAGGTATCTACATAAGAGTGACATGACACTGTCATGAACGTGTCATAAACATTATAAACAAGTCATAAATGTTTATGACATAACGCTTCTGTCACTTGCTTCTGTCAAGTGTCTTTCGGTTTTGTCATAACAAGTATGGGTTAGGGTTAGGGTTAGTGTCATTCGATTTTTGTCATGACATGTTAGGGT
>NC_055980.1:7147344-7152344 GCF_018492685.1 Alosa sapidissima | reverse complement strand
TATTTTCTCTATTTTCAAAGTATCTGCGTTGGTTCTGAATATTTCAACCGGAAATCCTCTAGGAGCAGATTGAAAGGGTCTATACCTATATAGAGAGTATATCTATTCATAGACCTATACTAAGGCAATGATTGGATGGTGTTCAGTAAAGTAAAGAGTGTTTGCACATGTGAAGAGAAAGAGTGAAGCACTGGTGATTTAGTGTGCCATTTTGATGGGTTGTGTTTGAAGAACGAAATCAAGTTACTTCCTGTTAGAATTTTGTGTGTTAGGTAGAAAATTGTGTGTTGTGTTTTGCAAAATGTGTTTTAGTCAATTGAAAACTGAGTCAAACACTGAGAATTAGTGTATGGTTTTGCAGATTTGGTGTCGGGTTATGATGTTTGGAGGACATGTTTAGAAAATTGTGTGACAAGCAAAGATTTAGTGTGTAAGCAGTTGAAAAAAACTGTAAGAACAGATTAAATGTTTTTTGACACAGTCTTTGCCCTCACTTTTTCCTCTCTGTTTTGGTCACTACCTAAACGGCACCAAACACAACTTCACTCTGCACTCCGGGTCTGAGTGTGTGTGTGTGTGTGTGTGTGTGTGTACTGGATTAGGGGGGAAACTATTGCAACATACACACCTGTCATCCTCTTGGAGGATCTTTCATCACTCGATCTTTTATGTCTCTCTAATCACTCTAATCCTTTCTCTATCACTCTTTCCTCTCTTTCTCTATCACTCTATACTCTCTTCCTCTATAACTCTATACTCTATGTCTTGCTCTTTCTATTCTCTCCTCCTATCACACTCTCACATTCTCTTATACTCTCTACTTTTCTTTCTTTTCTTTTTTTCTTTTCAGTGCCATCAGAATAAAGAGTTTTTGTGTCACTGTTATGAACAAGATATTTCAAATGCTTAACCTGTTGACAAAGCAGTTTATTCTGTAAGCATTCACAAAGATGGAGATTTTTAGTTTGGTATATATGCATTGTTAACAGTTTTTTTCAAATGCTTACACACTAAATCTTTGCTTGTCACACAATTTTCTAAACATGTCTTCCAAACATCATAACCCCACACCAAATCTGCAAAACCATACACTAATTCTCAGTGTTTGACTCAGTTTTCAATTGACTAAAACACATTTTGCAAAACACCACACACAATTTTCTACTTAACACACAAAAATCGAACAGGAAGTAACTTGATTTCATTTTTCAAACACAACCCATCAAAATGCCACACTAAATCACCAGTGCTTCACTCTCTCTCTTCACATGTGTAAACACTCATTACTTTACTGAACACCATCGAATCATTGCTTTAGTATAGGCCTATGAGTAGACATACTGTACTCTCTATGTAGGTATGGATTGAAATACAATACGGTTGAAATGTTCAGAACCAATGCAGATACTTTGAAAGGAATGTTCTACAAAAAGTCGACTTTTTGTAGTGTACAGTATGTATTCATAGGCCTATAGACCCTTTCAACTGCAGAAACAAACAATCCTAAGCGTTCCTAAGGCATTTCTGGAGGCACAGAAAAATGTATTGAGCTAATGGTACTTGGCAAACAACAATAGAGTAAAAAGACAAATTTTACATAAAGTCAACTTTTTGTGGAATATTAATTGTAAGCTACTATAAGTCCGATTACTGTAATTTTCCTTTCAAAGTATCTGCATTGGTTCTGAATAGTTCAACCGGAAATCCTCTGGGAGCAGATTGAAAGGGTCCATACCTATATAGAGAGTATATCTACTCATAGGCCTATACTAAGGCAGAGATTGGATGGTGTTCAGTAAAGTAAAGAGTGTTTACACATGTGAAGAGAGAGAGTGAAGCACTGATGATTTAGTGTGGCATTTTGATGGGTTGTGTTTGAAAAACGAAATCAAGTTACTTCCTGTTAGATTTTTGTGTGTTAGGTAGAAAATTGTGTGTGGTGTTTTGCAAAATGTGTTTTAGTCAATTGAAAACTGAGTCAAACACTGAGAATTAGTGTATGGTTTTGCAGATTTGGTGTGGGGTTATGATGTTTAGAAAACATGTTTAGAAAATTGTGTGACAAAAAAAGATTTAGTGTGTAAGCAGTTGAAAAAAACTGTAAGCAATAAACTAATGGCTAAAGGCTAAAGAACTATTCAGCACATAACCTTCTATGTGTAATGCATTTTAACCGATATGACATTAGCTATTGATTATGTGAAGAGAAAAAAAGCAGATAATTGTACATGCAATTATAAGGATGTGGGAAAACCTTTCTTCGACATAATGAGAAATTGCTTTTATGATGTGCACAAGTGACTAGATGATGCAGAGCTTGAACTAGTAGTTCTGAGAATTTCAATTGTGATCTGAGAAATGCATCAAATTGACTAAAGAAAAACTAAAATAGGCAAATACATTTTGAATGGTTATTAAATTAGCTTTAGATGGACTTTAGACCATGCCGATCATTAAAGCCTCCTGTTTTCAACATTTAAATGAGCTATCTCTCTCTCTATCTATCTATCTATCTATCTATCTATCTATCTATCTATCTATTTCTATCTCTCTCTATCTATCTATCTATCTATCTATCTATCTATCTATCTATCTCTCTTACATAGTGCTCTCTCTCTCCTAACTCCTCTGTGCCTCTCGTTCTTGCAGGAAGAGAGATCTCCGTGTCAGCAGCCTCTCATAAATGAAGATGGATGTGGTGCTATCCCAGAATGCCGAGGGGTCGGAGTGATGACCCAGAGTGACGTGACGCGGGGCGACCCAACAGGGGGAGGAGATATGGCTCATGACTTCTGGTGACAACAACAGCAGCCAGCGGAGTGAGAGGGAGAGAGAGAGAGAAACACAGACAAATGTGTTCATACAATGTCTACACACAAGAACGTATCAACACTCTACTCTCTCTACTTCACACACACACACACACACACACACACACACACACACACACACACACACACACACACACACACACACACACACACACACACACCAAATGGGGGCAAACAAACACATAAATCAATTTCTATTTACAAGTCTGTAGTTACTGCACTTTCAAACCAGTGAACTGAAAAAAAGTTTGACAAAAGAAGAATACAAAGAGAGAGAGACAGACAGAGAGAGAGAGAGAGAAGTGAAAACAATCAGAAAAGAGGGACACAGACAGTGACAAAGTTACGGAGTGGAAACAAAGGAAGAGAAAAATAGAGAGAGAAAGAGGTAGAGAGAAAGAAAGAGAGAGAAGTAGAAGAGACGGATGTAGACAAAGTAAGGGTGTGGGAACCAGGGAAGAGGGAGATAGAGTGAGAGAAAGAGAGAGAGAAAGAGAAAGAGAGATGTGACATGTTTCTCCATCCCAGTGCTCTCCTGATGGAAGCCTCTGCACAGTCATCGCTTTTCTCTATGGTACTTCCTGTCTCCTCAGACGCCGTGACAGATGAAGACGATATCACTTCCTGTCGTAGACTAAGACATGGACACGTACATGTCCGTCTCACATGAAAACCCCCGTGGAGAGTTCCAGAACTCCTCTCCAGAAGACGTCACTGTCCCTCAACACAGAATATTAGTCTACTCGCTCAACAAATGGCACACAACAAATTACAACCGCACAAGGCAACGCTGATCTGACCAGTAGCCGAGTCTGCCCAAGATCACACTGACCAGCGAAAAGCAACAGATTTTCTATTGTCTGCTTTGGTTCGGCAGCAGAGCGGTTGGCACTGGTTAGCTACAGTATGCTAGCAACGTAGGAGCTGTGTGTTGAACTTGATCAGAGCGTAACACAAGCTCATGAATGTATCAGTTTGATAAATCCTACAAACATTTCATGCATTCTGATAAATCAAAGCACCAACATTCTTTACAGGGGCTGGAAGTTTCTTGGAATTGTACAGAAACAAGTACTTTGCTTGAATAACATTGAATTTATCAAAAGAATTATGGAAGGATTATTGGTGCTTCTCTCCCCTCCCTGAAGGACATTTACACCTCCCACCTCACCCGCAAGGCGACCAAAATTGTGAGTGATGCAAGTCACCCCGCTCACAATTTGTTTGATCTACTGCCCTCTGGGAAGAGGTACAGAAGCCTGCGCTCCCGCACCACCAGACTCACCAACAGCTTCATACACCAGGCTGTTAGGATCCTGAACTCTCTCCCCCCTCTCCCCCCTCCACCCTCAGCTACATAACATCCTGGACTTTTAGACCTAAAATGGCTGCCTTGCACTACTCCACTTGCACTACTCCACTTGTACATTGCACACTTGCAACTTGTTGTTGTTGTCCTGTTGTCCTGAACACTTCTGAACACACTTCTGCTGCTCTTACATAACTTGCACCACTATGCCACTTGCATACATAGGTCAAACAAAACTACCTCAGCCATTTATTGGCCTGACTTTTGCACTATTATATTGACTGTCTACTGTATGCACAATTGCACAATTTCTACCAAATTTTGCTGCTCTTATTTCTTCATTGTATGTGCCTTCTTATTTTACTTGAATGTTATGTTTGTCTGTGGACCTAATTGGTAAAATATGTCTTGTCTCCACCGTGGGATAGTAGGAAACGCAATTTCGATCTCTTTGTATGTCTTGACATGTGAAGAAATTGACAATAAAGCAGACTTTGACTTTGACTTTGACTTTGAATGAGCGCTGCGTTTACACTTTTCTGCTGCCACTTTGGTATTTTCAGTGTGATCCCTGCCTATAAGAACATTAAGCCGAAAGTGTACCTACAAGGGCGTGCGGTTAATGGTTCACATGACACCAAGTTCATCATCCACACATGTCACTTTGAGCCTCCAGTTATGAGACGAGTGCAGCTGGCTGTATTGAGAGTAGAAATTATTTGGGACTGTCTCATTATGAGACGTATTTTTGCTGGATTGTCTCATTTTAAAGATGTGTGTCTCTACCCATTGCAAGACATGTCCTTTGCCTCAGGGGTGGTCTCCTCTCTCTTCCTGCATTCAGCACAGACCTGATTTGT
>NC_055980.1:7089844-7142344 GCF_018492685.1 Alosa sapidissima | reverse complement strand
CCGGGCCAGCCCAACCCAGCACAAGGTAGGGCAGGGCAGGGAACAATAGTGCTGGTGGTGGAGGGAGGGTGGGCTATTTGGGAGATAACACCAAATGACAGGGTGGATTGAAGTTGAGATCAGATCAGATCAGATTTAACTCTCTGTCTGTCTCTCACTTGCTTGTTCTCTCCCTCTCTCTCTCTCTACACACACACACACATGCACACACACACACACACACACACACACACACACACACACACACACACACACACACACACACACACACAGGAGATTAATGCAGGCAAAGCACAAGGAGGAGAGATCAGAATAAAAACCCATAAAATCAGAATGAGGGAGCAGAGAAAGGAAAGGACATTGTAAAACAAACACACAAACAACAAACAACAAACAAACAAACAAACAAACACACAAACACAGGGGTCACTGAAAGGCAGACAGTGGGGAAATGATAAGCAACCAAATATGGAGCATAAATATGGAGAGACGCAAACTATAACACTAACATAAACACAAATACAACACACACACACACACAGAGCCACACACCCTGCATAATTCTCAAACATGGATACATGATGTATGTATTCGTATGTAATATCCTGAAGCAACATACACGGAAAATATTACTTGTCTTATCATAGAGAAGTTACCAAACAGACACACTCTCTCTGTCTCTCTCTCTCTCTCAGACACACACACACACACACACACACACACACACACACACACACACACACACACAACACACACACACCACACACACATTCTTTCTGTGTTCTCTCCTATGTGTGTGTGTGTGTGTGTGTGTGTGTATGAGAGAGAGGAAGAGGAAGAGAGAGGGAGCAAGAGAGGGAGAGAGAGCTGAAATGTAGCCTTTATTTCTTCATCCATAAATTCAATTTGAGGCAGAAGTAGGGTGATAAATTGCGCTGGCAGCGGTCTGTATGGTGTGTCCCACTGATTGCATTTTGCAGGGTTGGGGAAGAGCAGCCGATAAGACATGGGCCCATCAAATCCAGTCCTGTATCTCTCTCTCTCTCTGTCTCTCTCCCTCTGTGTGTATGTGTGTGTGTGTGTGTGTGTGTGTGTGTGTGTGTTTGTGTAAAAGAGAGACAGAGAGACAGAGCAAAATTATTTATGAGCAAATTTTGCATGTACAGAAGTCAGTCTCTTTCTCTCTCTCTCTCTCTCTCTCTCTGTATGTGTGTGTATATGAGAAAGAATGTTCTTTATGGGTAAAAAGTGAGTAATCAGTAGTCAGAAGGTTGTGGGATCGATTCCCAGGTGCTAACATTGTGACATTGGGCAAGTCACTTTGAGCATCAAATAGACACATCATTTGATCACAGTATGCCAGTTGCCACGTATGCCACAATGTGCCAGTATATAATGACATCAGTTTGGCACTCAACACAAGGACACAAAAGATAAGACACAGAGCACATAGGGAATATAACAAAAAAAGATGTAATAATTAAGACAATCAATAAAATACCATATAAGAAAGAGAGTAAATTATGTAAAAATATTATTGATAAAATAAATTAATGATCAATACATATGAATAAGAAACCAATAAGATTAAAATATCATTCAAAAGCTAAATTGAAATTGAAATTATCATTTGAAAATGAGCCAGCCTCTCTAATATTTTGTATGTAGGGGAGTGTAATGAAAGAAGGCCGTTACCTCCATTTTAATTTGGGTGACTTCTGGATTATTTAGAGTGCCCGCAGTAGAGGGCCTAAGGGCTCCCACAGGGATATGAAATTATACAGACTCTGTGATGTTTTGTAACCAGTAGGACTTTAGAATCAACTCTCAAGAAATTGGGAGACAGCGTAGTGTAGCTAGAACAAGAGTAATATGTGTAATACTCCTTTCTTTGTGTTCAGTCTAGCAGTGGAGATCTGAATTAACTGTAGTCTGGAATAGATGGATGTTGTGTTGAGGAGTCCAAACCATTGACTGTGTATAATGGTCCAAACTACTTCAGTGCGTGAATGAGCTTTTCAGTATCCTGTTAAAAATGGCTGCACTACTATTTGAAAATAGGCACTATTCTTTTGATCCAGCATACACAGTTACAACACAGCACAGCACAGTACAGCACAGCAGAGCACAACACAACACAGCACAGCACAGCACAGCACAGCACAGCACAGCACAGCACAGCACAGCACAGCACAGCACAACACAACACAACACAACACAGCACAGCAAAGAGCAGCTCAACGCGGCACGGCACAGTATGGCACGGCACGGCACGCATCACGGCACGGTATGGCATAGCGCAGCACAACGCATCATGGCACAGCACAGCACAAAACAACACGGCACAGCACGGCACTGTACAGTATGGCACAGCAAGGCATGACACAACACAACACAGCAGAGCAGAGCGCAAATTCCCAGTGTGATAGTCTGTGACACCTTGTGATGTGCAGGCCTCTTTGAAACTCTCCAGGTGCTGCTTGTTTGGCAGCTCTCCTCCAAACACGCCACACACCATCTTCAGGGGGATGTGTGTGTGTGTGTGTGTGTGTGTGTGTGTGTGTGTGTGTGGGTAAGTGGTGGGAAGGGTGACGAGGGGGGGGGGGGGGGGTTGTTGGTAAGGTGTTTAAAGCATAACCTTGATGCAGCATAAGAGACATGATGAGATAGCAGCGAAAATCAAAACGATGGCATGAAAGAGAGGGGTGGGGATGTGTGAGGGGTGGGGATGTGTGAGTGGTGGGGGTGGAGGGGCGGCATGGAGAAACAAGAAGAAACAAGCAGAACAAAGTGAAACAGAGGACGAACGATGCCAGAAAATGAAGGATGTTCAGTTGTCCTGAAACCACAGAGTACAAAGGGGGGAGGGAGGGTTGGGTGTAGCAGCAGCAGTGGAGGACTGGAGAGAAGGCTTTAAAAGAGGATGCGTGAGAGAGATAGTTATGGGTGAGAACCCTGACAGAGAGAAAGAGGGCCTAGCAGGAGAAAGGGAAGAGTGGAAGAGTGGAGCCAGAGACATGGTGATATCTCTCTGACAGAGACCAATCTGCCAGAGACATGGTGATATCTCTCTGACAGAGACCAATCTGCCAGAGACATGGTGATATCTCTCTGACAGAGACCAATCTCTTAATCTGTCGCCACCGATCACATACCAGCTCACTATTCTTTTATTTCCTCTTCTGCCTTTCATCTTTTTTTTTTTTAAATCGCCAACCTCATACACGGCCCGAGAAAGACAATTCAAGTTTTCATCTTTCTGCAGCTGTCACTCTTGCTTTTTTAGGTGTGTGAGAGAGAGTGTGTGTGTGTGTGTGTGTGTATGTGTGTGTGTGTGTGTGTGTGTGTGCGTCTCCTCTCTCGCTTTTCTCCTCTGTTCGTGTAGATTGAGATTCAGCTGAGATTAAGTCCAGATGCATCTCAGCATCGGCTACAGGGGAGAACAGTAACTAAGTACGGTGTATAATGGTGTATAATATCACTATGCTACATAGCAATATGGTGCATACAATTGATTTAGAATGTTGGGGGGAGGTGGGGGGCACTATAATTGTCCCGACTGCGGGACACCCGCAGTGTAAAGGAATTGTGTACTTTGTCCACCTCTGATCGGCTACAATCAAAGCCTTTAATCACTTCAATTAGACCTATCATTAGCACAGTAGCAACAGGATACCCATGCTGGGCAGCTCTGCATTTGGTGGAGGAGAGCCATGCAAAGACCTGAGTCTCAATAATTCAGTAGCATGTATACTGAATGACTGTTTGTAGTTCTTCTTCCAGCCTCCATACACCCCACAAGGATGTGTCAATGTTCTGTTACCATGGCCACCAGAGGGCTTCCTATGACACAGCGTTGACAAGGTGACCGCTTCCTGTCGTGAGGCACCGTGGGGCGTTGGGGGTGGGGAGATGGGGGGGGGGGGGGATCAAAGCGCACAGTAATTGGAAATTGACGTGTCATACGCCTCACAGGGCAACAGAGGGGGAACGTGATCTCT
This sequence comes from Alosa sapidissima, assembly GCF_018492685.1. Lineage (NCBI taxonomy): Eukaryota > Metazoa > Chordata > Actinopteri > Clupeiformes > Clupeidae > Alosa > Alosa sapidissima. The sequence goes on along the minus strand of NC_055980.1, from coordinate 7,138,343 downwards.
CCTCCCTCCTCCTCAATACCCCTGTCACAAACTTTTAGTGCAACACACGGGAACAGAGATGAGATGTTTGTTTGTGTGTTTCTATGTGGGGAAGATGGGGGCGAGGGAGCTAGAGAGAGACAGAGAGAATGAGAGAATGAGATTAAAAAAGGGATTAAGTTATTTCCATACGTAAAGGCTGCCAGGGAATACTACAAAACAGTGCGGTGAGTAAACCTCACTCCCCAAAATCTCAAATGACCTGCTAGCAACAGACATGCTAGCAACAGACACTACCACCCATGGATCTGATGGCAGAACAGTGCTGTGTGCTGGTTGCTCATATAGAACCATTGAGAGGCATGATGTCCCAGCAGTTTGTTTGCTGAAAACTAGCTTCTGGTATTATTGTTGTGGGTTCGAAACCATTCACAGGTAGGCCTACTGAGAGAAATTTGTTTAATGAGAACGGTTCCTGCGGATGTAAAGGTGTAGAATTTCACACAAGAAGACTTTTCTAGGTGTTAACCTCAGGTGACACTAATGTGGTAGAGTTATATTCCTCTGCAAGCGACTTACTTTGGATTGTCAAGGTCTCTGCTATAGCTCCTATTCTAGTCATATACGAAAACAAGTGTGAACTGGAAAACTGCTGAGTTGGCAGTTCCACAAGGCAACTAGACAGCAGTAGCTGGGTGACACCAAAGACCTTTCAGGCAAGTCTCACCTCTCATTCGCCATCTTGGAAAACCCCTAAATCAGCCCCATGTTTTGGCATAGAAGATCAGGCTCAAACCTAAATCAATGAGGTGCCCTCTATAACTCCACAAAAGAAAGCAACTATACTGGATCCCTGCATTGTTGTTGTTGTGGTGGTAGTGGTAGTAATGATTGTATAGTAGCAGCCATTTATGTGGATATCTAAATGATGAATGAAGTGACTTCCTTTATCTGTAAGTTCACTGGGTTTATTATTCATTGTATTTACCCTTAATGCATACCAAATAGAAAACAGTTTATTTCTATTGTTTGATCTGTATAGTCTTTGTGGTTATAGTCACAGGAGAGATAACAGGATAAGTGTGCATCAACACTGTACTGCCATGTTAATTCAATAATCTCACTAAGACCTTGTATCCTTGCCAAATTACTACAGAGGTTTTCAGTAACTCTATACATTGATTGCACTTACAGTACTTTTAGGTTGCTTTCAATTTGCATGTTGTATTAATTAATACAATAATTGTAAGAGGAGTGAAGTTTAATGTTGAAGTGAAGTAGCTGATGTCTATTGATGCGTCTTGTTTTTTTGGTCTTATTTATAGCCATCACAGTCGTAACAGAGAGCTGAAGATGACAGAGCGTGACAAGCTCACACACTGTCAGTTTGCTGTTTCAGGAACAGCATGATCAGGGGTGGACCAGTCCTTGAATCGCCCATTCTGTAGGTTCCGCATTAGAACCATGATAGAGTTATATTCCTCTGCAAGCAACTGCCAGAGACAGGAGACTCAAGAGTTTGAAACGCTGCCAAACAATAACACGGCTCCCTTGATGGTTGCAGCCGTGCTACAGATCAAAAGACCATCCTTATCCAGAAACACAAGACCATCTCAGAACAAACAGACGGAAGAGGCCGTGAAAGAAAGAAAGAGATAACGAAAAAAGTGCATTTGACATCAAAAGTCCTGTTTGGCTTTACACTACAAAGAGAGGAGAGGAAAAAATGTCCCCCGCACTCAAAAAAAAAAGAAACAAAAAAAATCAATTCTGGGCCAAAATTACAGACAGTCTTGTAGAGATGAGGGGAAAAAATATTACAAAAAAATGGCTTAAAAAGAAGCTAGTGGCGAGAGGCGCACATACACACATACACACACACACACACACACACACACACACACACACGCTCCGGGACCCAAACCCAGGAACTGAAGCACCGGGAGCTGTAATTGGTAAGGGGGGCAGTCGGGAGGTGGTGGGGGGGGTATGGGAGAGAGGGGTGGGGTTGGGGTGTTTGAATTGATCGCTGGTCTTCTGCTGGGAGCTGTGGGCTTTATATTCTGCCCTTGTACGTGGAATTCCTCTGCTCCCCTAAAAACTCAATTTCGGAGCCAGGTATGAGCTATTGATTTCCAGCGCAGCGATCATCTCGGCGGGGCCAGCGCGTCCCAGTCGACAGCGCCATGGCGGCCAGACTCCACAGGAATGGGGATTTGGCGAGGCTTAGAGTGGTGTGTGTGTGTGCAGTGTGCCTTTTAAACCCCAATACAGCATGGCAAAACCCTCCGACACAAGGGGCGAGAGGAGCCAGGCGGAGGCCGAAGGGTGTGCTGGCCGTGGAAAGCAGTGTAATTGCTTCAAGAGAAATCTCGGTGATTGCCACTGTGAGGAGGACTTATGGTTTTGTAATATGCTGTGAGGATTTCAAGTGTTCAACCCTTTGGCCCAAATCAGAGCAAGCTGAGGGGAAGTTGCCATAATGTTGGCTTATGTGCATAATTATGTAACACTATATGACGACGATTACAAAATGGCTTACCTATCAGAGGTGATAACTTAGTGTGAAGGACCTGAATGCTTCATTAGACAAAAGACAGATACAAAGCAGGGAAAGTGTTATTGGAAATGTGTAATAATGTTTGCTAATTATATGTTTTGCTAGTAGAATGAGCTATAGGACTCTTCCTTTTTTAGAAGGTTGTTTAATCAGGGTTAGTCACCTGGAACACCCTTCCCCTGGTTACCATGCATGAATGTGTGTCATCATGCACACAATGACATCAGTGCCTATAGACAACCATGGGTCAATGTGGACTAGATATGATAATGATACAAAAAATGATTAGAATATGATGAATGATTAAACCATTTTTGCAAAGTTGAAACTTGTAACACAACCCCGATTCCTTAAGAAGGCTGGGATTGAACGAGGACAGAAAGCCATTGGCTGAACATACAGGGAAGAGTGGGCAAGCGTGGCCATATTTGTGCTCATTTCTGACATGCTTCATCATGATGAGCACATTTTAAAAGAGCAGACTGTGTGAAGCCAGCCCAGGAGAGACAGAACGAAAGGAAGCAGAGCTGAGTGGGCTTGAAATGAGTCTGAAAATAAGGAGCCAATGACCAACAGTGATGGCTTCAATCACATGATCTCCATCAAGGTGATTTGCCATCATTCAAGGAGGTAAATGTTTTACCCAGATTCTTTACCACCTACTGTACCATCTGGGTGTGCACACCTGGGTCTATATGTACCCAAACATCCATAACACTTGGGATAGTCAGAAATTGACCACTCATTAGGGTGCTTCTGCTAATGCTACACGGATGTTTAAAGCTACAGTGTGTAGGAGTTCAAGTGCATTGACAAAAATGGAATAGGCCTATAGTATTCAAAATTATGTTTTCATGAGTGTATTACATCAGCTATTACCGTAGAAATTGTGAATCTATTTTGGGTGAACACAATAATCACACAATTATGACTGCCATGATCCCCATGGTGTATTCCACTGAATCAAACTCAACAACCTGGCCAAAACTAAAAACAGTCACAACTTGGCTACTATGTTCTTCACTGCTGACTTATGTGGAAATTTGAGCCTACAATAGAGCTATATCTCTGCTGGAAAAAAACGGATATAGCCTAATGGTCAAGCTGTTTCAATGTATGATTTTGCATGACTTGAGATGGTTAGACCAGCTTGATGGTAGACCAACTTAAGGTACAGCTTGGTAAGAGGGTCACACCAGGATGTCCAGCTGGTGTCTCGACCAGCGAGCTAAACCATCAAAGACCATCAAGAGCTGGTATGAAACCATCTAAGACCATCTAAACCAGCTATCAGCATAAGCTGTTTTTTCCCCCTCAGCAGGTATGGTAGAGGCCTAGCCCACTCCTTTTCTCACAATGGGGAGGAATCGTTTAATTGATTGATAACCCCAAACTATGGGATAATGGCAAACTATGAGATAATTTTTTCTCACCAAGCAATATACTTTTACATCTGCTGATTAATGTGGTTTAATAGGCTATTCTGTGTTGGGGAAAATGGCATGCATGTTGACTAGGCTAATAAACACTTGATTAAGCAGCAAGGGGAAAAACTGCAATGAATAATATTTGAGGCTAATGAAAGAAAGAGTGTGTGTGTGTGTGTATATGTGTGTGAGTGTGTGTGGGCGGGGGAGGGAGTATTTTCTAATCTTTTAGCCAAGCGTGTCTGGTTGGCTTGATGTCCAGTTAATTGTGACTGATGAAGGTGGATTTAATTTGCGCTTGGTCACATTAATGTTGCCCCTTGCGCTCCCCTCCAAACGTGACCTCTAGCCTATTAGATCAAATTTGTATTTCTGAAATGGAGGCCTTTTCACCTCTGTCCCTCCACCTGAACGTTACGCAGTCCGAGCCAACCACTTTCTCTTCAGGCTTTTTTTCAGGCCAGGCCATTGTCAAGAGAAAATTCGTTTCACTTAGAATGTTTAGAAAATGCCTATGCATTTAAATGAAATACCCACATCTGACGGCTATGCTGTTTATTTAGTAAGCGAGGCTGGTTATACTTACAGTTTCATGAAAGAAAAGTGAAAGCAAAGATCGGTCAAAAGAAAATGCATGAAGACGGAATTTGCTAAGTAATTTCATGACCGTGGCTCCCCCTAGTGGTTTCATTTAGCCTTGATTTTAGTGTCTGAACAACTAGTTTTTATGCATAGGATAACCAAGGGTATTTATTTACACAGTATGTATTATTATAGCGTGTTATATGGCTAAATAGATCAGTCAATCCCATCAAATTAGTCTTCAATATTACCCAGCATGTCATTGGCTGATGTCTGTGCTGCTCTCTAATGGATGACGATTAAGAGGAAGGCCAGAGCACAGACTTCATAGATCAAGCAGCTGGCTAAACCATGTCAACATCTGTAGGCAAATTAAATCACCACATAAACAGTTTGGTGTGATGCAGACTGTCTTCAATCAACACTCCATCAGTTACATTGAGACGATATACAGGTCACAGAGAATTACCTACACCAGGATTATGTTAAATGTCCAACAAGACATTTTCAATATTTGGAAAAGCTTGGCTATCATTTCTTTTACTACCAGTTGTTATAATGTGTTACTCGGTATGTAAAGCTAAATTTTTAGTCTGAAAATAGTAGGCCTAATGAAAGTGTCATGTGTGTTATGTAACGGATGAGGATAATCACTGGCTATAATGAGACCACCAGCTGTATGAGTGAGGACAAGATGGCCAAGATGGACAAGTTCAATTTGCTTTTAAACTGATTTGCTCAACTCTTTTGCTCCTCCTCTGGTCAGACCTCCCAAATCACCACCCAGCGCTCCTACAGCCGTTCTCTGGTCCCTAAACCTGTAACTGTTCCTCCACCACCACAGTGACTCCTTCCAAATATCACAGCTGACTGGGTGAAAAGGCAGCTAGACTGGAGACAGAGACGGAACCCTACCTAGCCTCACGCTCAGATTAAGGATGTGTTGAAAGATTCCACAGAGCTGTGCAGCACAACCCTTGAGCACCTCCGCACTCACTCCGCTCAGGGCCTGCTGCTTTGCCTAGTTTGAGTGGCAGACATCATGCCTGGACCCTGTGCCTAAGAAGGGGCACCCCGAGGTCTTCACTGACTACGAGCCAGTACCGTTAACATCACACGTGATGAGGACCCTGGAGAGGTTAATCCTTTCACACCAGAAGACCAGTTTGCTAATCTGGAAAACATCAGAGTGGAAGATGTCATCATATACTGTACCTGCTCCACTGAGCTCACTTCCATCTTGACAAAGCAGGGAGCACTGTGAGAGTCACCATTTTCTTTACATTTTTTTACTTTTCTAATGCCTTCAACACCATTCTGCCTCGTGGTGGACAAGCGCAGAGGCATGCGATAACAAACTACCTGACCAACAGACAGACCTCAGTATGGGACTCTAGAGAGAGGTCTGACCAACAGACCTCAGTATGGGACTCTAGAGAGAGGTCTGCCAGAGACAGTCTTGGGCAGCACAGGGCCCCCTCAGGGGACAGTCCTCTCTCCCCTCCTGTTCTCCCTGTAGACATCTGACTTCTAAAACATGCCACCTCCATATGTTTTCTGATGACTCAGCCATTGTAGGATACATTAATGGGCAACATGAAACAGAATACAGAGATCTGAGAGAGAAGTTTGTTGAGTCGTGCAGCCCGAATCATCTGGAGCTAACCGTTAACAAGATGAAGGAGCTGGTAGTGGACAAAAGCCCAGTTTGACCCATCTTGATCAGTGGAGTGGATGTGGAGGTAGTGCACTCTTATAAATATATTGGAGTGCACTTCAGCTTTCTAGAGAACACCTAAATGATAGACTTTCTGAGCAGACGAGAACCTTCAGTGGTAGGCTAATCTTCCCAAATGTGTTCCTGAGGGTCATTCCTACCAATGGCCATACAACTATTTAACTCTTCACTTCTGTACAGCAGTGATGTGGCTGATGACTTTTATTTGTTACCTTTACTTTTTTTATGTTTGCATGTGTTTATATACAGGACTGTACTGTTATGAAATCCCTTTATTATCTGCAGATCTCTTAAAATGTATTAATGAAAACAAACATGGAAACAATCCCCTCGGGATCTTTTGCTGTTAGATTATGATGTCACTCAGTTGCTGGGTGAACAGGGTGTCACAAGACTTTTAACAGTCTTTTTTTAACAGACTTTTGACCACCTCGTAGGCGGTGGTAGTGTAGTGGTTAAGGAGCTGGGCTAGCGTGCAGTAGCCTGAAAGTTGTCGGTTCAAATCCCAGCTTCCACTGTTGAGCAAGGCAATTAACCCCAAGTTGCTCCACGGACAATGTGATCCCTTGTAATATAGCTGACATATGTAAGTCACTTTGGTCAAGAAGTGTCTGCTTAATGTAATGATGACTGTCATCACATGGCAATGCTGACCAGATACAAACCCAAAGCCCCAGTCACTCACACGAAACCAGGGATGATTAAAATACTTTTCTTTACATATATTCTTAATGTGCATTTATTTGCGAAAGACAATTTACATTAATAATGTTAAAATTAAATAAAAGTCACAATCAATCAAAAGCACACAAAGAGCTTTTCCCATTATAACATGTAGGAGGCTGTCTGATTTCATTTGACTGGGAAAGACAACCAGCGAGAGGAGAATGGATAAACATAGGTAGCGATTGGTATCTGATGATAATGCATGAGTATGTGTGTGTGTGTCTGTGTGTGTGTAGACTATTGACTGAATGCATGTGTGTGTGTGTGTGTGTGTTGACTGTGACCTCCAAGGCAAAATGGCTGTGATAGTCCTCTTCTCCCAGAAATGATATCGACCAGTGGTATGATTTCAGCATGTCTGTGATGAAGAAAGCATCAGGCTCCTGTGCAGTAGGGGGTGCTGTTAGAGACTCCAGCCCTCCAGCGTTTAGAAGTCAGGCCTGTCCTTCTTCAGCTTGGAGTAGTCCATGTTCACTGTGAACATCTGTGAACACACAGATTCAGCATCCATGGTAAGCTTAGGGGTATTACTGAACATCTCTACCAAGATAATCACCTCGTCTCCAACAACTGCGATCTTACTCTAATCCTATTTGCTAACACAGCCTTCCATACCATGATTTCAAGTGCCCTCCTGTCTGTTAGTGCTATGTAAGATATCTTGTTATAATGAGGCTGCATTCAACCTATTTGAATCTGATCTGTTAGCTTAACTTTGAGTATACAACCTCAATCACAGTTTTAAATAATTAAGCCTATGAAATACCACAAATAATTTTGCAGTATTCTGATTGTGTTTCCCATTCAAAGCCTTGCTTCAGAGCCTGTTGTTGCTTGATATGCATGTTACTGTGCATATGTAGTATTTATCATCCAAATGAATAACAGTAGATGTAAGTGCATTACAAACACCTCCATTCCACCAGAACGAACAGACACTGGTGATGTACTGCCATAATACACTTTTTTTTAGAATTCCAAACTCTTACTAACAGACATGACAGGTGCACTGATATTTACTTTGTACTGGTGGTTCGGTTCCACTTTGTTCCAGGGCTCTGGATTGTTCGTACGGTCCCACCTGTGGTGCAAATATCAGACAACACTCAGCCAACACTACCAGTACAGTAGACCAAAGCTATACAGATCTTTTAGACAGAAACAAGCACATCCATATCAAATTTGGAGTAGCCTAGTGTGTGTGATTCTGCTTACGAGCACTCGGGGTTCTTCAATGCCAGGCGACCTAGGTACATCATGGACATGGCGGCTCCTCCGCCAATGAAAACGAAGAGCGGGATCAACTGAGGAGGGAGCGAGAGAAGAACATTTGAGGGAACGACCCCTCCCGCACAAACCTGCCTCCTAAACTCACGTGCCACAAGTCAGTCAAAGCTGAACCGTACATGTAGCCTACCCACTCCAACATATGGGTAAATGATGTTGGAGTCATTCCAAATAAGTCTATGTGAACAGCAAGTGCCTGGACACCATTTCAGTATCAAGTCCAAATCCATGGCTGTGTTAGGTGAATGAGCGGAGGCTCCAGCTCAAAACAATCAAAGTACAATGTTCTGCGCAGTGACCGCCTTTTGCGTCAGGGTGGACGAATAGATCTGACATTCCACTGATAGGAAAAAAGAATTCTACTGTTCTAGAATTATTTACCTGGACCATTCAATTACCTGTTTGCTTTACTATTTCCCTAATCAGGACTTAAAGTATTTATACCACAGCCTCTGGTGACCGTCATATTATGACAGGTGGAGTATGTTTGCATTAGTCTACTCTGCTATATAGTAGCCTGTGATATAGACCGATCTGAAAAATGACATATCACACAGACTATTTCGAAAAGAATGGCCTAATTTACTTGGACCACGCGTACGTTTCTATCCCATATTGTTATAGTTAACCATGTAGCATACAAGTTGCATGCCATGAGTGGACGGTGAATGGTGCAGCATGTTAGATTAGTCTTGCCTTATGTACTGTAAGCGTCATGGTATGGCGACGTGCATATATGACCTATAAGGATGGCAGCTAAGCTATATGCTCGTACACGACGCCCATATGTGAACAGAATTCAGTTGTGTTATTTAATGTAGCATTTCATGAAAGCCAATAAATATTAGACCACGACTCAGTTGAAAACCAGAAATTAAAATAGGTCTACCGTTTCACCACCAGTCCATTTTCAGCTCGACTTATAGAAACATTGCCGGTTCCACGAACAAGTGAAAGTAACCTGATATATGTTGTGAAGGCTATAGGCAGGATATAATAATGATGGTAACATTAGGTATACATAGAGAAAATGTGATCGCCATTATCAGGCAATTTAATCAGTAACTGGAGCTATCCAATTCATCTCATTTTCGATATCTGATTGTGATCTACCATCACAACGGGCCTCGACCTGCCTAAACGTAGAGTGTAGATCAGAAACGTTTAAAAAAAAAATAATTAATACCAAACAATTGCACTAATGGTATAGCCTACCATTTCGAACAGGACATACAGCTTAATTAATACTAAGGATATAGGCAACATCCAATTTTGGATGTCAAGGTCAAAAACCTTGCATCAGGCCTAAACTATGTCATTATGTACATACATATCTACATTTTCTTTATAGTAAGACGCATCGGGATATATACACAAGATAAAGGATCAATTAGGAACCAAAAATATTCCAGATAAAATAAGTCCTGTATCTACACATATACACCACTTTGACGTTGAAAGAGATGCGACCAATCCACTAGCCGCTCGCTAGAGGGAAATTCTATACAATACCGACACGTCTCAATGTCATTATAAGAGATGACAACCATCCAACCATCTAAGAACCTCTTATTCGAGTGGCTTGCTTACTTACCGCCGGGTGGGATTTAAGTTGTTTCATAACCGTTGAGAGCATTTTTGCAACTAAGGTAATCCGTTCACAACTTAATGTTACAGTATTGGTTTAAGAGAATTAATTAGCGCTCCGCTGGAGATGAGCGTCCTGCGCGGGTGTGCTCCTAGTCTGAGAACGGGAAATGAGTACGCGCGCAGCGATACCAGTATAACCCCGCCTACATCACTGACCCCAACCAATGACAACGAACGACAGAAAGATGATAGTCATACAGTTCAGTACCTACAGTAGATTACTGATGGGCGCTAAAATGACGTCGAAGTTCATTCCTGTCAACATTGTCGGTGATTTAGTCATGACTGTCATCGTCAAAAGCGGGTGTGTGAGATGGCCTAAATGACAATGTCTTGAAAACATGCAATGAAAAAAATAACATTGAACAGATTCCTAAAAAGGTCTTTATCTTGTTCAAAACGAAACAAAACATTTTTACAACAATGGAAGCAGTATCAACGAATCCATCCATGTGAATATTCCTTAAATCATAAGTGTCATCTGACCAGTTTGGAGAACATTTAAAAAAACAATAGTACCAAAAAGTAAAGAAAGAAAACCCTAAGTGCATGTGACATTGGCACATTCCATTCATTTTCACACAGCGTACTAGGATCATAGCTTATGCAGACAGTACAACAATCTCCTGTCTAATTTTTTTTCTTTGTTTTTCAGATATAACAACAAAAAGTAAATTCAAGTAGAGTACAGGTTTGAACACAACACATTACCAACTAAAAAGTGCAAAACATCTCACAGACATCTATCTACCCTGTAAAAGAAAGAAAACAAAAAACGCTCAACTCTCATCTTTGTAGAACAAAACAATCAGAAATGCATTGCATTTCCAAACATGAAATCAAAGACTACCCAGCGAGGTATACTACTGGCATGTATAGGAAAGGTTGTCAACATCCCTTTCAAAATCAATAAATACCATATTTAAATAAGGAAGATTGTAATATGATATGGTCTTAAACCAAGATATTAGTTTAAAAAAAAACTTTGCACATTACTCAAAAGTGAGGTCTCTTGCGCCATTATAGCAAAAGCATACATTTTTTTTGCAGCAAAATGCAATCATCATACCCTTTCAACACATGGCTGGTCTGCCAACTGTTGAGAACCAGCATCTTAAAGCTCTTACATCTTCGAGCTCTCCGAAGACAGGTGGGGGGGGGGAGGTGGGTCTGACAAGTGGATAAGTCAGGGTTGCAGTCACAAACCCAGTAGTCATTGGTTAAAATATGGTGTTGACCATGTTGAACACCTTGTCTTTGTTTTGTGTTAAGGTGAACCTCAAACGCTTGCGAGACCCGTCTTAAAGCATCGTCTCTCCTTCTCTGACAAAGGAATGCCTCACAACATGGAATGCTTAAATATTCTCAATGAAATTTGGTCGATTTTCTATGATTGTGATCTTTAAAACATATTTATTATAGTTTTGGTACTGTTAACACTTTGGCAGGAAAATGGTCTCTATTGAGATAGTAATATATGCTGCATAGCATTTCCTTTGTAAGACTCACACCCATCTTAACACGTCATTTCTTTGGGCAGATGTCAAAATACAGGCCGACACTCACTTCTCACATCAGTAAACAGCTCTGGGATCCAAGAGGACTAACAAAAAAAAAAGAAAACCCACAAGAGTTTCAACGAAGGACAGGGATCAGGTTTCTCCTTTCATCATGAATTAATAGCACCCCCCCCCCCGCCCTCACACTCACACACACACAAAACACACACACACCAGAGCTACGCTACCCATCACAGTCTTGCTCCTGGCATCTCTCTCTCTTGGTAGTGGCAGCAGAGTCAGGAGTGGGCCTTCCTGTCCCTGTGCGTCCCGCCCGCTCAGATATAGGCGACACTGATAGGCTGTGAAACAGGAAGTCCATGGAGGATGGGAGGGGCTTGTGCAGACTGACTGGGCAAAAAGTGGAGCCTCTCCGTGGTGTGAAGTTGACCTTATCTGGGTCAGGGCAACAGGGAAGTGCACGGGATTGGGACTTGACTGAGAACCTACAGGACAAACAAACAAACAAAAAAAAAAAAAAAAAAAAGGACAATACAATTAAAACCAATTAGATGTAATTAAATCAAATTAAATAATAAAGAAAGCATGTACAGATAATGGAGATGATGGAGACATGTACCCAATGTTAAAAGTATACTATGCAGTTTCAGGTATTTTTGGCAACTCTAGAGCTCAACCCGATATATATTTTACTTTGCCGTTGTAAATAGCCTACTTCTCATGGCTTGTTCCCCCTGTACACAATGGAAATACTTTTGTTCTGGAGGCAAAGAACCAAAGGCAAAAACTTCTCCAAAGAGCTATATCTACTGACAATCTACTATCTATATCTACTGACAATATACTATCTATTTCTACTGTTTTACGATTCGTACGAGATGTCTTCAGGTCGGCAATTCTTGAAGTTGATTTGCTGGTTCTCTCGGTAGCGACCTGCTACGGCTATGCTGTATGGCTATGCTGTACGGCTACGCTGTACGGCTACGCTGTATGTATGGCTACGCTGTATGGCTATGCTGTATGGCTATGCTGTATGGCTATGCTAGGAGAACCATTCCCTTATTACAAGTTCAATTACCAAATTGGCTTCGTAGAGGTTATATTAAGGTAAAAATCTTGCACAGTGTACCTTTAAAACGCGAGATCAATATCCTGAGACAAACCCAAAGAGACATAATATTGATATTACACATAAGAAATGTACACAATATTGGACATGTGAAACAATCCCATCTAACATTTTCGAAAACACAGGCAATGGAATAGAGTACTAAAGTGTGAAATCACGTTTCCGTAGCAACCATTTTTCTGTTTTACACAAACCAAATTAACAACGTGAAATACTATGCCAGACCAAAGTTTTATAGAAAGGGAACGTTTTTTATGCAAATTGATAAGCAGTTTGCCTCGCCGATGATTGAAGCAATTATTGAGAATAGATTGTCTGAAACCTGAAACTAACGTGGTGTTAACCGCTGTCGACATGGTGCAATGCTTTCAGAATGCAATCATCAGTCAGAGTCTCATAACCTACTTGCCGATTTTTTTTCCAGGTGTGTAAATAAATAATAAAAAAAAAAAAAATTAAAAAGTGTCCGAAGCCACCCCGATTGACAGTAATAATGTTATGTAATCAAAACAGATTAGGCAAATTTACCGTTACGTTACAAACTTTATCTTTCATACTAGCACAAACTTTTCCCTTTAATACCCTGGAAAAACATATAAAAGCCTCGACATGTTTCGATCTAGTGATGAAATTGATTTATTCTTGTTTTAAAAGAAAGAACACAGCGAAGCTATGGAAAATGCCATCTTTGGTTCGGTTGTTTAGAACAGAAAATCTGGTTGCCAGGACAATGTGACGTTTTCACTTTAGTACTCTGTTGGGCATTATGCAATACCTTCTCTGTCCAATAGATGGAGACTGCCATTTCAATATAGAGTTTGGGAACACACCACAGACATGATTACATTTCTCATGGCATTAGTCATTACATTACATTACATTAGGCTGACGCTTTTTTAACCAAAGCGACTAACATGGTAAACAGTAAGTTTTAGAACAATTCTCACAATTTTAGGACAGTTTAAAAAAAACACATTAGAGTACAGTAAGAATAAGTGCGTCGGTGAGTGCTGTATTTTAACAGTTACTTGTCAGTTTAACGGCTGGTGAGTGCTAGGATCAGTAAGACTTGTTGTAAGTGTTGCTATGAGAGTAGATGTTCTCTAAAGAGCTGGGTCTTCAGGAGTTTTTTGAAAGTGGAACATCATTTAGCTGATGTTCTTAACCTTCCTGCCTGCTAAACTTAAGATGTGGTGCACACAGTTTGGGCTTTTGCCACATCAGATGGCCTTTATCTGTTTATGAAATTGTTGTTTTAGAAGTAGAGAAATGTGAAACAAAAAAAGTTAAGGCAGTTAGGAAATCGCTTGGGGTGTTGTTTAGGCATGGTTAGGGTTACATGCATGTGTGTCTTTGTGTAGCTCTGTGTATGCAACACATACCTTCATGCAAGGCTGTGTGTGTGTGTGTGTGTGTGTGTGTGTGTTTTGTACACACTCACATGACTTCCTCACACACCGGGACCTTCTCACAACCCTCGGGTGGCTCCCTCTGGAAACACACACTCTTGTTGGGACGGGGGGAGGAGGAGAATATGGCCACGGGCCCATCCTCCGCACACACAGGACCAAGACAGGGGGCAGAGGAGTCCCCGTCTACCCCAACCACCAGGCCTAAAGAGGGGGCAGAGTCATCCTGGTCGTTCCCAGATAGAGTGACCCCAGGGGGGGCAGAGGTGTCCCTGTCGTCCAGACTCAGAGAGCCCAACAGGGGGAGAGCAGAGAGCCCATCCTCCCCACACACCTCTGGGGGCGGAAAGGAAAGAGGGGAAGAGGAAAGCATCACAAAAGTGCAAAAGCTTTTTTTTCAATATTAGAAAACATTCTATATGAAATGTTGATATCCAAAAAAAAAAAAATAAAAAATAAAAGAAAGAGGTTAACAGCTTAAAGAGGTTAGCCAATGTGGGTTTCAATGACATGTTTTCTTCAAAATCTGCCCAATCTATGGTTTAAAAAAGTGAAATGCCTGTACAGTAGGGCATGTGCACACACATCACAATATTGTATAGGCTACCCCAGTGGAAAAACCTGACCACTAAACACTAGTTTACACTAGTTCTGCTCTTTTTATTTTTCTATGACCCAAATAGTTTTGTCCTAAGCTACGCTGGAAAGCATTTTGGTACTTCTGTTTTTTTATACATATTTAAAATGTTAATTTATAAAAATAAATAAATAAATAAACAAAGTAACTTTGACTTGAGGTATGGGGCAACTTGTTAAGCCATGTTGGTGGTCCTGCAAGATTGCTCAAAATATTGACCCGTATATAGTCCCCATTAGCCCCAGGTCAGAGATGCTGGTGGATGGCCTCACCTCTGACAGGATCAAGGGTGCAGGTCACAGGAGATGAGGGCAAAGACAGATCAGGAGAGGAGGAGGAGGAGGAGGAGAGTATGGACGTGGCGGGAGAAGAGGAAGGAGAGGGGGAGGGGGAGGAGGAGAGGCAAGTCTGATGCTCGCCGCAGCAGTTGCAGTATGGGGGTACTGGACCTCTGCGTCCATTAGGGACCAGGAACTACACACACACACACAGGAAATCAGACAAAAACGAAGAGTGAGGTTTACATAGCAACTAAAAAATTAACCAGATATTGCCTCACAGATCTCCTTTTCAAAATGAAAAAAAAAAAAAAAAAATGTGGGGATGTTTTACATCAGAACGCATTTAGTGAGTCTGTGTGCTCTTACATCCAGGAGCTGCAGAAGTGTGTGTGTGTGTATGTCCTCTTAAAGATACCCTAAGAGATTCTGGATGACATCATGTTTGTTGATATTTAAACCCAAACACCAAACAAAACAGCCCCCTCACCAAACTCCCCATTCCTTCTTGGCTGGAATACTCATGTTATAGTTTGGAAAGACAGACTTGCTCCACGTTCACAGAGCCAGGGCTGTGCACAAAGACTAGGGTTGTTTTCACAGCGTACTCACAGAATAGAGAACTAGTGGATCGTGAGAAATCACTTAGAAACGCCTACGGTACCGTTAGGTCTGAGAGCTGCAGTAGTGAGTGGTGAGAGAGAGAGAGATGGTGTGTGTGTGTGTGTGTGTGAGAGAGAGAGAGCTGTCTTACATCTGGGAGTTGTTGTAGTTTGTGTCTGTTTCTACGTGTGTGTTCTCTTATATCTGTGAATGTGTGTGTTCTTACATCTTGTAATAGTGAGTGCTGTTTAAAGATGGTCTCCAGCTCCTGGTCCAGCTTCTCCTCACTGTGTCTGAGACGAGTGTGGACTCCATTCAGAGGGATGGGAAGAGGCTGGCTCTGAACACACACACGAACAGTTATGTACATATTACACCACAATCATACCTCATACCCATTCATGTGAGCCAGTAATCATATGAAGCACAAGTGAAACACACACACACACCTAAATGTAACATAACATTAAAAGGGTTCCAAAGAGGCATACACTCACTTTCCTCAAAATACTGATGTGTACTAGTGTTCTATGTGTGTGTGTATATGTGGACGCATGCATGTTTGTTAACCAACATGCAAAAAATGAGACTTCACAGGTTCACCGTCTGCTTGGCAGGAGATGGGACACATGGTACTCATCCCCTGCAGCCTGAATTCCAGGCCTTCCCCTCTGGCTCTCACCTCAAGGCTAGATACAGAAATTAATTATTTCTGTATCTAGGCTAGATACAGAAATAAATACTGTACAAATCTATGTGTAGGGTGTGGGTGGGTGTTTTTTTGCCACACAGCTGACAGAAACTGGTATCTGAAAAAGGAGAAGCTTTGCCACTCTTCCTGTTGCTTCACTCTGCAACTCTCTTCACTTCCTCTCGTGTATGTGTATGAGTGTACATACGCTAGCATGTGATCTTTCCCCCTACACTTCATAGCCAGCCACGTGTGTGTGTGTGTGGAAATGTGTGTGTCCAGAGAGAATAGAAACAGGTGAACAGCCTCATCTCTGAGACCGCACAGAACCAGCTGAAGAAGTCACATACTTTTAGCCAGAGTACTTCTGTTTAGGCCTGTGAGTAAATTGCTTTAAAAACATGTCAGAGTTGCCAGAAGCATTAAACCTATCGAGAAAAACTGTAGAAACTGAGAAAAAACAGTTACGAAAGGTTATACAAATTAACCGTTTTTCACCGTGGATTTACAGATTTACATGACCGGGACTGATGACACCGCTTGTGCTACTGAGACAGATGTGCCACTGATACTGATCCCCAACAGCAAAAGGAGTGTACCTTGGAGACACCGATCCGCTCGACTGAATGATACGGCACGGACATGTCAGCCGAGGCATTCTTTGGCCTTCACACTGAACTAGGTTACACTCACTGTGGAATGCAGCACTGTGCTAGGGTGCACTGTATTTAGAATAGTGTTGGGTACCTGGGTGATCCAGGGTGGGGAACCGGAGCCAGCCTGAGTGACCGCGTGGATCCTTCTCCTGTCCAGACTTCCCCCCAGGACCACAGCACACTGCTGCTGCTGGCGCTGCCTGAACCCCTGTAGAACAGAGGACAGCAAAGATATTCAGTAAGACATCAAGAGGGGAGGGTGCACAGGCACAGAGCATGAAAAGCTAAATTAAGGGTGAAGAACGAAAGAATATCAGAACGACATGCAGATTATGGCTACAAACATCCATTCTCTTTTGCTTCCCTTAGATTAGATTCCCTTAAAATCTTTGAAACATTTCTGTATTAATACATGCTGATGCAATGCATTGGCCTTGTGGTCCTGACAAAACCACAGACAATTTACACATATTTCCGCCTCAGAAGAGGGTCAAAGGTAACAATTCAAAGGTCACCTCTTTGTGTGCTGCACTGCCCCATGATGCCGAGCGCTTATGGCTGCCTCCCCCTGGACTGCTCTGCTGGTTGTCCGCCCACGAGGCTGGAGTCTAGAGTGAGGAGTAGAACTAGAACCATGAGGGTCACACCAATCATCACAGACCATAGTAATCAAAATGTACACAACTCATGTAAACAACATCCTCATCACTGACCGGAGAAACAGACAGAGGCTGCATTGGAAATGTCTGTGCCATCTCATTTACCTATCCACTTTCCCTTGACCTTGATGGAAAACATTGTGGGGTCAAGGAAAGAGGACAAGAAGCTTTCTTTAAGACTTAGGAATAGATAACATCTAAGTAAAGAAAATCCAACTCCATGTACACATGGTGCCGTAATTATAGGAGGTGGGTATTGTTGACCTTCATGTTGATCGATTGTTGCTACCTGGCAGAGGGAATTGTACGTGTTACATTCACGTTTCCTTTTGTAAAGAATACTCCAGTGTCCTCTATCTAAAAGAAGATTTGAAAGGAAGCGTTGGAAACACCTTTCCTAACCATATAGAGAATCTGAACAGCTATTATTACCAAGTCTTTTTCTGGTCGTTTCATTTTCGGACAGGAACCTTTCTGAGCAAAGAAAGACTTTCAGCCAGTCACTTGACAGACCATACCAACTGAGCAGACCAAACAGACAGCTCATCCAACATCCTGCAGACTAAGTATATAGTATAAGTATATATACACTCTTTTGATCCCGTGAGGGAAATTTAGTCTCTGCATTTATCCCAATCTGTGAATTAGTGAAACACACACAGTATACAAACTAAGCACACACTAATCCCGGCGCAGTGAGCTGCCTGCATCAACAGCGGCGCTCGGGCTCAAGGGCACTTCAGCTGTGCCTGGTGGTCGGGGTTCGAACCGGCAACCCTCCGGTTACAGGTCCGAAGTGCTAACCCGTAGGCCACGGCTGCCCCCTAAGTCTTCTGATTAGACTAGACTAATCAGAAGACGAACATAAAGGTTGAGTTTGTGTCTGAATGCCAAGGAGATATTGTGTAATGTAATGTCACATGAAAGTAGCAAAGCAAAGAGTTAAGTTTGAAAATGTTAGAGGATTCAAAGTGAAAACATCAGAGGGTGGGGAGGGCAGGTTTTTGTTTTTTTCTTGAAGGATGTAGCCTACCCACACCCTGGGTAAAGTGAGCAAAAAAACTGCCGTTTCAGCTGACTAGGGTGAGGTTAAGCCCTTTTTAAAATGATGGCTGTAATGTGCTCCTTGTGCTCCACTCATCCGTTTCCCCCTGTATCTCTCCTTTGCTTTTTCCTCTTTCCTCAACTCAGTTGGTTCCCCCTCTTCTTACACCCATCACACGGTTCCTGTGTCAAAACCACCCTATACTAAAAAAAAAAAAAACACTCATGCAACCTGGTAAACTTGAGCACACATCCGTGCACAGGCACAGCCCAGCTTGCAGAACGCCCATTGAAGTACAGCTTGACTCTTGAGTTTTGCAAATGCATACCCAGTCCAGTGGACACAGTAGTGCCTTTCAGGAAAGCGAGAAGTAGTCACATACAGTTGCAATGGCAAGCTTGTTTTGCATTTCAAATGAGCAAACCACTCTGGACCAGTGACTCGAACATGTTTAGTAGAACAGAGAGTGAGGACATGCAAATCATTAAATGATTGACTTTCAGCTCCAGCTACCTGATTCCCAAAGGCCTTGAGTCTGGCCTGAACCCCAGAGTGAAAAATGAGCATTGGGAGTTAAAGGTACAGCCTGTGGTTCTGCTGGAATGTTGCAGATGTTTGCATAAAGTGGTATACTGAACTTGTTATGGCTCCCTTACCTGAGTGGACTTGTCCTTCTTGTAGTGTGATCCTTCCCTGGGCCAGTGTCCATGTAGATATGGGCCCACAATGGCATCCAGTGAATGGCTGTGTGGATTCTGTCCAGTTAGTGAGCACCACAACTGTTTCTCAGAGACTGCAGAGAATTGACAAAGATGCATAGGTGGACTTAGGATAGTGCAATAAATCATGTCAGTCATGCATCTACTAACTAACTTGACTGCAAGGATAAACTACAACCTATTTTGGCATACACCTGTACATTATTGCACAAAATCCGTTCCAAAAAAGAAATTCTGTATGTTGAGACAATACTAGACACATTTTCCATTGCGGTTTCTGCCCACTATGAATCCACAACCGCGCTAACTATTTTCCAAGCTGTTCATGCAATAACGTTACTCAGTCCATCCTGAGCTACACTGAAATGGTGAGGCTTTAATTTTATCGCAAGACCTTTCGTGGAGTCTCTTTAAAAGGAACATAATTTCCCATCAATACATTATTGTTAATACAGAAAATTAACACTGTACAGTTACATACAAAACAAGCATTGGTGCAACGGGATGAAAAAGATAGCACAATGACATTGAACTTTTGTCTGTAGACTTAAGGGGTCACTTAGCTGATCCTGCTAAAACGGCGGGCAACATGTGGGTCATAACGATGCAATATAAAAAATGATCATTCATGCAAACAACTCATTTGGAAATCCAACAATTGCAACAAAAAAACATATTGCATGTATAGCATCTCACGTTTGATGACCCATGCTTTCAATGACCAATCTCACAGAAATATTGATTTAAGTTAAGAGGAAAATGAGCTGAATGTAGGCTAATTTAACATTATAAGCAGATGGCTAAGTCCATAGTGCGGGGCACAATGACCTCTGTTTAGAGAAGAGCTAAAGAAGAGGTTGCAACATTGGTCAATGTGCATGTGCAAACTTTTACTTTACCTGGTTTGGCATCTCTCAGAGCCGACTGGGGTTTGCTAATACTGTTGTTGTTAAGCTGGAAAGGGACAGTCGCCTTCATCGGCTGCATACCAGAGCTGCCACGGGCGACCCCAACTCCGCCGCGGCTACACATCCCTCCCTCTCACGCATGGACCGACAACCGGAGCAAATCGCTGCTCTCTCGCTAACAAACTAACAAGTTAAGTTTGCAGGGCAGACGGTAACTTTTACAGACACGGCTAAACTTTAACTGTTACACAAAGTCTACTGACGAGCTCATTTCAGTCGTTTGCCTTTTTAGGTCAATTTAGTACTTACTTTGGAGCACTACGTTAGCTAACGTTATAATACGTGCACTGGAGTTGCTACTCGAGAAGTTAGCAGTTGTTTTTCATAACTCCTTTCGAGCTTTCTAGAGGTCGACTAAATTAATTTGCGAACTGTACACAACGTCACTAACAAATAAAATACGATCTATATCTTATTTGTTTCTTTTTTGGAAAACAGTTCCTATTGTTTAGCCATCTACACTGCGTGTTATCTGAGTTCCTCTCCTCCGTATGAAACGCTTCTCATCCAACTGCTGAATGATGGACCATCTGCACGCGATAATTAATCCAAAGTGGGTGGGGGTGTCTGTGAGAGAACGTTTTGATTGGTAGTTGACAGCATCCATACTACGTTTATTGGATGAAGTAGGCCTACTATCAATCCAGCAATAGGCTACTGTATGAGTCGATTAGTTTACTAATTACGACACGTTACACTGCATTTTCATTAATCCCTGAAAGATAAATAGATAGCAGGTTTTTGAAATCAAATAATTCATTCATTCATTCATTCATTCATTCATGCATTCATTCAACATGTACGTTTCACAAGAGAGTATCATATCAGTAGTTTTGGTTATCAAACTCCAAAAGGTCTTCATAATTAGTAGTTAGCATAATGCTTAGGCCTACCAACAGAGGAGTCATCTTCAATCAATCTATTAAGTGGCATTTTGACCAAATGCACATGAACTAAATTGAACTACACACTAAAGCACACTAAAATTCCCCTCAGGATGAGTAAAGCATCTATCTATCTATCTATCTATCTATCTATCTATGAATTTGCGTGTAAGTACATATGTGACCAACATTGCTGATTAGTGGTCAATCAGGTTATGACTCATGTACAAGAATATGTTGGAACCACAAAATAATTGGACCTCTGTGTGTGTGTGTGTGTGTGTGTGTGTGTGTGTGTGTGTGTGTGTGTGTGTGTGGGTGTGTGTTACAGACAGAAGGAGTTTTATAGTTAACTACTTGAGGGAAAGAGTAGAGGGACACCTTCTGGGTGTATCGGTATTCAGAGGTATGTATATATCTGTGTCTGTGTCTGTGTGTGTTGCTGTTCTTCTGTGTGTGTATGTGTCAGTGCCTGTCTGTCTGTCTGTCTGCTGGGTGTCGGCCTTCTGAGGTGTACAGTATCTCGCAGTGGGCGGCATGGGACGGCATGCATTGTGGGAGATAAGGGCTAGTGGTATGGGAGGGTTGAGTGTGTTGTGGGAAGCCAGGCATGTGGAGATAAAATTGTATGAATGAGTATGTGTGTGTGTGTGTGTGTGTGTATATGTGTGTGTGAGAGAGAAAGAGACACAGAGAGAGAAAAAAGATAGAAAAGAGTGTGTGTATGCTTGTGTGGGCATATGTATGTTGTATTTGCTGTGTGAGTGTATGTGTGTGTGTGGAATGTCTTTGGGAATCATATGTGTGTGAGTGTATATGCATGTGTATGTGTGAGAGAGACTCTAAGAGACACCACAGACACACACTGAGAGAGAGAGAGAGAGAGAGATTGAGATTGAGAGAGAGAGAGAGAGAGAGAGAGGGGAGGTCACGTTTTGAAAACGTCCCCTAACAGCTGCAACATAATGCATCTGGGCAGGCAGGCAGGGAGGGCAGGCCTCAGAGAAACCGAGAAGCAGGCCTTTCAGAGGCACACCCCTGATTTCAACACCCTCCTGTGATCTGGACGCCAACCTCCAGTCTTTTTCAAACACACAGCCCAATCTCTCTCAAATACACTGTATTCTTGTCTTTCTCCTGAAAGAGAAAGTACCAATACAATTGGAACGTACTGTATTACAGAATAGTTATAATAAATTAAATGTTTAAATTAAGTATGTATCAATACATATGAAAGTCTATATTGTTGTATTGCTTTGGCAACACTGTTACACTGTCATCCCAATAACACTTGTTTGAATTTGAAAAAGACTGAAGTAGATAGATAGATAGATAGATAGATAGATAGATAGATAGATAGACAGATAGAAAAAAATAGAAAGGGGGGGGGGGGTGTGGTCACTGATAAGCAGATTACACTGGTTTCCTCTTTGACTCTCTGCTCTGGTCCTGTGCATGGCATTCTTAGCTAACCCCTATGTGTACCCAAAGAATTAATTCAGAGCCGTATGGCAAAAGAATGTCCTTTTTTACTCATCTGTTAAGCCACCGCTTCCATATGACCATGTGTGTTTACACATTGCTTTTGAGGCCAAAGACTCTAATTAATGGATGATCCTGACCCGCTGACCCAAGACGCCCAGCCTTTGTTTCACCTGAAAGGCTGCTTTGGCTTGGGAACTCTGTTTGATGCTTGCATACGCGCGCACACACACACACATACACACACACATGTTTGTATTCATGCTCTAGGTTCAGTGAAAAAAATTAAAGGTAAAGTCTACAACATGCATGCTTCCCCAGTCTCACTTCATCTTACAGGCCATTATCTTTCTAATCAAATACCCGTTAGGGCAGTGCACAGACAAGGGTGGACACCATTACACAAGGACCTAGCCCTACAAGATAATGGGAGTGTACACAGACACACACACACACACACATACTGTACACATGCCAAAAACACCACCATACACACACACACACACACACACACACGCCAAGACCACAATCATACATACGTACACACACATGCCAAAAACACCACCACACATACTATCCCTTTCTCTCTCACTCACACACACACACACACATTTATACTTACATAACCACAACAAGAACACCCTCATACATGTGGAGGCACGTGCACACATACGCACAAACACACACAACACACACAAACAAAACTACAGCAACAATCGATACATTGTCTAACAAAAGAGGCAGTTTTTATTGCATTCGATTTCAAAATGATAGATGTCTTTGTTGTCAATAGTGTATTAAATAGGTTGGCTATTGTGGCAAGGATAAAACATGTCATGATGTTTGGATAACCCCACACATGTACACAGCACATACATCACTCACACACAGTTTCATAACCTCTTATAGGGATAACTTTCTTAGCCAGGGCCCAAGCCGGCTGGTTCCAGGCCTAACCCATTCCTTACACCTCACTTCCTATCCAGCCTCAGTTGTGAGTCTTACCTGACATTTACCTTGCGTAAATATTCAATTACTTTAACAACACAGCCTCTAATTACCTAATTTCAACCATATCACCATCAGTGTTTGCATAATCTTGCCATGGTTTTGCTCTGTTCCCTCAGCTAGGCAACTACAAGCCTTGTCCTGCTTTTTTATTTACTATCACAGACTGCGGAAGCAAGCACACTTACAGTACATGAATGGCCCGGCAGACACAACAAATGTTAAGAACACACATTGGCTTTGAGAAAGTTAGCAGAATGATTTTGGTCCATGATAGACACTGATAAAATCGTATGTGCATATATTATTTGT
This sequence comes from Alosa sapidissima, assembly GCF_018492685.1. NCBI lineage: Eukaryota > Metazoa > Chordata > Actinopteri > Clupeiformes > Clupeidae > Alosa > Alosa sapidissima. The sequence continues at coordinate 7,114,394 of NC_055980.1, read as the reverse complement.
ATAGGAATTAGTTGGCTAACGTTTGCTATTGTTTCTACCCACAAAGGGTTCAATCTCCACCACCATTTAAACAGTACATTTCTCCATGTTGAAGACTGGAGAGGAGAGGAGGAGGCTGTGAAGGGCAGTACTACAGCTAGTCCACTTGTTTTGCTGTTGTTTTCCGGTGGTTGACAACGTTGACATACAGACGTTCAGACATTTCTATGGCAGAGAAGCTGGTCTCTCCTCAGGAGACAGATTGGGTTTATTTGGAAAAGGAGAGAAGGTTGCTATAGTTTCTACACTGAGTTCACATACCCAGGCCCTGGTCTCACAAATAGAGTCTCTGTTGGGAATGTCTGCATTAGGGGAGGTTTGTCTTGGAGTGTGTGTGTCCTGTGACGTGTCTCTTGCCAGTTAAATGTCATCCTGTTGTTGGGCATGGTAGAGTGTGTGTGTCTGTGCCACCTGCGGTGAGATAACTTGCATGTCATCTGGAAAGTGTGTTTGTGGTTGTCTAACTGTGGTGTGATGCCTGTATGTTCTCTCTGTGTGTGTGTGTGTGTGTGTGTGTGTGTGTGTGTGTGTGTCATGTAGATGTAAATGTAGATAAAGGGATAGAACAGACTCATTGGCTGTTTCTGAGGCTCAACCAGGAGAGTCCCACAATCCATTGTGACAGCCTGTTCCCAGTCTTCAGCCAATCCCAATACACCTCAGTGCAAAAGTTCTACAGCACAGGTCTAGCAACGGTCTACAGGAAGAACCACTTTCCACTGGTGGAACCATGTGACGGCTGAGAGGAACACAGAGGCGTCCTGAAGAGCCGCCATCTTGGTCTATTTCTGACCTACGTGACATCATCTTTTCCAAAAATAAAACACACAAAAACTAAATCAAAAAACATAAACAATGTTCCAATAATTTTGTAATTTCTTCTGCAGTTCAGCCTCAATCCCAGAATCCTCTGTGGTCAGTCAGGGCTTGGTCACATGGTTTCTCCTGTGGCATGGCGTGGTGGTTGGGTGGATAGCTGCTTTGTGGCGCCCCCTAGCTGGGGGTGAGGGCAGGGCTGGGGTCAGCACTGATATTCACCAGGCACTCTGTCGACCTGAGGCTGGGCAGAGACTTACAGCTGGGCAGGGAGCCCATGGAGCCGCACAGACCCAACATGGACGTAGTGTAGTTCTTCTCTACAAGGAGGGAGAGAACAGGAGAGAGAGAGAGAGAGAGAGAAAGAAAGAAAGAAAGAAAGAGTGGCAGAGGGAAAGGGGGCAGTGTATGGAGGGATGGAGGGAAAGGGGAATGAACACAGGATGAAATATAGATAGATAGGGAATAGATAGGGAGAAAGTAGAGTGGAAGAAGAGGGTGACAGAAAAATAAAAAAAGAATGTTTAGTGAGGTTTAGTGGTTGTAGGAGTTGTCCATCAGTATAAAAGAACATGTGTACAACAATATGCTTTTGAGGGTGTGCATGTGTGCATGGTTGAGTCTAATGTGTGTGAGTGTGTGTGTGTGTGTGTGTGTGTGTGTGTGTGTGTGTGTGTGTGTGTGTGTGTGCGTGTGCGTGTCCACTCTTACCTGCTCTGGTACACCAGGCTTGTCCGTTGGGCTTGACCTCGGCTCTCAGAGGCTCGGAGTCCAGACTGAGTGTTGCTGAGAGGGGCTCTGGACTGGGGAAGCTTCCCCTGCAGGGTGGGAGGCAAACAGCGGTCACTCAACACAAACACTGGACTGTACACACACACCTACCTACCCACGTCCAACCAGGCCCGTCACTGAACACACCAAGCTGGACTCCATACATACACACTCCATACATACATACACACATTCATTTATTTCTGACTGCCAAGTGTGCAGTCATTCAGCTATGGCACTTCTCACTGTGGCTGGTCCTAGTTCTGGCTCACATCTGATCTGATCTGGCCTGGTTCCCAGAGTCTATCTGGTATGCGCAGTGCATGTGTGTGTCACAGTGGCCATGACACGAGTCTTTATCTGCAGCCACCCCCAACCTATCATACACACACCATGGCCTGCCTGCCAGCTACTCAGCTGAGGGACACTGGTCACTGGTGTGTGTGTGTGTGTGTGTGTCACAGAGTATGTTTATGTGTGTTTGTATATACTATAATATGTTTTCTTGTATGTATATATTTTACACCCCAGCCAAATGTCTATGTATGTGTGTAGTACATGTATGTGTCTGTTATTGTGTGTGCTTGTGTGTTTCTGCTATTGTGTGTATTTATGTGGGTGCCCGTGTGGTACCTGCTGCGGAAGAGTTTGTCGCCAGTCGCATTGTTGAAGGGGCTTAGCGAGGTCCACTCATTGACCAGGGGGACGGGCAGATCTTTAGACAACTGACGGGGGTCACAGGGTATAAGGCCAGTCCTGAGAAACACACACACACACACACACACACACACACACAAATACTATTTACAGAGAAGCAGGGTCAGATACAAATGAGATCTGCTGTACATATAAACACTAGTTCATCTGAAAACCTGAAACAGTAGAACAGAATAATATACTGTTGAACATCTTAAATCTGTTGTTTTTTTTATCTTGTTCTAATGAAACTTGACTGTTGATATGAAATCCTTTAACCACATAAAATGTGTGGGTATGTGTGTGTACGTGTGTGTGGGCTCACAGCTGTTCTTGGAGTTCCAGAACTATTCCCTCCAGTTCCCTCTTCTCTTGTTCACTCTGGTTCTGCACCTCCTCCAGCTGTGAGCTCAAGCGTTTGTTCTCCATCTCCAGGTTCTTCAGCTGGGAGTCGCGCAGACGAACCAGTTCCTCAAGGTATCCCTAGATACCCAAACACACACATTGCACAATACTTTGATTGGTCAGAATGTCTGAGTTGTAACTAGGCTACACGCAACTGAAATTGGATGGATGGATGGATGGATGGATGGATGGATGGATGGATGGATTTTACAACAATGCTGGTGGTACTTTTGTTTTTGCTACAGAAGGAGCTCAATCCAGGCATATAAACATTGTCTTATACTCCAGAGCTGATCTCCAACCAACACACAGCAGCTCCAAGATCACTATAATGTGAGAACCACTAATCCGCTACCACAGAGCAAAAAATAAATAAATAAATTAAAATTCTGTCACTACCATCATCGGTCAGTGGGATCCATGCCAACTGTACAGTATTTCCATAGACTCCAGGACTATTCCACATTAAAATCCCTTAGCCATCTAACCATTCCCACCCTATGGCCATGTCCGCAAATCACCTTTTGTGCGTAGACAATCTTGTAGCGTTGCTCCATCTTCCTGCACTTGGCGCTCCAGCTCTCCTCCTCGGTTATCAAGGGAACGTAAGGATGCTCCGGCGCACTTTCCTCACTGCTACTGCTGTCCACACTGCGCCGGTCCTCCTCATCGCTAAGGTAGTCATAGCTACGGGAGACACAGCATCACTAAGGGACCGCACAAGGGACGACACCACATACAGCGCCAATATGTCTAAAAATGGTATCACACCATAGCTCAGGTAGCCATAGCTACAGGACGCACAATGTCACTAACAGCTTTACACACACACACAACACCAATGATATGTGTCAGAGCTCCATCTTATTTATTAGATAATCCAATCACATATAGTATATGTATATTGTGTCTTGTTCCAATTGCCCTAGCTAAAGTCTAGATTCTGCCATGAGTATATGCTAAAGTCTAGACACTGCCATGAGTATATGCTAAAGTCTAGACACTGCCATGAGTATATGCTAAAGTCTAGACACTGCCATGAGTATATATGCTATATTCGATCCAGTCTGTTTCAGATGCTGGCACATTAGCTATGTGCACAACCGTAATGTAACAGTAATGGCAATGGTCCAGTACCTCTGTGTGAACTTCAGGTAGGGGGTGTAGTCAATGACCGCTTCAGATTTCCCATCCAGTGCCTCTCCCTTCAGACAGAAACTACAGGACAGGACATGGACCAACATCACAAGTTGCAGAGAAACGGCATAACCATCTTTTCTTTCTTTCTTTCTTTCTTTCAAACTTATTGCTTTTCTACCTCCCTGTGTGCACTGTCTTCCCCTCAATACTTTTCTCTTTTCTTTATCGGTCTGTTTCTCTTTATTTTTTCTATCGCTCTTCCACCCTCTCCTTTATATGGTGCTGTTTTACCTGTCTCTCCATTCCTTTCCTCACCTGAAGTCAATGGCTCCGAGTCCAATGAGCATACCAGTCAACACAGAGGCTTCCTCCCTCAGCATGATGGCGCCGTCGTCATAAAACCTCCTGTAAACACACACATAAATAAGCATAAAGCTAACCTATTTGTTGTGAAGGTTGTTGCCTGTAATGTGTGTGGCATGTGTGTTCCAGGTGTGTGTAATGATAAAGCCAATATCTGTTTTATGTGTGTGTCTATAAAAATGTGTGAGCATGTTGGTTAAACTTTCCAGGCTGTGTGACAGGTGCATGTAGACATAATGTTAATCCATATTCAAGGTGCCTGGCAATGCAGCCTCTGTTTTATGTGTTTCCTCTGTGTGTATGTTTCCTCTGTGTGTGTGTGTGTGTGTGTGTATGTGTGTGTGTGTTGTGCTCACTTGGTGGGAGTAGTAATAATGTTCGCCTGTGCTGCAGGTGAGTCTTACCTGGTGGTGCGGCTGTCCCTAAGAGCTGTGGCAATGTACTCCGACAGACGCTTCTCCATCAGAGCCACCCGTAACCATGCTCTACCCTGAGAGACGGGGGTGGGGGGGGGGGGGGGGGTGTAAAATGGTGAGAGAGAAAGAAGGGAGAGGAAGAGGAATGGGTTATGATCAAATAATCAAAGATTCCTAATTAATCAACTCTCTTGTAGAGAATACTTTTTGTTTAATGCAGATGTAATATGCTCATAGTCGGCATAAACTACATGGACAGCCTGTTCCCTCCACTGCCAAACAGCAAGCCCATCTCATTTCTGTTCTTGATTCTCAATCCTTGTTTCATGCGGCCTCGCCTTGTTTCATTCATGTTGTAATTAGAGGGAGTGTTTGTACATAAGAACGGAAAAGGGAAGGAAGCAGGGCTTGATGAGTAAGAGAACTGAGAAGAATCTAGAGTTGCGAATTTTGTGATGTCATTGCCTTAAATTTCTTCTTATACAAATTTAAAGTGCTTCCACTCCAGATGATCTATTTGAATGTGACAAATCTGCATAAATGAGCTGGGTGCAAGAGACAGACAGAGTAATGCCTCCACTGCCAGACAGACAGAGTAGTGAGTGTGGTGCTCCTTACCTTGGCCAGGGAGGAGCTGATGTTCTCCATGTTCTCGATGCTGCTGATGCAGCTGTTGGGGACTTTACCGCACGCCAGTCGGATGAAGTCCCAGAAGCTCCTCTGACCATCGAACCAGCTGCCAGAGCCTGGGGGGGGGGGGGGGTAGAGAGAAGGAAAGAAACAACTTGATGATCAATGCTCCCTGAGAACTGGTTACACCTAAACTAGTTAAATCACCACAGCAGCTGACACACAGCACACAGAGAACATTACACTAAGTGTGTTGGGAGTGGCCCTGGTGGTGGGGAACTGACTTTGACTGTGCACAGAGTGTTTTTTAGTGTACCTGGTAACATGTTTACCTTTGAAGCGATGGCTAAGAATGTGCTCCATAATGGCAGCAAAGTTGATGAACTCCTCAGATGAGTCATCAATGGGTTCCGCTGTATATTTCTCCAGTAGCGTCTTCACAGAAAACCTGTCCAATCAGTCATTACACTCAATTACATTCCAATCAAGTAAACCAAGTTAAATCATAATACTAGGTATTGTCATTGTACAGTATAGGCTTGTGTTTTCTTTCAATCACCTAAAGAAATAACCTGCGACATTTCAAAGCCAGGCAGACTTACACATATGAACCTAGGATGGTGCTCTCCTTCTTTTCCTCCTCTCTCTCTCTCTCTCTCTCTCTCTCTCTCTCTCTCTCTCTCTCTCTCTCTCTCTCTCTCTCTCTCTCTCTCTCTCTCTCTCTCTCTCTCTCTCTCTCTCTCTCTCTCTCTCTCTCTCTCTCTCTCTCTCTCTCTCTTTCTCTCTCTCTTTCTCTCTTTCTCTCTCCCCATCTTTCTCCACATCCTGTGATAATGCTGAGTTGTCATAATGAGTACTCCGTCAGGGGGATACCGTTGAGGCTCTGGGTTAAACCAATGACTGTAAGCCTATATTACAAAATGTTTCCGGTCAATAAACCTCATCGCTGGAATTATGCGATAGGTTAGTGAATAAATGACGCAATAGATCTAGGCTACTACATTATGTTAATTTTGTAATCAGATAGGAGACTGAATGTGAGCGTGACTAAGAGGGTGGGTGAGACTGTTTGCATGTGTGTGTGTGTGTGTGTGTGTGTGTGTGTGTGTGTGTGTGTGTGACAGAGAAAGAGAGAGAGTTGGAAAAAGTGTGTGGGGTGGGTGGGTGGAGTGAGGAAGTGAGAGAGTGAACAAGCGATATAATGAGAGTGAATCAATGATTCATTATATAGTAGATGATGCCATGGTTTTTGGAAGTGTGTGTGTGTGTGTGTGTGTGTATGTATGTGTGTGTGTGTACGCACGTGCGCGCGTGCATGCGTGTGTGTGTCAGAGAGACAGAATGCAAGAGAAATGAGAGAAAAAAGTAAATTAACTGAAAAAGCAGCAGACAATGTGACCCAGCACCCAGCACTATATTTTCAAACTAAGCTGGGATCATACTGGGGATAAGACCATGTGTGTCACACCAGAGCAGAACCCATACCCACACAGCAACAGTGTGGTCACTGACTTCAGCAGCCATTGTTCTGCAGACAACAATATCTCCTTCAACGGCACCAAAGAGCACCCACATCTACTGGACAATAGGCCATCTATAGTTAGCTATCCACCAATCATATGACTTAGAGATGTAGCCTACCTACTGTAAACTAAGAGTGAACTTGTGACTTGATCAAAATCACACAGAGCATCATTTATTTAGAGGTAAGCCTTAGTTGTTATTGGTCTTAATAAACAAATAAAATTACTGAGTGTACATTTTCAGCTGTCACTGCCCAAGACTGAGACAGATAAAAATAGCTTGGATTTTTAAAAATACAAATAGATAGGCCTCTTGAATTAGTCTATCCAAGAGAGGAGACAGCATTGGTTTTCACCCATCACCTAATCTTATTCAGAATAAACTGTGCCTTCCTTACGCATTCAAAAGATCCTGGCTATTTCACTAGCTATTGTTAGCTTTCCACTTTTACCACTATCTCACGCAAGCTGACGTGAAGGCCTCCCCGGCTCCCTCGGGTACCAGACCGTATAAATAAGGCAGGACCAAGCTATCCATGTCCTTGCCTACGAGAAGGTTGTTGTCATGGCAACGCCACCATCCGGGAAGAGCAATAAATCAAACATCGCTAGACTTCCAGTGCCCGCAGTTGTCAAAATGACTATGCTCCATCGCAGTGCTTGAAATATTCCTGTTATGTAGGCTTAGGACTATTAAAGTCAGTTGTAGACCAGGCTAGAATGCTTGAGTCACATCACAAGTTTATGGAACTGCGTTTGCGCATCAGCCGATTAGGCTAATACCAGTAGCCTAGGCCTATTTCAAAGCTAGGCTACACTAACGAAGCAACATGGGTCGGAATATGATGATGATGATTGTGGCCTGTTCAACCTTCCACCCTGCATCGCCCGACATAAATATGACGTCAGCTGATGTCCAGAAACGATTGCAAGACTGGCTTTGTTTTCAGTGGCTCTGGTGGCGACTGGTTCCTAATTGGCTAATTTCTGCGACCCCTAACCTACAGCATTATTTCTAACAGAATATCGGATATTAAAGTAATCTAATATGGAATTGAAATTAGGACCCAGGCGGCAGCCAATGAATGTTTGGGGGTAGCCTAACAGCTGACCTCTAAACGCTCATTGTCGTTACAGTAGGAGGCTTTCATACCTGCAAACGGTGATGAGATTTTTGCGCTCCACCGCCACGCTCCGTGAGCAGCCTTTCTTGGACGACAAGCCCATCGCCATCGCGGACTGCACACTCTGTTCCATACAAGGTTACGGCGGCACCGGCACCGACGACAGCGTTAGAAGCTACTGCTGCGCTTCCAGAGCCACGGACACCTCCCTGGCTACGCCATACAAACAGCAGCGCTCTCCTTCGCACGCTCGCTCTTCCGTGGCGTCATCAAGGGGGAAGTAGGATGCTCAGCATACAATTAAAGGGATGCCCTCTTCTGCGGCAGCTGGCTTGTAGAGAGACACTGATTTAAACAGTTCTGTACCAAGGTTGGCCCCAAACAACAAAGCTCTCTGGCGTCTCTCTCCCCCCAAGGAGCCCACCGTCACTCTCTCCCCGCCTCCTCATGACCTCATGGGTGATCTCAACACACATCACACCATATGTCTGACGAGTCAGCAAATTATATTTCATAATCAATATTGATGGCTTCCCCCCTTGCCTACACCTACTTGAGACCAACATTGCCTAATAGGCCTATATTCATCCATTGAGAGTGAACAAAAACGACTTAAATAAACCACTTCGATATTGGAGTGGACGTATATTATGAAGACTGTCTAATTGTATTTTAGCTTAAATCTACAGTTCTGGCTAAAAGCAATATAGCTTACTGCTTGAGTCATGTTGACACAGCCAACTCATCTCTCCACTCAGCATGTACGGGAAATAACCACTAGAGGGAGCAGTAGCTCATGTAATTCCCACTCGGATAAATGCACTGAGCGGACTAAAATAGCGCTTGCACAAATGGCCATCCACTTACTACTGTAGACTTGCAAAAATTGTGTCATTACTGTATGTCTTTTAAAATGTAAACTGCTCATTATAATGTAAAGGGCATTCTGCATTCGTATTCACCATTTCCTGTACTGTCTAGACCTAAACCAAAAAGTTATTGCCTGTTCTCACACAATCAAAAATTCATTCATCAATTTCTAGAAAATATAAGTTTTGTGGACTTGGCTGCTGCAAGGAGATTCTCTGCTGTTAAGGCCAGACTACTGGTGTTACCAAACAACCTTGTGGAACCTTATCACCATCCACACATAGGCCTAATGCAATCTACCTCTGACCATCACCTCAAATTAGTTGCCCATTTTGTACATTTTCTACACAGCATGCAGGTCACAAGCGTATTGATCTTTTTGCTGTAAAAGAAATACAAAAGATGTGTCTATGTACAAGCATTCCCGAATACTGCCAGATAGGTTCAATTGCTCTAAGATGCGTTTTGTAATATACTCATTCTTGAACAAAAGATCTTGACCTCTATGATAAATTGACGTATAAACCCATACTTGCAAAAAGATCAGTGATGAGTCACGAATTGGCAGGCCTATCTAAAAGAAAGCCTAAACAGCTGGCAAAGTTCTGCTCCATCTCAGCTTTGCTGTATGGCTCAGGTGATGTTTTCTGTACCCATGAGCTGCTCTCTCTCTCTCTCTCTGTACAGTATGTGTGTGTGTGTGTGTGTGTGTGTGTATGTGCATGCTCGCCTATAGCTTTTCTCTTGAGGTCAGCATGCGTGTGTCATGGGCAAACATCAGCCCGGGAGACAGAGAGCAGACTGGAGGTGTGACTAGAACTTTTCCCCCTGCCGCCTTGGGACAAATGCTCCTATGCAAACAGAGATCCAGCCTGATGGCGGCAGCTAAATTTAAATCACAGTTACTGGGAAAATCACAGCTTTTAACTGAGACGCAATCTCTGTCTTCCTCAGGGAGTGCTGACGTCCTCATGGACTGAATCTTAATAAGACATCAGTAATGAGCGCCCATATTATGAAACACTCACATCCAACAAAATATTAAGAGAGCTAAAACTAAAGGTGCCAAGAAGCATGTTCTTTCACAGGTTTTTGGCTAAATAGCAAATGGAAATTAAATGTAGGCCTATGTGTAATGGTAGTCAGCTGATATGATAGCTGCACAGTAGGTATGATAAGTAAACCTCCCTCCACTCATCTTAAGAGACGTGCAAATGAGAGATGCTAACATCCATTGGTTTTAGCTCCCTTTAGCTCCCTAGTTCCCATGACAGCACAGTTGTCTCCCCATCAGATGGTGCTGCGAGCTGTGGGTTCGAGCCTGGGCAGGTGCAGGGCTGAACCGCCCGTTCGGTCAAACACAACACACCTACACACATTCAGCACTATACAGAAAGTAAATGTGGTTTAAAGATGTATTCTTCCCCAATCTCCAGGGGAGGAGTATGCTCAAATCTGGATTTGAACAGAAAGAATGTATTTGGATTGGGTGATGGATGGTACCTGTGTCTAGTTATCTAAGTGTGGGCTATTCTAGGCCCTGATATAGGAGTATAGATGTATGTGTGTGTGTGTGTGTGTGTGTGTGTGTGTGTGTGTGTGTGTGTGTGTGTGTGTGTGTGTGTACATGGGTGTTAACAGGCATAGGAGGCACTAGTGTGTTGTTAGTCGGCGTGGGCACTGGTCAGACACTGGAGGTGACGATGCTGCTTTTAGGCAGGACCTGAGGACCTGCTGTGAAATTCCTGGTGATGGTGAGAGGACGGCTGAGCCAAAGAGAGAGAGAGGGAGGGGGGGGAGAGGGTGAGCAAGAGAGAGAGGGAGGGGGGAGGAAAAGGGCGAGCAAGAGGAGTATATATAGAGTAAAGGAAAGAACAATAGAAAGAAAGATTGGGAATGAAATAAAGAGGGAGGGTAAGAGAAAAGGAGAGAGAAGTAAAGTAGAGAAAGGAGAGAGTGTGTGAGAGAGAAAAGGGGGTAGAGAGAGAGAGGCAGAAAGCAACAAAGACAGAGAGAAGAAATGGGAGATGGAAATAGAGGAAGAAAGTAAGAGAGAAAGAGAGAGGCAGATGGAGAGATTGCATCCTCCCTTACGATTTCTACAATAGTAGTAGTGTATAATGCTTCTGATGTTCTGTAATACCTCTTTAATATCCTTACCCTATACAGTCTTATAGTACTTCTATGGCATGTCCCAAAATACTATAATACTTCTATAAGATTACCACATTTTGTCCTAAAATACCATACAGTTCCTATAGTTCTTTTTTGTAACAGCTATTATTTATAACACGGTCTTTTGGACCGTGGTAGAAAACGCTCAACATTAAATGAAAACAAAAGTGTAGACATGTTGTGACTAAAACATCGTTTGCATGTTTTGCATAATTCAAACTGAGAAGGCACAGTAATCTCTACGCACAACAGTCTCAGAGGAAGAAAAAGAAAGAATAGAAGTTAAAAAAACAAAAAACTCCTTTCTCTTCTTTTCCACTGTCTCATCCTTGAGGAGTGGGGAGGTAAATATTTGCTGAGGGAGATTTGGAGGCGTGTGTGTGTGTGTGTGCATCTCCAAACGCCGATGTGAGACAGAGGGAAGACTGCACGAGAAGGAGACATGTACGCTTTCTGAAAAAGAGTGGCGTCGCAGAGAGAACTGAAAGAGCACAGGAATGTGAGTTAAAGGCACCGTCTGTGATTCTGACAAAACCTTTTGATATTCGAGCTCAACAACCAATCAAATTACACTGCTCCATTCCATGCTCCTGAAGCTGTTGATTGGCTGAAATTGGTTGATGGTTCGGCCATTTGAACCACTATGTTTGCTTATCATTTTAATTACAGAAGCAGGAGTGTCTATTCAAATCCCAGAGTGCTTTAGTGCAGCCTATACGGAATGGACATCGAGAGGACCATGAAGAGAAATCACTGAATCTGACTTATCTATTGGATTACAATTGCAGACTGAACCTTTAAAAGAAATAAGACACACAGATTTGGAGAGGGAAAAAGGTGGATGTGGTGGTGGCGGTTGGTTGGTGTGACCTGTAAACATCTTGCCATCCAAGTTCAGTTTATTGGCAATGCCTGTCAATGAGAAGTTTATGTGAATGTGAATGTTTAAACTCTTTTTAATATTCACGTAGACATACACAATAAAGGGACGTACAGCCATCATCACCAACATGCCGAGCAAAACAACAAATAGGCCTAAGCAAAATATGGAGAACATTACTGATACACAAAGACACCCATCTTGATGTATGTCAATGCCATCATAACTCATTCATTGTCATTAAATGACAAATTTTGTGATAGCATCAGACTCTAGTCTGAACCCTGCCCAAAGCCCAGGATATGCTTCTGCGGTGCAAATGACACGAATATCGCCAGCAGCACAGACCATACAGCCTTTTCTGTGCTGCACCAAATTTGTGTTTACAGAATTTTCCAGAGTGACTGTGTGCAATGCATGTACGTTTTCAAGCAGGGCCTCAAGAGTGCGGAGAAAACATGATGTATTTACGCTAATTTTCACAGACACTTTCATGCAAAGAGAGCAGAGGACAGATTTTCATTTGAATGTTTGCTTCCTGAGATTAGAATTACAGGAGATTACCTCATAGAACAAGTTTTTTTGTTTCGTTTCCTGCTTCAGTGAATCATAGCTAATTAGATTTTACTGTATTTCAGGACAGGCAAGTGAACTGGTAGCAAAGGGGCAGAGAAAACAAAAAAACTTATAGAAAATAGCAGGGACTGTGTTTGGGTGTTGCTTGTGCTGATGAAAGACACATCCATAACAACAAAAGGAGTATACTTTTGAAACACTGGTGCACACCACCGTATCTGCATAAGTGCCCAGGCCGTAGATCAGGCTCAGATCAGGGCTAAATCAGGGCCAGATGCAGGAGCCACAGCAGCCAGATCCTCAGATCCACAACAGTGATATTCTCTCTCCCTCTGTGAACGTCATCCCTGCAAACACAGACACCTCACTCCATCACCCTGTGCAAACACAGACACAGTGTTTCTTCAAAGCCCTCAGCATGGCCGCCGAGCGAGCGCTAGATCAGACTCCGGTGGAGCCTGACTGTGGTGCGGTCAGCCAACTTCCTCACTCTGGATCAATCACGCCGCCCCATTCAAAGGGGGATTCCAGAGAGGGCAACAGACCAGACTCTCACTGATATAGAAGTTCCTCATGGGCTCCCTCGACATCTAATGGTTCACTTTTTGAGTATGCTTAGCATCATTTTCCAACAGGCAAGTCATTGAACCCTATGTTGAAAAATGGCGCTGAACCCGATACGCTGAATTGATGAGATGATTGATGGTAAGTTCTAATTTTTACTTTGTGCTAGTTTACACAACCTATATTGGCCCCTGACCTCAAGGAAGCCCTAAAGGTGTTCTGAGTAGGAGATAGACCCATTAGAGCATACACACACAGACACACACTCTCACAAACACACACACACACACACACACACACATTCATAACTCTGTGGATGGTCACGGAGGTGACAGGTGACACTGTCTGCTCACACACTCCAGATGCTCAGTGGATCTGTGAATACAGTAAGTGTGTGTGAAGTACGGTTTTAACACAGAGATGAGTGTGGGAACACAGAGAGGGTGACTGATGAGACCTGTCTGCCCACTTCAAGGGCACCTTTTGGAGGGTTGGGTTTTTTTGTGTGTGATGTGAAAAACTGTCCTCTCTTAACCTGTAAAACTTTTGGTCAACTTAGGGTAACATTTTGGTCAACAAATGGCCTTGACAGATTGAAATGCTCATTTCTTTTTAGCCCTGTTCTATCTGAGAAGTGAAGTGTAGGCCTATGTGTATGTGTCTGTGTTTGTGTATGTGTGAGAGAGAGATGAGAAAGGGGGGAGGTGTAAGCATGTATGGCTTAAAACATCTATGTGAGTGGTCCCCAAACTACAGCCCTTGGGCCGAATACGGCCCGCCAACTCATTTTGGGTGGCCCCCCAAAACATGTCCGTGGTATATAGCATCTGGCCCGCACGGGAGTACGACATCGTCAAACTATAACCTCCGTAATTTCCCCATTCATTCTCTATGGCGAGTCTTAACAGTACACATGTAATACTCTTTTTGTCCACTGGTGGTTGTTTTGGCGCTGTTTCGCGTTTGCCATCGAAAACGGAATGAAATGTAGGCCTACTTGCAAACAATGTAAGAGGCCTATGCTGACTGCATCAGTGCTCAAAGTATTCTAAAAGTTTATCAGTTATTTCTTAATAACTAACTAACTTCTATTCAAGTCATATTTCTGGGACTTTCTGGGATAACTATTTCTATTTTTTATTCACACGTTCAAATGTTCATACAGAGTTCAAAGTTCTCATCAGGTGAGTGAAAGTTAGAATGGTGGTCATTTCAGGTGTGTTTGCCAGCACTTCATAAAACTCTCATAGTTTGCTAACTTTAAATTATTTGCAGGATATTGCTTGTTCACAACTTGAGCTATGTATTCAAAGAAACAGAGTCTTTTTATTAGTATTATTTCATTTGAGCTACATTTTACACTGATATGGCATGGTGGCAACATAAAACTACTAGCACTGGTATTAAATTGCAGTGATGATTAAATGTAATGGAATATTCAACTAAGGTAGACTGCTGTTGTTCACAGCACTAAGCTATTTTGCTATATTCCGAGTCTCTGGCCCTCTCTTAGAGCCAGGCATAGTGAGCTGGCCCTCGGAAGAAAAAGTTTGGGGACCACTGATCACAACACACTGTTTGCTAAAGCCCAGTGTGCCAAGGTGGTGAGGTGGACACACACACACACACACACACACACACACATACACACACACACACATACACACACACACACACACACGCTCACACACACGCTCACACACACACACATACACACACACACACACGCTCACACACACACACACACACACACACGCTCACACACACACACACACACACACACACACACACACACACACACACACACACACACACACACAAACACAGACACACACACACACACACACACACACACACACACACACACACACACACTCCTCTCATGCCCACCGTGCCCGCCTGTTTGCCCACCGCTGGCTGTGCCTTTCCGGTCTTCCCATTGCGGGAATGTTTGCTCTGACAGCTGAAGCAGAACAGGGCAGAAATTCCAAAGTTGAGGAAAAAGAAGAAGAAAGAAAGAAGAGAAGAACTCTGGCTGTCTGGCCTCAAAGAGTGAGAGACAGTGAAAAAGAGCACAAAAGGTTAGTAGACAGAGACAGAGATAGCCTGGCAGCCTGGCTAACACCAGTGCAGCACACACATACACACACACACACACACACACACACGATTCAGAGACCAGAATGGACAAAGATAGTATAGTCTTGTAAATTGAAATGCGGCTACTCGCCCCATGTCCAAAAAATCCCAATCTTATCTGCTTTCAGCCCCCTCAACCAGCACTGGCCTTGGCCAAGGCAACTGCTGGAACAACAACTCCGCCGGAAGAACAGTGCAGTGAGACGCTCTTGCGTTCCTTCCCCCACTTCCCACAGACACCTGCTGATTGTTGACCAGGGGCCGTATTCACAAAGAATTTTAAGGCTAAAAGTAGCTCATAAGTGGCGAATTTAGGAGCAACTCCTAAAAATAATGGGCGTGTCACTCCTAACTTTAGGACTCCTAATTTTTTTCACTAAAAGTAATTCACAAAGCATTTTAGACCTAAAAGTAGCACCTAAGTCTGGGACAGCCTAAAAGAAGTCGAGAGGACTCCTAACTCACTAAGACCTATTCACAAACAGCTTTTTGTGGCATTTCACGTTGCGATGTTTTGAAATGGGTATGCGCAACAGGAGCTTCCAATCGCGAGGGAACAATTTTGCATTGTAGGCATAAAAGGGATGCTATAACGCCACCAACAACAACCAAAACTACTCATCGTCAACATGTAAATTAAATGTAACGTTTCATTGTGAATCAAATTAAAATATTCTCCTCTTTGCAAACGTAGGCATATGGTGACAGATTAATTTAATAATGTTGCAAAGATAGCCTAGCCTACTGCATCAATCCGTAGGCCTATGTTTTATTAGGCTACTAGGCTATTTGTTTTGCCTTACTCTTTATTCATTTAGGCTAGGCCTTTTTATTCAGTTATTCATCATCTTCCGTCCTTCGCACTACTTTGTAGCGCACGCATTCTCAGACCTGTCACCTGTCACTCATCATCGTAAGGGAGGTGTTTGGAATCATTCCCGCGTTACAATCATCAACCAATCAAGGTGGTCACTTCAGTCAAGCTCGTGCATGAGTAATGACGTCATCCATAGCAACGAAGACTCACTCTTAGTTTAGGAGTTGTCATTTTTCCTTACTAAGAGTAGGTCTGAAAGGCTTTGTGAATAACTTTTAAGAGAAAACTCCTAGCTAAAATCTTTTAGTGCGATTTAGGAGTACTCCTAGTGGTAAGATAAAAGGCTTTGTGAATACGGCCCCTGATCAAGGTCGTCTCCTGTTGCTTGCTGTGTTATCGCTATGACAATCCTGCGGACTGAGGCACCAAGATTGTGATGCCAGGCGAAGCGACTCTCCAGGCCTACACATACACAAACTCCTACATACATACATACATGCCCCCTCACTACCACCCATCCCTCACCTTCGCCACTTTGTACTCCGGGTCTGACAAGGGTGTCTGTGACCAGCGCTGACATGGCTGCAGGACCGGATGGCTTCTTGCCTGTGCTGGGTTACCTCCACCTCCCACTCTCCTCCCCTGTTGCAAGTCGTGTGTTTTTCATGTGTACTGACCATGTGCTTATGTTGCTGAGGTGTTTTTTCCTGTTCTCACATTGTACTCCCCACAGGAGCATAGTCTGGGGGTTGCTTTTTCTACTCCTCTCTCCTCATGTTATGCTGTACTTTTTCCAGGTGTCCGGCCTTGTTGATGTTAATGATGCCTTAATTGGCAGGGTAAAACGTCTTCCTGCTTTTGTCTTTCCTGTGGACTTTTCTTTTGCTGTCTATGGGACTGTGCTGTTCCACAGGAAGTTGATTTACACAGCGGTCCCATCTTGTGAAATGGGCTAATCCTCTGTCTTCCTGTCCTGTCTACCCCCTTGTCATATTGTATGTATGTTTGTATATGTAAGGACGGGTTGATGGCTAATTTCGTTGGTAACAATAAAGGGCTACTACTACACAACCAATCGTCAGTTGAGATATTCGCCTGGATGCTGGTTTGTCTGATTTCCAAGGGGCATTACCAATAGGTAAATTACATGTATGTTGGTACATTCAGCACAACCTTTCCCAAATCCTGTCAAAAGTAAAACAAACACAATCTTTCTTGTTGAGGACGGCTTTAAGTGCCGTTGGTTTGTTTAATGAAAATACACTATCCAGGAAGTTCAACACTAACGCAACTAACAGCTATTGGTTGGAGAGGGAGAAGGTTCACCGGAGCGCACAGAGTAAAATGTAAATCATGTTTCTAGGCCAAGTATACTTGCACATACAAGGAATTCGGTCTCTGCATTTATCCCATCTGTGAACGAGTGAACACAAGCACACACTAGGAGCAGTGTGAGCTGCCTTGATACAGCGGTGCTTGGGGAGCAGTGAGGGGGTTAGGTGCTTTGCTCAAGGGCACTTCATCTGTGGATGTGGGCATGAGAAAGCAGTGCTCAAGCACTTCGCCAACCCACATTTTTCCTACTGGTCAGGGATCGAACCGGCAACCCTTCGGTTACGAGCCATGAATTTTACATGTATTTTATTGTAGTGCAAAGCAATAGACAAATGTTTCGACACTTCTGTGTCTTCGTCAGAGTCCAATAGTTCCATAATAGCTATTGGTTGCTTGTGAAAGTGCCTCAACTGTGCTCCTCTGTCTGTCATTGTATAAAGCTCAGCCATTATACAATCAATGGTTGTGACTGGCCCAGGAGATTTTCATCTGGGTGGAAATCTGTTTGAATGGAAGAGGGACCAGATGAATTCTCCAGAGCAAACAAGATGAGCTCTTAGATTCATCTGTTTCTCAAGCGACAAGTAGGACAGGGGATATGGGTCACCTGAGCTTGCAGTCTGGGAGACAGACACAAATGCCCTCATTTAAATTATAGGCTAAGTGCCAATCAAGTTCATGAACAAGCAAAGTGTCTCTTGCATTTGTTAAAGCAATTGTGTGGTGTACAGGAGCATTGAGCTGGTCCACCGATGTTTGTGCTTAGGATATTACTCACGGTATTAAATAATTAGCAGATAGATTTTGTTCAGTTATTAAATTAGCTTTAGTTTGGCTTTAGACTGCACCTTGCCTGTCATTCAAATGAGGCCCCTGTGAGTGGGCCATTCAAGCTAGAGGGGTGGACATAGGAGCTTTAGAGGAGAGGACATTAAGTGTGAGACAACAAGGCGACAGACGGCATTTTTAAAGGGGAACTCTGCAGGTTTTTTCAGAGTCATATGAATGGTTATATGACTTCTATCCGGTTGAATGGTGGCCATCTCGCTTCCCCCTAACGCCTGTGAGCGGAAAAGCCACCCTTGCAACTTTGGGCCGGTGGGACAACGGCCTCAGAGACAGCAAGTCTCGCAGCCTCGCGATGTAACAAATTGCTTTACTGCACTACACATACACGCCAGTCACCAGCTAAAAGGGTAGCGATAGAGTTTCTCAGACATTTGTCATGGCAGAGCCAGCGAACAGAAGCAGAAACCAAGTAAACTGTTGTCGGAGAAACAGGGAAAGAGGCAGACTGACGATTGAGGAGTTATATACTCTGTATATAAGTTATACTCTGTATATACTCTGAAGTATATATATACTCTGAAGCTGTAGGCGGAGCTCTGCAGAGAAACTTGCGAGCAAAAAGAGAACAGCGAAGAAATTGCCAAAACTGCATAGTTTCTCTTTAATTAATGGTGCTATACTCACTTCTGTTGACGTTCAAACAAAACAGAGAGCTAGCTCCCTACTCCTTCCCCCTCCTCCCGTGCAATTGAAACTCTCCTAAATGTGCATCTCGTCGGTTATTGGCTGGAACACTGTTTGTTATGTTTTGTGGTGCAGGTTGCACAAGTTTGTTTTTGTGGAGCCTGGGCTGTCAACAGAGGCAGCGTTTTTTAATGGTGTGATCAGGGGACAGGCAGCTAGCGGATAGTAAGGTGTTTGCTGTATTAGCCTAAAAAACGTGTGACATCGCTTAGAGCACCTTTAAAAAAAGAAATATGAATATACTTCTGGATCTACAATGATGATCTAATTCAGTTTGCCAGTTCCAAGATCAGTTTTTAATGTTTTACCCTTAAATGGGTTAAAGAATCAAGATGTACAGTACGTGTATAGAGTATTAGAAATTTGGAAGAATATTGTCTTGTTCTCATTGGTCTAAAAATATTGTTAGTTTTTGACACCTCTGTTTAAAAACAAATAGTCTGTTTAATGTTTCTTTACATGTAGACAAAAATCTTACATATACCACATATTCCAGCACAAGACCTTTGTTTGATCTGCAAATAATGCCTTTATCAAAATTTGTCCTGAATGAAGATGACAGGTTGTCTATTATGTAGGTGTAATTCAAGCAGATAAAATCCGACTCTCAGAATCAGAATCACATAAATCACAGAAATGCTATAAACATCAACACACACTATTTATAAAAAAAACACCTTCACATGTTTTATTCATCTGAAGAACACTGCTTATTTATGGTCCAATAAATACACAACATGAAAGCATTTGAACTGGACAGCAGTTTACATCATCCTGTAAAGTTTGACTTTCATTAATAGAACAGTGTGACTCAGTTGATGAACTCTAAAACACTGTCATATCCTACCGTATACGTCACACTACCACTGGTGTGAACTGTGCAACTACAAGCAACATGCACACAAGTAAGAAGTGTGAACAGTTTAACTGTGAAGGACACAGTCAATAGGTGGGTTTACATGAACAGTTTTTTTATTCATGTAATCACTCAGATGAAACTATTCTGAATGAAAACTTTGCGTCACCTGTTTACATGGGATACATTTAATTCCGATCAGGTGGTTATAAGCGCTCTGGAATCTTTGATCGGAGTAGCTGTTGCTGCTTTGCTTTTGCTTGAAAAGCTACAGGAGGCAACCCGATTGACTGTACACATTGCTGTTTCATTGGAATCAAGAATACAAATGGAATACCACCCCTTTCATTCCGATTAAGATTCAAATCAGATAGGCAGTTTCATTAAGATCAAGGTGTTTATATGTGTTATTTTTATTTTGATTAAGCCATTATTCTGATTACAATCAGATTAAAAGTGTCCATGTAAACCTATGAACCAACCCACCTACGTATTTGCCCATAGCAATCAGAGACTTGCCTATCAACTTCACTGAAAACAAGGGCCCATCAATGAGGGACAGAAATTGAGAGAAGGAGAAAAGGAGGGAGAGGGAGAGAAATGGAGAGAAGGAGAAAAAACAGAAAAAAGGAAGAGAGGCGTTTGTCTTTATGATCACTGAGGGACTCTCTTCACTCTCACCTCACCAGCAGGAAATGAAAAAAAACAACGACAACAACAGCAAAGCCTCTGCACACAACTACACACACACACACAACCCAGAGAGAAAGCCAACAGTAAATTGTGGTGGCCATCGATTTCCTGAACAGATAATTGTTTTCCCCATCAATGACCATAATTTATTTGAACTGTGCTGTCCCGGCAATAAAAAGACAAACCAACCGATCAATGCAAATGGCTAACACAATTGCTTCCTCTGAAACCTGCATCGACATAATCACACGTCACCCTCTAGAGAGAGGTCCAATATAGTCACAGTGTGCTGGATTTTGTTTTGTTTTCTTGTTTCTGAGCAACTGACAGAGATTTGAGGTTTGATTTGATTTTTTTTTAATCTTTAAAGGCTGCCAGGTTTTACAGTGAAGGCCAGAGAAATAGTCTGAAACATCATGATGGACATAGTTTTGTGTGATGAGGCTCCTAGGAGTCTGTGTCTGTTCAAAATCAAAGTATTTGTACATAGTTGTACATAGTTGGGTGGGGTTGTTTCCATGGCTACACACTCTTCAGGCACTCATCTTTCCTTGTCCATTTCAGTCACAGAATGGTCTCCAGCTCCTTGATCGAGACCGAGCTTGACCGGTTTTCTTCCGCCAGGAGGAAGGGTTCAGGCTCTCCCTCCACCTTTCTCTCTGGCTCGCGTGACCTCTGACCCTCCTCCTTGCCAACACTAGGGGGAGCCAGGATACCCACCTGGACCGCCCGCCTCAGCACTAGCTCCTGCTGCGTCACCGTGGGAACCATGGGCATCTCCGTGTCGCTGGGCACATAACCGGGAAGGTTGGTGAGGGTGTGGTGGAGGGAGGGGAGGCGGGGTTGACCTTTACCCCCGACGCCAGACCCACCCATCAGCGGGAGGCCCTTGGTCCCACTCACGCTGAGGCAGACGCTCTGGGTGGTGGCGTGGGACATCATGCCGCCGTAGTAGCAGCTCCCACCACCTCCACTGCTGGTGACACGAGCTTTCTGCTTCAGGTCCAACGCCAGGCTTCGCCTTAACCATGCCTTCTTCACCTCCGCCTGCACCTGTGTAAACACACACACACACACACACACACACACACACACACACACACACACACACACATACACACACACACAAAGTGCAAACAAATTCAGCTACATTTAAACAGAGATTTGCCATTTTTCATTAGTGCACTGTTCAGCTTACATCGCCATACAGAAATACACAGACAAATAAGAAAAAGGCAGCAGACTTTACCTCGCCATTGCAGAAGCAGTAGATGAATGCCACAAAGAAGCCCTAAGAGAAAATAATGAATGATCATCATCAAAACATGGAATATTATGGAATTATTATTATGAAAAGCTAGTCACTATATGAGCTCTATAGGACCTCTCTATACTAGTCACTATACGAGCTCTCTAGGACCTCTCTATACTAGTCACTATATGAGCTCTATAGGACCTCTCTATACTAGTCACTATATGAGCTCTATAGGACCTCTCTATACTAAATGAGCTCTATAGGACCTCTCTATACTAGTCACTATATGAGCTCTATAGGACCTCTCTATACTATATGAGCTCTATAGGACCTCTCTATACTAGTCACTATATGAGCTCTATAGGACCTCCCTACACTAAGTGAGCTCTATAGGACCTCTCTATACTAAATGAGCTCTATAGGACCTCTCTATACTAGTCACTATATGAGCTCTATAGGACCTCTCTATACTAAATGAGCTCTATAGGACCTCCCTACACTAAGTGAGCTCTATAGGGCCTCTCTATACTAAATGAGCTCTATAGGACCTCTCTATACTAGTCACTATATGAGCTCTATAGGACCTCTCTATACTAAATGAGCTCTATAGGACCTCTCTATACTAGTCGCTGTACGAATGACACATTATGAATGCTGCCCACCTGTGAGGAGTTGAAGAACATCTCGTAGTGCATCTGCACCTGCCACAGCACCCCCGTCACCTCCGTATAGGGCAGCGCCATGAACACCATGTAGTGCACCCCGAACAGCGGCATCAGCACTAGTGTTGACTTCAGCAGCTTCCTGTGGGACAGGCATTTAATCAGTCAATCAATCAATCAATCAATCAGATCAATCAATCAATCATCAAACTATCAATATTATACTTAGTGCTTAACAATAACACACACCAATACAATATAAGAAAAGGAAGCACTGTATGAAGTCTAATGAGCCTAGTCATTATCACAAAGCTGTGTATTCACTGGCCTTATAAATCAATCACTCCAGCAGGTTCTTATAGGAAGTAGTAATCTATTATAAAGCTGGTTGATTGATCCAATGATTGACCCAATCAATCAATAAGCCAGTCAATCAGTCACTTCAGCAAATTTACGTGAGCTGGAATCATTTATCTAAGAAGCTGTGTTACGTTCTGTCTTATAAATCAATAAGTCACTTCAACAACTTGCTAATTTATTATGAAACTGTGTTATGTCTGGCATCAATTCATCAGTCAATCAATTCAACAGCTTCCTGTGTAACATCATAAAGAACACTCACTAAATCTGAGAATGTGTGTTCTGATTTGCTATGGTACATAATATAACCACCGCATGGTGTGGCCATGTACTATCCGAAGAAAATAAAACATGCATCTCAACTTCTCTCCATCTCCTACTCCTGCAACACCTTACAAGTCTTACATGCTCTGTCCTTGGTGGTTCAATGATTGTTAGGTCTACATTTTTTTTATCTGAAAATACTCATTTTGTACAAAGTTATATGTAATCTAAAGCCACACTTGTGACTTGTGACACTGAAGAAAGATGGTTGTATAAGTAAAAGTACTAAGATGTTAAGGGTTACAGGAGTGAGTGAGTGAGTTTCCTGACTTGTACTGCTGTCGGGGGTCCAGTTTGCCCGTGTTCGTCTCCCACAGCTTAGAGGCCAGCACCCTGATGATGTTGAGGAACAGGAAGAAGTTCACCTGGGGGAGGGACCAATGGCACAAAGAAACAGAGCGAGAGCGATTAAAGCTGGTCAAATTACAATTTGTCTTTAATCTCTTTGTTGATTCATTTATAATTGGAACTGAAGAAAAAAGAGAGAGGTGTATGTGTGTAGATCTTACTAAAATAATCCATGCTAATTAGGCTTCTGTGACAGTCACTAATGAACTTACAACAATGGCGGCCAGAATGGGCACCTGATAGATCCACTTCAGGTTGCCTGCACTGATATCCCAGCACCTTACCATGGCAAACACACACACATGGGGTGAGTACACACACACACACACACACACACACACACAAAGCACAACACACACACACACACACACACATATAAACAGATCTGGCCAGTCCGTCCCATTGTTTTTTTCTTTGAAATTAATATTTGAAATCTAAACCAACAAGTT
The DNA here is from genome assembly GCF_018492685.1 of Alosa sapidissima. Lineage (NCBI taxonomy): Eukaryota > Metazoa > Chordata > Actinopteri > Clupeiformes > Clupeidae > Alosa > Alosa sapidissima. The sequence goes on along the minus strand of NC_055980.1, from coordinate 7,090,635 downwards.
TAGCAGACTCTTTTTTGAACAGTTGTCAACGGCAGCCTTTAAACCAAAAAAGATGTATTTATGCCTACTTTACTTACTTACTTTAGTATCAAACAGCCACGGAAGTATGTTTTACAGGTAGACACAAAAATACTTCATATAGAGATGCTAGCAGGGAGCCGTTAAGGCGTACTTGTGCTGGTTAATTGTCTTTTTAGGGGATTCTGAGGGGTAGATGTACTATCGCTTTTGCACCCACTTGAGGCGTATATTCTTGAGCAAGGTCGCCTGCAGGATGTGAATGTTCTGAATACAGATAATGAAATAGTGAGAGTACTGAGGTTGCGTGTGCATGTCTGCAAGACTACACATGGCTGCTTGTATGTGTGTGTGTGTGTCTGTGTGTGTGTGTGTAACTCACTGTGTATCTGCTAAAGATGCTCGAGCACTGACCCATATGGATACAAAGACAGCAGGAACACCTGGACAAAGATGAGAAACACGTCAAAAACTCCCAACGTATATGTCATAGAGCCACAGCTGCCCATTGAATAGATGGCTCTTATCTGACCCCTAGTCTGGACCATTCTCTGAAAAATAATAAATAATCTATCAACACGTGTTTCTATCACTGTTTTATAGTTGCCCATAAACAGAGATCCGCTCTCAAACCAATACGATCTCAGCTATTATCTGGAACATTCTCATTCATAAAAAAAGGAAAAAGTAATATATCTATGAACACCAGTCTCTACCATTGATATTAAAATAAAAATATTCTTTGATTCTGTTATCACATATCACAGCAGAAT
>NC_055980.1:6952344-7079844 GCF_018492685.1 Alosa sapidissima | reverse complement strand
ATCTTCAAACCTATCTGACCATGAGTGTCTATCTATGCCATGAGACAGCACACGAATACTTGCATGTGATAGTCAGCCCTAAAGTGAACAAACAAGGGTGAATTTGTGCTACCAGAAAGTGTGTGTGTGTGTGTAGTGTCCTTTTGTATGTGGGAGTATATTTATGTGCATGAGTGTGTGTGTGTGTGTGTGTGTGTGTGTGTGTGTTTTGCGTGTGTAGGCCTATTTAGGTAAATGTGTGCATTGAAGAGGGGGGGCAAAGGTTAAAGGTGAAAGGTCAAGCTTGGTTTCTGTCATATTATCTGTCAGTGTTCCTGCTTTTTTTCTTCTTCCAGCCTGAGGAATCTCACAGTTTGTTTCCTCTTTCACCTCGTCCACCACCCAGACAAGGGCCTGTTGTGGCCACAATGCCACCCGTCCGTCCAGCTGTCTAGTATGGGAAGGGTGAGTCACTGTCATATTCTATCACATTTAGTGTTCTAGTTTTCCAGTGTTGTGTTTTCCACCCACTAGTGCCTACATAGAGAAATACAGAAGGCCACTCTGGAAGAAGGTGACTAGAATAATCCGTTTTCCATACATACATTTCCATCCATACAAATATTCTAATAAAAGAATGTGTTTTATGAGATTCTAACATTTTCCTAATTCCACATTATTGAACTAGAATGGATGGACGTTCATTCTAAATTATTTAGAATATTCTTTCTACTACATTCTAGCCACACCAATGTGACCAGAGAGGTTTGAAGTGGTCAGTCATTAAGGATCTTTGGAAGCGTCATCAACAGTCTCTGACGGTACCTGCTGAGAGGATAGAGTATCATGGAGACATGACACTGAAATCAGAATGGCAAGTCCTCTGAAGTGGTATTCACAGATGCAGCTGAAGTCACACCAAGCCAACGCTCAGAAACCACATCAGTCTCTGATGCTTCTGCCACCATTCACATCGACAGCTGGACAGACTTTTCACCCATCATGAATTAAATGCTGTGTGTTATTTCCTGCACTGGTTCACATCTAGTCTCCCACACCGACACACACAATTGCAACGGCAGCATTTCCATCAGACTGTTGCATGGGAATTGGGTCCAATTCACTTCCATACCAGTGAAAATGAACTGCTCTCAAGACTATTCCTATTACTGTATGTTCTACAGGGAAAAGAAACTCTGTGCACCACTAATGTCTAGAAGACGAGGAGGTTGGGACTGATGTTCCCTATAGACCCTTTCAACAATAAAAACAAAAACAATGCTTGAACGTTCTATTTGGGCCCCAATCTACTTCCTCTGCATTAAGATAACATATGGAATGTTAAAACGGAAGTCTTGTGGGGCCAACTATGATGCTGATAATGGAACTCTCTTGAAAGGGTCCATATATATTTCTATTATATCTGTTGCTACCTACAAGGTATCCAACAACCAAACAACCAAAACTGATACAAACAATCAAATAATGCTGCTTGTATTCATTCACTGAAAAATGTTTTTTAAATCATTACAGGACACCTCCTGCATCATACATGTTTTCCTTACTTATGCATGTATATTCACTCACTGTATTTTAAATATGAACTCCCATTATTTTGAATGCTTCAAGGAAGTGTCTTCATAAAATTAATTAAAAATCAATATGGGACACCTGTGTTATCTGGCCTATAATGTGTTGTGTATACTTAACTTTTGTTAAAGCCCACGGAATTGTTTGAAAAGTGTCTATGTTACCGCCGCATTCAGCCGAAAATCTACACTCACATCCACATTGAATTGGAACTATCCATATATGTTAAGGTGACCTTGCTAAACAACTAAAAATTGTATTTATTATTATTTTATTCCTGTTTTAAGAACAGTTGTCTGCTTTATTTGTATTTCTTGCAATAAATACATTATTTACATTATAGCCTTCATTTATTGTGTAGATTTTGCTATACATAGACCTGTTATCAGTACAATATTAAAACTGTAATGTTCGTCAAAATCACTACATGTACATCAGATTTACGCGCACACGCACACGCACACGCACATGCACACGCACACACACACAGACAAAGTCAAAATTCGCTCACCAGAGCCGTTGCTGGCACCAGGATGTAGCTCACAAGCAATATGACCACTCCAACCAAACTGGTCATGTTTGTAGTTCTCATGACCACCACCTTGCGTTTGAGTACCCCCTGAGCCCCTGTCTCATGCCCCGATGCCCCTCTGTGGACCGACCGGTGCCCTGGTCTTCTCAGGGTGACAGGAGGGGTCCTGGCCCACCCAAGATACCTGCCTTATCCCGGTGCATCTCTCTCTGATCCAGTTCTCTCAATTAGCTTTAAATCCCAAAAGATCTGTTCAATGAGATCACACAGGAATTATTTCTTCTTTTCAAAAATCTCTCCTTCTTCAGAAAAAAAGCTTTGACTGAAGATTAGAGAATTAGAGTATTCCTATTGATGAGAGCAGAACTCATGAAACATAAGTGATAATCCCAGTCTTCCCTGAAGATTTCAGACACTCAGCTGGCTCGGTGAAGTAAAATCAGTGTCAATGTGTCCGGTCCATATTCCTCCAAGCGTATGTAAGTGTGTGTGGTACTGTATGTGTGTTTATGTGTTTATGTCTGTCACTCCTGTGCTGTCTGACTACTTCTGACCTATCCTCCTCAGAATAAGTATGCTACTGAGCTCCTGCTGCTTCAGAGGAAAACTGTTAAATCCCCCCCCCCTCTCTCTCTCTCACACACACACACACACATACGCATTCGCTATCCTCCTCCCTCTCTTTTTCTCTCCTCTCCTCACCTCTCTCTCTCTCTCTCTCTCACACACACACACACACTGGCCTATGGTTCCTGTCTCTATTGATGGCTGTTTGAGCCATCCTTCCTTCACTGCTGACGGTGAGTGTTGACAGAGCTTACTGTTCTTTACCTAAAGCCCTCAGTGACTGGAAGTCAGTTAGTCATCCTTCATGCTCTGAGAAGCGTCATGTGCCTGACTGTCACAATAGCCTACCTTGCTGGTTGAAGAAAAGAAAAAAAAAAACAGAGTTATGGGAGAATGTAGGTTATGTATGTCTGTGTAGGCCTATTTACTGTATGCTATTTATTTATCTGAACACGTTTTTTCTAGTTTATTCTTTATTTCTTTTTTCATTCATTCATCAGGGGTTGGTTCGCGTTGGGCGCCATCGTATGGCTGACTGTTGTGGTGCAATCACTGACTTTTATTTTGAAGTTTACACAGCAGTTCTATTCACAGGATATCCGTGTGTCACACTGACCGTACCTTTCCTCAGCATTAGAAACACGCTGTGAGTTTTGTTTTATGATCTCCTTTGTAACACTCACACATTCTTGCGATTTGTGCACACAGAAATGTTGCTGTACAAATGTAAATATGGTGTTTTGTTGCCCCCCATAATAACTATGCTGCATGCAGAGTGCGACAGCTAACGTTAACTCACGTCAGGTGAACCGAGTCCTTCTGGCTGTCTGCTTTTGATGCTTTGATTAACTGTAACTCAGACAATAACAATACCACATGTGCCTGCCATTCATGTTAGTTGAGTGTACGGTCTAGATTAGCAGATCATTTTTCGTGTATGTTCTTACTTTATTCTGTAACTCAAGGGCAATGGTGGGGGGCGCGGTGCTGCTGCTAGGGTTCTTGCCTAATTCCTGCCGGATAGCGCTGAGCCACGCGTCTTTGGTTCCGAGAATCGGCTGCATCGCTAAAGTCTGTGCGTCAGTGCCGCCTGGAGTCTCCAGATGGGATCCAAGGCCGGTCCGGACCCTCCATCACACTCCGCCCTTGTGCGCCGGGCACAATAAGTGGTCCAAAGTCAAGGACGTTAAAATTCCTCGAGATGCCGCTCGGGGACGGATGATGCAGAAGCTGTCCATGATGATACGGGTCGCAGTTAGAGGTAAGCCGAGGTAGTTGTGGGTGTGCGTGTTTGACAGACCTGTCAAACACACACACACACACACACGGTAGAGAAATATTTTTTATTTTATTTATTTATTTTTATTTTATTATAAAAACGGTAAAATCGAACTTTCTCAAAACACATCCGAATGACATGAATTTGATGTCAACTCAACTTATGTACTCCCAATCATCCGTAAATTGATCTAAAATGCATTTTACTCCGGATAATTCCTTTAATGCTTAATTTAGATATACTCTATACTACTATTTTGTTGACTTGTGAGAGCAGTGTGTGTGTGTGTGTGTGTGTGTGTGTGTGTGTGTGTGTGTGTGTGTGTTATAGAGTTTTATGTTGATATGTAGAATAATTGTGTATTTTGTACTTAATCTTTGTGTGTGATGTGTGTATGACTGTATGTGTGTCTGTGTGTGTCTGTGTGTGTGTGTGTGTGTGTCACACCAAAGAGCTCATTATGTTGAACCTGGTTTTTTTTACCTGCAGAGGGGGGACCAAACCCTGAGTTTAATGTTGCGCTGGCCCAAGTTATTGAGCAGTGTCGCAACAACAGCGTTCCCAAGACCACCATCGACCACGCCATCAAGGGAGCCGTAAGTGTGCAATCAGAATTCCCCTGTCACAACCTTCTAAGTAGGGCTGCACAAATCACCAATTTTTAATCAAAAAGGCAATTTAAACTTGTTATAACATGATATGATTTGTTTCATAATGTTTAAGAGAGTGTGATTTTGGTGTTTTTTGGGGACTAAAACTATGAGTTATGTGTTGTTGGCATCTTGCTCTTGTAGGTAAAGAACAGGATGATCGCTTCTGTACCTCGGCCCATCTTTGTGTTTGGTAACCTGTCTGAATGTTGTGTCTCCCTCTGTCTCTCTGGTAGGAGAAGTCCAAGACAGGTAGTCAGCACCTGTATGAGGTGAGGGGTCCAGGCGGCTTCATGGCCCTGGTGGAGATTCTAACCGAAAACAACAAACGCTCCAACCAAGAGATCCGATACCTCCTCAACAAGCATGGGTCAGAACCAAACAATCTTTTTCATCTCCTGCAGGTTTCTTTCACCCTATTGTTTTTATTTGATTGTTCATTTTCTGTCTTTCTTTTGTTTGTTTCCAACATCATGCTTGTTTGTCACTCCCTTTCTCCCTCTCTTTGTTGACTGCCCAGACATCCATTCCATCCACAACATCTGTCTCCTTCTTCAACCTCTATTATATATACATATTATAATATGTATGTTTATGATTATTGTTATTGTTGTAAGAGGCTTTGGACAAAAACATCTGCCAAGAAACATATTTTCAACAACAAATTTCCCAGCTGCTGGCCATATTTTTTTCTCTCATGTGCATTTCCCTGGATGTCCACAGGGGGGCAGTGTGTGATGGGGCACGCCACAGCTTTAGCAAGAAGGGTGTCGTCATGGCAGCCAGGGGGGACATGTCTTCGGAACAGGCGCTAGAGTTAGCCATTGAGGCAGGAGCTGAGGATGTGCAGGAGACAGAGGATGAGGAGGAGAGGGCCATGCTACAGGTACACACACAGACACACACACACACACACACACACACACACACACACACACACACACACACACTTCTGCTTAACTCCTGCTCTTTCTCTAGATCAATGTACAATCACATAATTTCATCATTACAGTAATACCCCTCAAGTCACTCTAAAAGTAGATGAAAAGTCTTTGTTAAATATTAATTTAACTCCTTGCCATTTAGTGTATGGTCTCTCCATAAAACATACAGTACGTCAATTTGAAGGGAATGGTGAAGACTGTCCTAAAGGACTACTAGCTGATGTGTTTTTGATGTAACATGCAGTTGGTGAGATTGTCCCTTCCCCCCTCCCGTAGTTCATTTGTGGCATGACTGAGATGCGGGGGGTGCGTGAGGCGCTGGAGAAGCTGGGCGTTGCCACGGTGTCATCGGGGCTGGAGTACGTCGCCACAGCGGCAGTGCCACTGGCCGAGGATCAACTCCGAGATGCCCACATCTTGCTGGAGGCGCTAAAGGACTATCCCGACGTGGTGCGGGTCTGGGACAACATCCAGGCCCAGGACTAATAACACCCCCCCCCCCCCCCATCCCTCCTCCCTCTCTCTTTCTCTCTCAGTCTCTGTGAGGGGAGGGCAGAGATGGACAGTGGTAGACAGACAGATGGACAGAGAAAGGGAGAGTGTTTGTCATTTTGGATTTCAAGAATTCTGAATTCAGTTCCAGAATGATCCAGATGTGCAGAACAGAGCCATGCAGAGAATGGCTCTGGTGCAGACCAAAGATTTTAGAAGCTTAGGTGCTGCAGACAGGACAATTTTCTGGAATGTGGAACCCTGGAGGAAATCTGTTCTGTGAAGCTGAAGGCTGATGACTGAGACCAGAGGAATGAAACATCATATCACTAATTTATCAGGAACCGGAGCCATCCTATTGTCACATGTGTGAGTTGTGGGAATGGTGTGCTTCTCTGACTGTGAGTGTGAATAGGAGTGAGAATGAAAGTGTGAGAAAAAGACTGTTTGCAACCTGCTTGTATTCAATCTGTGTTCTCAAATAAAATGAAATAAATGTTTTTGACTATTTGCTCACTATAGCATGGTAAAACATACATGACAGAAAACCCTAAGATCTTTTGAGATAAAGAGCTACATATTCATTTTGGATTTGGTAAAAACTAAAATATAAATGTGTTGTTTGCACAATAAGAGCCATTGGGAGACAGCAGTAGATGATGAGCACAGAAGGTCACAGGGAGAGGGTGTTTTGTTAAACTGGGTCACATTTCCAATAGGGGCGTCCACCCCTCAATGCCTATCATAGGAATTTGACGAACCATCAATGGATCAATACAAAGCCACATTGACAGTTGTAGCATTAACGGTTGTATTTGCACTGAGAGTATTGATTGGTTGGCACCAAGGATCGATATGGTTGTCGTCGATGTTTCATTCATGCCATGCAGCTGCTTCAGATGGTCCCCATGCCACACATTAATCTCTCCAGCTCTCTGTCAACAGGGCAAGTCTCTCAATCTCCACCGCAGGTCTGGGAAACTTATGGCATCTTAAAGACACTTCATAAAAGTTTTCTTTTTTCCCCCCAGTTGTTTATTTCTGTTTTGTGTCTAGTGTTGTTATTTCCATTGACTACTGGGGTGAATGACCTCTGCTATAGCATGCCATTGATTGGTCCTCAGGAAACAGCGAATTGAGTGAAAAAGAGAGGGAGCGACACATCCATCCATCTCTCTCTCCTCTCCTCTTCTCTCTTGGCTCGGGTCGAACGTATCAGCAGGGCTTGACCCAGGGTTCGAGTTCTGTCCACGAGTAAACAGGAAACGCGAACATCTGCAGCGAGGTGTCGGTCGGCACGTCTGAAGTGATCCGGAACGTTCCTCCGTCACACGTAGACAATGGGAGCCTTGCATAATCTGTCCTGTCTTCATCCTGTGTGTTGGCGTGGGTGATCCAAAACAAGGCTGTTGTTCTCATTAGCGCTATATGCATCACGGCCGGGGTCACCATCACCTGGATGTCTTCAGAGGAGCTGCTCTCAGGCCCAGGAGGAGCAGGCTTCTCCTCTAATGTGGGATGAGGCAGATCTGCAGAGACCAACTGAGGAGAGTGCCGATCAGACCGTCTCAATCTCAGCAGCCGTCCTGGATACCAAGAAAGTTAAGGTAAGGCCTATTCAACTGCAGCAACACCATCATAACTTATTCTAATTTATTTATTAATAATATTTCTGTGCAATGGAAAGGTTTTCTGAACATTCAGTTAGATGGCCAGTGACTTAAGGCTGACTTAGGCAGTGACTTCAGTGGCCTTGTTTGTTCACATCCATGCTTTCCATTCATTCATATAGCAGACAATGTCAGCCATAGTGGCTCACAGGACAGCGAAAACACTTTGTCACATGGAGTTTGCTCGGGTTAGCTCCTTGTTTGTAGCAGACAATTTTATCCAACGTGGCTCACTGGACAATGCAAACATGTTCTCTGGGTAATGGCCCTGTCGCCTGGCTCTTGTTTGCCACTTGCTCTACCAGCTGTACTGAGTTACTATGGTTTCTGACGCAGGGTCCTAATTTGAAAGTGTCTTATGGACCAAACATTTTCCTAATTGCTTGGTGAATTAAGAAGTAAAAAATTAGTAAGTCAAAAAAGTGTTTGGTCCATGCGAAAAACAACTTTCAAATAAGAGATTACAAAAATGCTGGCTTTAAAAATAATGAACTAGATGTACCGCAGAGCGGTACAAAATATGACCGCCACTCAGTCCTGCACATTCTCGTCGCAACAAATAAATCACGCTAGTCAATTTGTCTCCATCTCCTATTCCATCCCCTACTTTTGTGTATGTAAAGGAGTGTGTGCATAGTGTGTTTGTTTTTGTGTAAATGTGTGCTTCTGTGTGTGTGCGTGTGTGTGTGGCTTCGCTTGTGAGTGTGTGTGTGTGTGGGGGGGGGGGGGGGGGGGGGTAATGGTGTGTGTGTCTGTGTGTGTGTGTGTGTGTGTGACCCTGGTCTTTCAATGTCCTGGGAATCTTTGACGGAAATTCACTGAAGAACAAAAAAATCCAGAAGAAGAAAAACCCTGACTAAACCTATATACGCTTCGCTAGCACGGCGGTCATTAAAATATACCAAGGTCTGATTTCCAGGAGAATAAACTGAACTAAAACTAAATCAATTGAACTCATAATATTTACAACTGAATGGTGCAAAAGTGCTGAACAATTAAAGAGAATTATAACAAAATATTGGCTCATATTGAAATTGGATCGTCAACTAGGTGAGGTATTTACAGAACAACCTTGGGCCAACCTCTTGCATGGTGTACAAGATTTACTTTGGCACCTATCCCAGATGGCAATTGCCACTGTGGATGTTGTAGTCAGTGTAACTATAAAAGCAAGAGTTTTTAACATCTGCATACAGGTAGAAATCCCTATAAAAGGAGTAATCTCATGTAATACAAAATCAGGTAAACACCTTCTCACTTGCCCTTGTGGCAAGTCATATGTCCTTTCGCAAAATCATATGTTCTTTGTGATCCACAGGTTTGTTGTCTTATATATATGTGTGTGTGTGTGTGTGTGTGTGTGTGTGTGTGTGTGTGTGTGTGTGTGTGTGTGTGTCTGTGCTTTCTCACTGAAAATTGAATTTGAAGAAGTCCTCAAGGCCAAAACCTTATCCGAATAAAATCTATACATTTGGAGCCAGAGTGTGTGACATTCTTCTCTTTTTAAGTTTATCACCAGAAGTCAGCTCGTTAATAGTGTTTTGGTGTGCGTTACTCTCGGTCTACACAATGGTCCATGTGTTTGACAAAACTTTGCCTGTCTTTCACATTAGTTTATGACTTTGTTTTCTTACTGCTTAGTTGCCAAAACACTCTAAGAAAAGAATTGCATTGACGTTTGAGTGTCCCAACAATACTTTTTCCAATTACCACAGTTTATCAAAACGTTTGTAGAAGGAAGGAAGAATGACGTGTCCTTGGCATCAACAAGGACCACAATAGCGATCACGTTGTTTGTGAACACCACCACAAAGTTTGTTTGTTTGTTTGACTTTTCCAGGAAAGGTGAACTCGGAGGTGGACACTCCAGGGAGGGAGATCGGTGTTTACATGGCTGAATCGAGTAAATGACTGAAACTAATTGCTTGAAATGTGGATTTCTGTGCTGTGATTAGCTGGTTGGAACAGGGAAGAATCAGAGCTTGGAATGCCAGGGAACGATGTGTGTCACACCAACAGTAAGCACACACACACACACACACACACACACATACTCTTTGTCTCTTCATCTACTACCAATCTTTGTGTGTCTCTTATTCTCACCTTCTCTTTCTCTCTCACCCACTCACTCACACACACACACACACACACACACACACTTGTACATGCCAATGTGAAATGGTATTTTAGATTCAGAGTAATCATCACTTCTTTTTGAATGATTAAACAAGTCTGTATATCCTCTTCTCTCTTGTCTGTTCTAATCTCTTCTTCTCCCCTCTGCATTCCTTGTTCTCCACTGATGTTCCGCAAACCTCACCGGGGAACTCTGCTCCGCTCCGCACTCCTCCACCTCCTCCACAGACCTGCAGTCTAGTTCTCTGAGTTCCTCCTTGGATTCGGACCTCATGAAGTGTTCCGGTTCTCACCGGTTCCCCCTGCGGGTACTCAACCTGCACCACTCGGAGCGGGACACTCCCCCCCGCTCGCCTGACCCCCCCGCCTCCGCCACCACCACCCCCCCTATCCAACTCGTCTCGCCCACAAAGGTGCGCACAGAGAACCTGACAGAGAAGGTGACTCAGGTAGGCCCAGGGGAACACCTGCAAAGCCTACTAAATATAAATATATATATATATATATATATATATATATATATATATCTTCGAAAGGAAGGGGGGGGGGGGGGGGTTTCATTTCAACATCCACATCTTAATTTCCCCCTACCGGCAACCCTACACACCACAAAAAAAAACAAAAAAAAAAACAACAACATTGAGGCAGTTATTTGGCACACAAACAACCAGAGATGTAAAAGTTTCTTGCCACCCAACATGACAATTTGACTGCTGGAAATTCAATCCTAGGTAATATCTTGGAGATGTGAGATTGAGAAATTGGTATTTAAAGGTTGCCATTTTTAAAATCCAAGATGGCCACCATATTGACCCTGGAAAATTTGGAATCAAACATGTTTCCAAAAATATATAGTTTTTATAACCCCTATTACTATATTACTTATTATGATCACCGCGCAGCGAAGCGATCTGTCAATGATTCCCGGGACACTGAAAGACCGGGGTACACGAAACTTGGTGGGCATGTAACCCCACATGGATAGCATGGAACCATCATTTTTCGTTTTGATCTGTAGCCCCCCCGCTGGACTGGACCCCCCGGAAGGAGGGTAGGGCAGACACAGTTTTCTGTGAATATCTTGAGAACTGTAGGGCCTAGGATGACCATTTTTTCCGTATGTTTGCCTCCAGGGGTCATGTTAACCCATTTCATGTGCACACATGTGCACAAACAGATACACACACACACACACACACACACACACATACATTCACAGTAATCATACGTATGACACATACTCACACAGTAGACATATGTACGCTTGCATGCACTGGCACATACGCAGGCACACACACAAGCACGCACACACAAACACACAAACACACACACACACACACACACACACACACACACACACACACACACACACACACACACACACACACACACACACACACACATAACATAAACATAACACAAACAATCAAGAATTTCTCAGAATTATGAACAGGCAAGATGGGGGTGGGGTTGTATAAAATCAATTTTACATGTGAAATCTATGAACTAATCATGTTTTGGTACTTGTTGTCTAGCAGATACCAGTTAGAATTGAGTGTGGATAATGCAATTTAGTGAGACAGTTAGAATCATATAGGCCTTTCAGCGTGATTTATTTTTGTGGAAAAAATGTGCTGGACTGGGCGGCGGTCATATTTTGTACCGCTCTGCGGTGCATCTAGTTATATTACTACTGACTATTATGTATAAAAGAAGGAAAGGGCAACCTTATTTTGGTTAATAATAATAATAATAATAATAATAATAATAATAATAATAATAATAATAATGACTTGAAAAATGTACCACTTGCTGGATATTGGAGTTCTCATTCTAATTTACCTCGACTGTCTGTCCTTTCAGCAGTGAGTCAATGTCACGTGGCAGGAACAGCAGTATTGGCAGCGAGAATAAACAGACACACACACACACACACACACACAGTGCTATTCAAAAACAACAAGAGGAAACTGATTCTGTGGAGCAGATACTGTATGATGTTCTACCCTGTTGTGACGGGGAGGGCAGATGCGGAGGGGGGAAGAGAAGCGAGCAGGCCAGATTGATGCCCAGGCTCTAATGCTGGCACTCTGGTGGCAGAGTGGCAGGGGCTTTGACTGGAAACATCGTTAGGCCGCTGGTGAGGGCCCAGAGGGGGCACAGGAAATGGTGTGGGGCCAGGGGATGAATCCATACCCACCATTCCCCTTTATCGCGCCCCGCCGCGGGCATTGCTGCGCTGGTCCCATGCCATTGCATAATTGTATGGTCATGTGTGCTGCTGTAGGTTTTGCCTCACAAAGCTGTGTGTGTGGGTGCGTGTGTGTGTGTTTGTGTGTGTGTGTGTGTGTGTGTGTGTGTGTGTGTGTGTGTGTGTGTGTGTGTGTGTGTGTGTGTGTGCGTGCGTGTGTGTGTGCATGTGTGCATGCATGCATACAATACATGTGTGTGTGTGGGTGCCCATGTGTTTGTGCGTGTGTGTGTCAGAGCGTGTTTGTGCATGCATGCATCCACGCGTGTACGTGTGTTGTTTAGATGGGTCAAATCCAGACAGTGGATCAACAGTGTTTTTAAAAAAACTTGCTCTATGTCCAATTTCCCATAATGCTCTGTTCTGTGTAGTGTTTTGACAAGCTGTGGCAGATCTTACTGTTTTATCTATCACAACACAGGGTGAAACATCTGACCTACAGTCCGACACACACGCATTCACAAAGATGTACAGAGGAAATGCATAGACACATAGGCATGATGCATACACAGGGTGCATGCACACACATACACAGTGTGCAGGCACACACTCACACACACTCGGTCCACTTCACAAGTTCAGCTGCTGCCCACTGCTGTTCTGAGTGTGTGTGTCTCATCGCTGTGTTGTGTGCCTAAGTAGTGGGCGTTTTTGTGAGTGTAAGTGTGGACATACATGGACTGCGCTGTTGCTCTCCGGTGAATCTGAAGTCTGTGTGTTTGAAGAGAGGGGTCAAAGAGTCCAAACTGGATTCAAGCAAATGGGATTTACAAAGAAACGTTCTTTTTTCCTTTTCAGACCTTTCTATCTCGCTCTTCCTCTCTCTGTCTGCTTCGCTGTCCTATCTCTGTTTGTCTCTCTCTTTCCCTCTCTTTCTCTCTCTCTCTATCTATCTATCTTGCTTACTTTGTTTGTATGTCTTTCTCACTCTCTCAGTCTGTTACTATCTCAGTAAATGAGACTCATGGATTAAACACAATTGGTGGAAGCAGGTGCTGGTCTGATGCTTAACATTATCACATTGACACTTTCCATCGCAGGACAGAGTTCGGTCTCTGTCCTCGAAGACAGGAACTGTATCCGGCACCCGTGAGATCCGGAAGAATCTGGAATACCGGGAACGTTTGTTCAATCAGCATGTCGGTCAGTGGCAATGTTCCAGAGCAGGTTTCTCACACCTAATCTGTCCAGGAGATCTTGTTTACCACAAAGTGTTTGCTGCCATGAGTTTTGCTTTTTTGTTTAATCATGTCTATTGATTGATGGATGAGTAATATCTGAGGTGATGCAACAATTTGCCAGTTTTTGAAGTTTGGTTTTATATGCAACTATCTTCAAATGATACTATAATTGTCATGCTATATGGTAATGTGGAAGACAGATCAGATAAGGTCACTTGTTGTTCCAACTAGTTGCCTTGGCTTTGCACTGCACAGTCCTGTGTTTCAGCTCTATAGCAACTCTGCTTTTCCAACTATATCAATAAAAGCCATATGTTACCACACTAGCAAGCCGTTATCTGTGCCGACTGCACTGTTGTTGGCATTATAAGGTTTTGCATGACATTTCAGTGATTTCAGACTTGTGAGGTCTGCTGTTCAGACCCTGAAGGGATTTGTTTTCTGTTCATTGGTTTTTGTGAGAGTGTTTCTACTTATCTCAGTAAGGAAAATAAATCAAGAGCCTACGTTGAGTACAAATATGTCTTCTGAAGGCTTAAACAGAGCCCAGCCAAAAACTCCAATACAATTTGTATCAACTTTGAGGGACAGCTATGACCATGCAGGATTATCCAGACCAAACGTGACGATTTTGCTACATACTATTCCTATTTATGTACCAGCATGCCTCCTACATGGTTTAGTTCTTGCGCTGTGGGCTTGTGAACTTTGACAAAAAAAAGAGGCCGAACAAAATCGACACCCCCCTCCCCCTGTAAAACTGGCTGTATCTTGGAAAGTATTGATCTTACATAAGAGTAATTTTACAGTGTGTCTCCTGGGTAACATAGGTAAACTTGGTAATTTTTTCAGAATTCTTTGAGACCTAAGTGCATGGGCCCTGGTTGAACTGACGTGGAATGACCCATACAGTGATCGTATCACTGTTGAGAATCTGTGTTAACTAGCAAATACAGATATGCATGATCTGTCTTGTATCTGGGGTAAGGGTTAGTAGGGCAGGGTTAGGGTTAAGGTAGGGTTTTGCCTTTTTTAAGACCAATTCAAACAAAACTTCCAAAACTTTTACTCACAGTCTTTTAGATTAAATGTGTATTTTTCCGGAATGTTTGTGGTGCATAATGCTTGTTATAATTTCTCACAAAAAATGAATAATCTATATCAGGCTGGTCCATCAGAGATTTATACCTCATGGCTGTTTGCAAATGGGAGAGTTCTAACCCTTGTATCCCTATGTACTTATCTTAGGGATCTTTAATGTCTATATTGCTGTATGCTATCATTTCCACTATTCTGACTTCACTCATAGTGTGCCTGTGTGTGTGTCTGTGTGCCTGTGTGTGTGTATGGCGCATGGTCTGGTGTGGACAAAGGTTGTGTGTTGAATGTAAATGACCCCATGCGCTAAGTGATGCGATACAGTCTGGGCAACACTGCTCAAAATTCATGCTTCACTAAATATAGTCCATGGAGTCAGGGACAGTTCAACAGGTATCATATGCGCTCATACACACCAATTAACACACATACATGCACACACACACTCACACCAAAGCAGTCAAAATATATACACCGATAGGTTAACTGCGGTCAAGACTCAGCTGGAGTACATGGATTCAGATACACGCACACACACACGCACAGCTAGAGGCCAGCTTTGTCCACCTGAGAAGGATCAGGTTCATGAAGTGCATGTGAGTCTGGTCCAGCCAGTCAGAGAGAGGGCGAGTGCAGGATAGCCTTTTCTGCCTTTCAGACAGAGATGGCAACTATCGCTCATGTTGCACATAGACTATGTAGAAATATCTTTTTGCGTAATTGTTTTTGTATAATTATTTTTAATAGCAGCAGAAGTCATGGGTTAAAGGAGAAATCCGGACGATTTTTACATGGATCTTGATCCCAGTGAGTTGCCATGCTTGGTCTGGGGGCATCATCTAAACGTGCCTTTTTGCCAAGTACAAACTTGAATTTAAACGGCTTCTTCACAACTAATAAGTAGAAAATGCATCGTTTTGTAAGGACTCCGTTCATGTTGCACAGACCTTTTAATGAAATTTTGAGGCAGAAAGGTACGTTTAGATGATGCCCCCAGACCTAGCATTGTAGCTCACTGGGAGCACCGGCCATTGGCTGCAGCTACTCCAGTTCTGTAGCACCGATTTTGGTCGACAGTTCTTGGCGATGTTTAGCGATCAAGATACATGTAAAAATCGGCCGGATTTCTCTTAATTCTAATTTTCTTAAAATTTCTAATATTATTAGGCTTGGGCTGGATCTTTTAAGATTTAAAAATAGTTAATAGTCATACATAACAGCTTTCGAACATTTCAGTTTTGATGTACATGCCCAGTGTGAAAGCTTCTGAAAGTACATCCCAAGTGTAATTGAAAGTGTAATTCCAACCGCGCTCTTCTTTCTCTGACCCTCCCCAGGTGCTGTCCTTAGCAGAGGATGTGCTTCCAGAGTATAAGCTGCACAAGGCCGAGACCCACAGCTGGATCATGCTGCACTACAGCCCCTTCAAGGCCGTGTGGGACTGGGTCATCCTCATCCTGGTGCTCTACACGGCCGTCTTCACACCGTACTCGGCCGCCTTCCTGCTGGACGAGCGTGAGCTCGGGATCGGCAGCGCAGACGGTGCCTGCGGCTACGCGTGCAACCCGCTGGGCGTGGCCGACGTGGTGGTGGACGTGCTCTTCATCGTGGACATCGTCATCAACCTGCGCACCACTTACGTGGACCGCATCGACGAGGTGGTCACACAGCCGAGACGCATCGCCGTGCACTACCTGAAGGGCTGGTTCTTCATTGACCTAGTGGCGGCCATCCCCTTCGACCTGCTGGTCTTTAGGTCGGGCTCCGATGAGGTGAGAGGAGGGACTGTGTTGGACCTCTGCAGACAATTGTCATGACCCCCATGTGCCCCCTACAGGCCGTCTCCTGTCAGTGCATGGGCAGGGTTGGGCCTATGTTGCGGTCTGGTAACTAGAGATACACAGATTGACATAGATATCTAGATAGATAGATAGATAGATACATACATACATACATACATACATACATACATACTTACATACATACATACATACATACATACATACATAATAGTTACAGCAGTAAAACTATGATGATAGATAATCTACTAGTTGTGGCTCCTTTCTTGTTCTAAATGTGTTGCTTAGAAGTAGACAGCTGCTATGATTGTGGAATATTTACTATCTACCAATAGGTGCCAGCTGGGAACATTTATTATCTACCAAGAGAACAGCTTGGAAGTCTTTGAATGGTTCCAAACAGTAGATTCACCTCTGTAAATTAACACAAACTACACACGTGTGGGAATGGTTCACATAACCATACCAATTCATACTCATGTAGTTTGGTCACTATGATCATCTTTCAATGAGATCAAGAGTCCCTTTATGAAGATGAGAGAAGCTTACAGAAGGACAGTGGCCAGATGGAAGCCATTGCCTGCGGGGAGTTTGCCAGAAAGCACCTGAAGGACTCTCAGACCATTAGAAATAAAATCCTCTGGTCTGATGAAATGAAGATTGAACTATTTGGCCATAATTCCCAACGGCGTGTGTGAAAGAAAGCAGGCACTGAGCTGCACTGATGTTTGTCATTCTGTAAGGTCCACAAAGTCCACAAAGGAACTCTGGATCTCAATCATAGTGACCATTGGGTCCTTGGTTATCTGTCTGACCAAGACCCTTAGGCCCGGATTAGCTGGGCGGCCAGATCTACTGTAGGAAGACATGGCTGTCCAATCAAGTTGTAGAAGCATCTCAAGGACCATTGATAGAAGTAGGATGCACCAGAGCTCAACTGCAAGCATCATAACAAAAAGTCTGAATACTTATGTAAATGGAATATTTCTGTAATTTATTTTTTATTACAAAACAAAAACACCTGTTTTTTGTGGAGTATTGGAATATTGTGTGTAGATTGATGAGAACAAAAATTAATTGAATCCATTTTAAGATGAGTCTGAAACACAACAAAATGTGGAAAACTTGAAAGGGTCTGAAAACTTTCTGGTTGCACTATACTTGAAATTACAGTGTACCCCCTTTCGTTCATTCTGAGTCCAGCTCCCTTCAGTTCCCTTCTGTCTTCTAACCCCTCCCCTCCAGACGACGACCACTCTGATTGGACTGCTGAAAACGGCCCGCTTGCTGCGATTGGTCCGCGTGGCGCGCAAACTGGACCGCTACTCAGAATACGGCGCGGCCGTGCTCTTCCTGCTCATGTGCACATTCATGCTGATCGCCCACTGGCTGGCCTGCATCTGGTACGCCATTGGCTACGTGGAGCGGCCCTACATGAATATCGGCTGGCTACACAACCTGGCAAGAGAACTGGGCAAGAGCTACAACTACAGCGACCCGACGTCGGGGCCGTCCATCAAGGACAAGTATGTGACAGCGCTCTACTTCACCTTCAGCAGCCTGACCAGCGTGGGCTTCGGCAACGTCTCGCCCAACACCAACTCCGAGAAGATCTTCTCCATCTGCGTCATGCTCATCGGATGTGAGTTGCTTCATATTCACATGCGCACACACACATACACACATACACACACACACACACACACACACACACACACACACACACACACACACACACACACACACACACACACATTTGCACGTCTCGCCCAAAACTCCAAGAAGTTCCTCTCCATCTGCTCATCAAATGTCAGTACCTGTCTAGGCACCTGCCAGGGGTGAGGGGTCAAAGATGCAGAGCTCATATTAAGAGATTTACACTGACCTCATAAAAACACTGGATTGAGCAACCAAATCCTGTTACCCTTTCACAATGTAAAGTGTATTTAAACACTTTTAACACATTTAAACACAATTGGAACACTTTCCTGCCTCACCATAGACATACAGAACATGCAAAATTCATGACTTCCTCAATGTCATTAAACAATTTTATATTAGGTTTCTATAAGGTTGGCATATTTTTAGACATTGTAACAGTCACACACAAAATATATTCCCATCATCACAACTACATGCATCACAGTTTTCTCTCCAAAAACAACAGCTGACTGATGTATTATTTCAATCCAAATCCCAGCTCTGATGTACGCCAGCATCTTTGGGAACGTGTCAGCCATCATCCAACGCCTGTACTCGGGCACAACGCGCTACCACACCCAGATGCTGAGGGTCAAGGAGTTCATCCGCTTCCACCAGATCCCTGGCTGCCTCAGGCAGAGGCTGGAAGAGTACTTCCAGCACGCCTGGACCTACACCAATGGCATCGACATGAATGCGGTGAGGGACACACACACACACACACTCACACAGGCACACAGATTCAGAGGCTGTAACAGAGCTTCTCTGAAGGTTATCTTCAGCAAGTTAGCATCCAAACTAGTCATCACCATCTTTAATGGTGATTTAAATGGTGCTCACTTCTAGCCCAATTGTCTCAAACAAACTAATTAGGTGCAGCATTACTGGCAACATATACTGTTTTCTATGTGGATTGGTGAATGTTCCCATGAGCTAGCAGTTGCCAAGCTGGGGGGAATAAACTCCACATAGACAATATAGTTTGTGGCATCTGTAATGTGAAGCCTGACTGGCTTGTTCTGTGGGCGGAAGTGACACCATTTTTAAACTTGGCGTACACCAGTCTAGACATTTTTGGGTTGAAAGTAATTGGCCTAGTATCAACCATTGAAATGAATTGGAATGGTACCTCCTCACTCTCCTCAGGTCTATATAATACCTCTTTGTCTCTCCCCCAACTCCACCCAGGTCCTAAAGGGATTCCCAGAGTGTCTTCAGGCGGACATCTGCCTGCACCTGAACCGCTCACTGCTGCAGAACTGCCAGGCCTTCCGCGGCGCCAGCAAGGCCTGCCTCCGTGCCCTCGCCATGCGCTTCAAGACCATCCACTCGCCGCCAGGCGACACTCTCTATCACCACGGCGACATGCTCATCTCCCTCTACTTCATCACCCGTGGTTCCATCCAGGTGTCGCGCCACAACATGGTGCTGGCAGTGCTGGGTGAGAGGCCGTGTTCATGTGACACAAGTCGTTACAGCGCCCGTACCACATTCTGGTGCCCACGGGTCCAAGTCAGACCAGGGCCATTTCCAGATCCCGCCTAATCTCTCTCCCACTTGCTTCAGCCTCTTCACTGTCTTATCATAATAAAAGCAAAAAAGTCCCCAAAAATATAGGCCTACTTCAAAAAGAAAATATAGCTGCAAGCGGCAATGGCGGGCCCGAGCACCTGCGGGCCGAAACCCGTGACATGTCGGAATCCAACAAAGCACCGATGTGGTGCATTTGTGAAATGTACATATTTCATGCGTGTGCTATTTGTTTTTGTATTTTATTTTCTGCCACATGTACTTGCTTGGCCAGGTGGGGGCGCAATGCAAGGCAGGCCCATTGGGTGTCATCATAATCATAATATATATTAAGCTGAGAAATTTCAGACCATTCATTTTAAGCAAAGAACATTTCTGATACACTTTTTGGTTGGCCAGATGGTGGCGCTATGTTAGACATGGAAATTAGACATGTGAATATCATCACAATAATGATATCCAAAATTTGTGTAAACTTTCAGATCAATCACTTAAGGCATTGTCCATTTCTGGCACATTTCCTGCTTGACCAGGTGATGGCGCTATGCCAGGCAGGCCCATTGGGTGTCTGGATATCATCATAATCATAATATCTATTAACCTGAGAAGTTTCAGACCATTTATTCAAAGCATAGAGCATGTCTGTCACAGTTCCGGCTTGTCCAGATGGTGGCACTATGCTAGGCCTGTGAATTATGAATGTGAATATCATCACAATAATGATATCCAATATTTTATAAAGTTTCAGATCAATCACTTAAGGCATTGTCCATTTCTGGCACATTTCCTGCTTGGCCAGGTGGTGGCGCTATGCCAGGCTGGATATCATCATAATCATGATCTCTATTAACCTGAGAAGTTTCAGACCATTCATTCAATGCACTGTGATTTATGACACATTTCCTCTTTATGTGGTGAGATATTAAAATCATATCAAATATATAACATATCAAAAATCCCTTCACAATTTAACATCAGCGACATCTTGGCATAATGTTTGCCAAATTTCACATGAATCTGACAAACCGTCTAGGAGCAGTATGTTAAAATTGATCATGTGACATCAGTGTAATTGTCATTCTTTCTGTTGCCAGTTTGTGGCGTTATGCCAAACATGCATTATGGGCATGTGAATATCATCATTAACATGGTCTTCAATGACCTGTGAAATATAAAACATTTCAAGCCATGCATGGTGAATTAAGACACATTTATTGTTTATGTGGAAGGGTATTAAAATTCATAGTTCCGTCCCGGAACCGCACCGTCGGTGCTCGGGCCCTAATTAGCAACACTCAAGAGCCTATGCTTCCGTCTAGTGGGAGAGTTGGGGAATTGCATGCTAATGCATTAGTCCATGTACTGTACCTATACCAGAGACTTTCTAATGAGGAGACACAGCACTCAAGGAATCTCCCATAGAGATGTATGGGGTTAGTTCGTAACGCAAACATGCCAGTCGTCTACACAAATTCCCCCCCTTTCGCCGCTAAGAGTTGACATGTGAATACATCGTGCCAACCATGTGTTGTGATCTCGCAGCTGGAGCAAGGTTGGTGTGTTGTGATTCGTGAAGCCTTGCGCACACGCAGTTCTGCCTGAAATAGATGCCTGATAAATCCCCGAAAAGCGTTGCAATATGGCCGCCGAGTGGAGGGACTTGCCTAAAAGGACTTTGCCTATACCCTGTCTTATTTGGAAACAAAAATGATAAATAACAATTGACCAAATTGAATGTAGCAAATGAACCAGCAAATTGACTAAATTAGATTTAATTGGAATTTAAATCAACTTCACTAAACAGTAATAAGTAGGTAGTATATGTACAATTCTATTGGAAAAAAGTCCTAAATGCACCCTTAAGTTTGTAATGGGACTCTACAATTGACTGGCATTATATTTAGTACAGCGCAAAGTCGCATCACAAAGAGAGATGGATTCTGTTACCATTTATAGGTAATTTTTGACTGTTTGAATGAATGAAAAAACAACACTTTAAGTAATGTTTTGTGTGGTGCAGGTAAAAACGACACGTTTGGGGAGTCCATTAACCTGTTTGCGGAAACGGGGCGCAGCAACGCTGATGTTTTGACCCTGACCTACTGTGACCTGCACCACATCCAGAGGGAGGACCTGCTGGAGGTACTGGACATGTACCCGGTCTTCGCAGACAGCTTCTGGAGGAACCTGGAGATCACCTTCAACCTCAGAGATGCAAGTCAAACACGCACACACACACACACACACACTCTCATACTCACACACACACGCACACACACACACACACACACACACACAAACAAACACACACACATGTGTAACTGGTGGTCTGTAACGTGTGCTCAGGTGAACCAGGTGATCCAGATGCTGCCCAGAGAGGATTCAGACTGTGGTAACCGTGGTCACAGGGCCAGGCACCGGCGAAACTCACTGGACCGACGTAACAGACCAGGTGAGCACAAACACACACACACATGCACACACACACACGCACACACAGTTTACTTTGTTTCTTAACAGTTAGACACAGTGAAGATGTGATTGAGCAAGTCAGTATAACTGCATCCTCTCAGTGGCCAAACAAAGACTGTTCTGTGCCTACCATGATACCCAGGCTTGAAAAAGAGCTACTTTGTGTTCCCTTTACTTTACTTTTTTAATCTGCAAGATGAAGTCAAACATACACGACGTTAAACACACACAAACACACACCCGTTGACATTCACACAATATCTCTGCCCTCTGTCTCTGGCCAGATGGCATGGACCAGGACAACTCCTATCCCCTCACACAGACGTGCCCCCAACTGGGGCACACCCACCCCCACCGTCCCTCCGCCCCCTACCCCCTCTGGGACGAGCTGTGCAGCTGTGGCAACACCTCCCAGTCCCAATCCCAGTCCAGCGAGGACCTCAGCAAATCCCCTCCCCTGCTGACCCACGGCCAGAAGTACCCCCCTAATGAGGACCCCCTGGACTACCCCCCCACCGTGGTGCGATTCTTGCCCCCAGGAGGGGCCTCCTCAGTGGGCATGGAGAGTGGCATAGACAGGGGGCACCAAGGTACAGTGGAGACTGACTTACTGGATTGATGTATGATATGATTATCCCTTAAAGGTGTATCGTCACACCGGTGTTGGAAAATTAATGTTCTAAAGAATATCTAGGTTCATTGAATTCAACATAGAATTTTAGAACCTTCAATTGTTGCAGAACGGAATCTTATGTTAGAATGTTCAAAAACCCACACCTTTAAGGGTTATCAATAGGGTTGTGGTATCACACTAAGTCAAATGTGTTCTCTAACATTCCTCTCTTTTCCTGTGGTTCCGGTTCTCTATTTGGCCCCAATAGTTGCCGGGCTTTACCAGTACTGGCCCCATTGCTCGGCCCAGTTTCCCCAGCGCCACTGGAGGTCCTCATCAGCACGGGGCACCCGTCCACCACCCTGTTCACGCGACCAGCCCAGCACTCTCCAGGCCCGACTCGATCTACTACAGAGCCAACTCAACAGGTGTGTGTGTGTGTGTGTGTTGAGAGAGAGAGACTGAGAGAGAGAGAGAGAGATACAAATCTGATCTGTTTGGCCTTACCCCTGATCTGTGTCCTCAGACTGGAGACGCGTATGACCGCAGACATTAACGTCATTCTGCAGCTCCTGCAGAGGCAAATGGCCCCTGTGCCCCCCGCCTACAGCACTGTCTCCCCTGACAGCCACCCGCCCGACCCCACTACCCTGTATGGGCCAGGGGTGCCAGGGCTTCATGGCGCGTACCCGCTCGCAAGTCGACCCAGAGACAGCTGGGTCTCCTCACTACAGGTACTGAACACGCCAGGTCCTAACGCCACTAGTTACAGTACAGCCTTTCCCATTTTTTCACCATTTTTGAGCATAGTTAACTTTTCAGTGTTTGCACAGTACTGGAGAACAGTTATTCATAATAGACAAAGAATACTCAAATGGGTTTTACACAGATTGTGGAATGTATTGAAGAGTTCTGACCAGACCGTAGAATGGCAAAAATGGAAGAAAAAAAATGGCAGACAAAAGCACAGTTCAAAACTCCCTGCTTTACGAGTAGCCACTCTGCACCTATAATTAATTAATCTAAGATTCTTTGACATCATTCAATCCTTCTAAACTTCCGACTTCCATGGGGTAATTAAATAATGTGTAAGTGTAGCAGCTCATCCATAGTGAAAACTTAAGCCACATGCATGGACATTGACACAAGAAGAGACATATCATCTAGTCTCATCCCCTCTCCTCATCTCTCCATGGGAATATCATTTCTGAAGCCACATTCAGACAGGAAGAGACTAGAGACTATGGAGTGTTCATGAAATTCAGTGACTCCAGAAGTAAGTTAAACTAATCTCAACTTTTCAGGCGCCAAGCAATGGACGATGAGTGACTCGCCGTCTTTCTCTGCATGACTTTAATAAGCTCCTCTCCTCCCTCCATCCCCCCCTAGTGTGCTGCTCAGTCAGAGACCAAGGTGACCCAGAAATCCCAGGAGTCCCTGTCGAGCAGCGTCCACGTCACTGTGGTGTCGGGCGAGGAGGGGAGCATGCCCATCACCCCGGAGATGGACCTGGCGGCGAGCCCCGACGCCCGTTCTCAGGAGAAGATGGGTTGTCCATCAGGGATGACCTCATCACGTGGCGCCTCCCAGCGCTCCCCTTCATTGCCCAGCAACCTGGATGCATCGCTGCCCTTTGGTGAGATCCAGAAGCACATGTCGGATCCTTCCCTTCCTGTCAGCTAGAGACACGACATCAGGACCACTGGCCACTGCAGCCTCCCAAGACCTGAGAGACTGGGTCTTGTTGTCCCCTAATTAGGGGTTCACAGGATTGACTTCTGGACTGCATGCCTTCATAGAGACCACAGCAACAAAGAACTGCATACGACTCCACAGTCCAACCAACTCAGCTGGTTTGAGTAGTTTAAACCACCACACACCTCATGCATTTCAGTGATATATAATTTGCATTCCTGTGCTGTAAGCACTGTTTTTACATTCCCCCTGGGTTTTGTACAATAGAATGGCACCACATTGTGAATAGCCTTGGTAACCAGTAGGAATGTCCATTCTATCAGTCTCTCTATATGTAACATGCAAATTATTTGTAGAAGTTAATAACACTAAAAACATAGCAGCTAACTCGACATGTTATATTGTCTGGGGATTTGCAGTGAAAGACGCCAACGGGCCTTCGTCAAAACTGGCAGAGAAACGTATTTTTCTGCTGTTATTTAAGACTGTTCCCAACATCAATGAAAACACAGGGAGTAACAGTTAGTAGACAATCTGTTTGTTTAGATATCATAGTCCAGTTTTAGAGCTTATATATTTATTTTCATCATCTAATTTATTACTAGTTTACATGTAGACAGGAACTACATTAACATATTGGGGGATATTTGCGATGTCTATTTTTTCATGTCTTCCCAAATCACAGATGCTACTGTTTGGTTCTGAATATCATAGAAAAACAAACAAACAAACTTGACAGAAAACAAAATGGCTGCCTAGACACAGTGGAATAGAGGGTATTCTGTGAAAAGAGATTAGTGGTATATGTTGAGTCTAACGCTAGAGGTGTGTTCAAGTCCAGCAAACACAAGGTGAACATTTGTGGCTATTGCATTGTTGCATGCACTTTCTGTTTACAGTGAATAACTTACAAAAAGCTTACACAAAACATTCACATTTAAATGGTTAAAGAAAACAAGTTTGCCACAAATTTTTGCCAAATTTGAATAAACCTCTGGCTTGAGGCTCAACCTTCCGCTAAACTCGCTTCGTACTTTAACCCCCTTCCAGAAGTGGATCAATGTGACCCAGAACATCCCAGTGACAAATTCTGACACAAGCCCGAAAGCAGCTGGTTCTAGACCAGTTCCATCCATTCTAGGATCAGCTGC
Source organism: Alosa sapidissima (assembly GCF_018492685.1). Classification (NCBI taxonomy): domain Eukaryota; kingdom Metazoa; phylum Chordata; class Actinopteri; order Clupeiformes; family Clupeidae; genus Alosa; species Alosa sapidissima. The sequence goes on along the minus strand of NC_055980.1, from coordinate 7,054,514 downwards.
AACCAGGGATCACAATGTGTAAGGAAAGTACAAGATTAATATTAGTATTGTTTTGTTATAGTTACACTCAGTGAAGAAGATCCTGTTCATTGAGTTTTTAGACTCATTTCAGAAATACAATAAACACTGTTTATGGGCACACACATCTCCAACCCTTTCTCGCCCTCTCTCTCTCTCTCTCTCTCTCACACAAACTCACACTCTCTATCACACACACACACACACACACACACAGTAATCAACTCGATCACTGCACAATAGTTGCTTTAGTTTTCCAGACGGGGGGGAACAGGCAGGACGGTTCCAAGTGAAGACCAAGTCTCTGACGGCAAGACCCGCTGTGATCAGAGGAGGGCGGCAGCGTTTCTCTGTCTTGTGTGTTGGTGTTGGTTGGCTGAAAAACTCCCCTCTCTCTGTGTGGTGTCCTTCCTGACTGACTTCAGACTCGCGTAGACAACGTTAAATAGTCTCAATTCACATCCTGTATCGTCTTGACACAAAAGGAAAATATCTACTTTAGAAATAATAATGATAACAAACACAAAAACACACCAATAAAACATGCAGCTGATCTCAGACCAGCTGGTTGTGCCGCAGCTTCTTCAAATGCCTTTATCATGGCTAGTCACTTCGGCCTTAGAAGGAAGGGGGTTGTTGAAGTCCTTCAAATGACCCACATGTCAATAATAAACCAGAAATGCATCAAAATTCCCCAAACATAACTAAAAAAAATAGCACATCAAATACAAAGAAATAAAAAACACAAAAACTTCAAACAAACGAAAAAACAAAAGACCTAACCTGCAAGAGTACATTTTTTGTGAACATTACAAATAAGCAGTAAAGCTGTACAAAGCCACTCGAGAGATGAACTCGTACTGAAAGCACTTCAAATCCAGATGATCTACTACTACATTATCAAACAGCACCACGACGCCATGATGAAAAACATCTGTATCAGTGTCAAGCTTTATAAATACTGAAAACATGGCGCCCGCAGGTCCTTTCCAAATTTTGGAGGGGAGCTCATGTCTACGTCCATGACCATGTACAATGGGATGAATAATACAACAGGGCAGACAGAGATATGGAACACGAGAGAGAGAGAGAGAGAGAGAGAGAGATTGAATAGACCAGATGGATAGGAAAAGACTGGAAAGACCAACCTGAAGATCACAACAGCAAAGATTGTGAAAGGGCTGTCAAAGAGTGACAGAGCAGGAGAGAGAAGAGACAGAAGTTTATGAGAGAAATAGGACAGATAAAGAAATGGAGAGAGTGAGTGAGTGAATGTAAGTGTCTGTGTGTTTGTGTGGTGTGTGTATGAAAGTGAATAAGAGTCCTCCCGCATCTCTGTTGCCAGGCTCAGACATTCAGGCTCTCAGACGCGCAGGATCTCCAGGCAGTTGTTGTAGCAGATGGAGATCCAGTCGGGCTGGGTGGAGGCCCACTGTACGTTGTTGATCTCGCCCTCGGCCGTGTAGGCCAGGATGGGGTCCTCGATGGCGCGCGGCATCTGCTGGATGTCCCAGATCAGCGCCTGGTGATCGTCCGCTGAGTGAGGGATAAAAAGATCGACAGACAGATAGACAGACATTTCAGTTAACTTGTAAAGAAATCTGATGACCAAAAAGAATTTGAGTGGCAAGCTCAGCAGGCGTATTCAAATGGATTAAATGGAACCATTAATTCAGGTGGGCAACTGTGGTTGGTCCAGCTGAGTGTCAGCTGACAAGCTAGGCAGTAGGCAGACTACCATGGCCTGTCTGAATTAATGGTACACTTGATTATCTAAAACTAGTAAAAGTCACACATGCAAACTCTTCCTATATACCTGGTTGAGTTCAATATTTTTGTGAATGGGGAGAGGGAGGGGGTGGAAAGAATTGACTACCTGCTGTGCAGATGTGGCAGGAGGAGTGGGGGGCCCAGGCAATGCCGTTCACACACGCCCGGTGATTATTCAGCCTAGCCACTGGAGTGCAGGGCACTCGCACGTCCAAAATCACCACCTGGCAGAGAGGCCGCAAGACCAGTCATTAGCCTTAGCCATAACGGATACATACTGGAGACACATGAGGCATGTTAAACCAATGATGATATGATGATCAATGATGAACTGAACTACAACACAGGAGAGGGACAAAGAGGAAAATACACTGTGATAACTAAGTAATGTGAGAAGCAGTGTGGGAGGAGAAGGAAGTGATATATAACACCAAAAAAAGAAAAGTAAATGCAGTCTCAGAGGAGGAGGTAGGGAGTAGGGGAGGAAAAAGAAAGATATAAACAGAGAGAGAGGGACAGGGCTTGAAAGTGCCTGAAAACTTTAATTCTTGGAAGGAGAAAGACAAGGAGAACCCATGTGTGTGTGTGTGTGTGTGTGTGTGTGTGAGGAAGAGAAGTGGTGTTAGATTAGAATCTTCCTCTCTGCTTAGATACTACCCTGTGTGGGGCCTATAAATAGCCCAGGAGGTGTTTGGGTAATGAGGCCGCACAGGCACAGTAGAGGAGAGGAGAGACATAACGGTAATCTACAGGGCACGAAAAAGACAGATGGAAGATGGACAGAGAGAGAGAGAGAGAGAGAGATATCAATAGAATGGGCTTTAAAAAGATGGGGGACAGACTGACACATCGAACAAGGTGGGCTGACGGAACAGGAGACAGAAGTGAGGAGAGTCATACAAAGAGGACAGGGCTGAGAAAGACAGATGGAAGATGAGGAGAGAGAGCGAGAGAGAGAAATGGATGAATAGAATGGACAGAAAGAGATGGGATAGGCAGACAGCAAAAACAGACAGATGGACAATGAGATAGCAGAGAGAAAGACCATCAGGGATACAGCTAATTTGACTGCAGGGAGACAGAGAAACAGGAATCAGGAGACAGACAGACAGGCCGACAGTCCCACCTCCATGCCGTCCATAGCCATGGTAGCCAGGTAGTTGGGGTCCTGCTTGTTCCAGCAGAGGCGCAGCAGCGGGTGGTGCTGGGGGTCCTCGTAGATGATGGTGCTGTGCTCCAGGTGGCGCAGGTCGAACATGCGCACCGAGCCATCTGCCCCCACCGACGCAAACATGTCCCGACCTCCACCCGCCCGGCTGAATGCAATGTCATAAACCTGCAACGCACCAACAGAACGCCAGCGCTCTTTAGAATCCCAATGCAACACTACGGCAACTTTTTTAGACTGTTATTAGTACCAATGTAATTGGTTTTGCATAGCCACAGCATCCACATTTTACGAGTATTATCAAGACTAGATCATAGAATTAGAATGAAAATAAGCAAAATAACAAAACACAGTCATATCTGGTAGTAATGATACTCTGTGACCAGTCTCATCAGGCCTTGAGAACACCACGTGTCCTTCAGGTGTCCTCACCTCTTTGTCATGAGCGATGAGCTGTGTTTTGACGTGGCCCGAAACCAAGTTGACCCGACCCAAGACCTGTCCTGTCTCCAGCCCCCAGATGGTACAGGTGGTATCTATGCTGGACGTGCCTGAGGAAGAGGGGAACAGGAGAGAGAGAGGAATGGAAGAGAGAATGGTAGAGAGAAAGAGAGGGAAAGAGGGATGGGGAGAAAGAGGGAGAATGGAAGAGTGGACAATGAATGAGGGATAGGAACAAATTACTCCACAAAGGTTGGTGCACTTCGTTTTAATACAGAAAAAGTTTGTAGATCGGATCCATTCAAAAATATTTGTAGATCCAATACATCACAATAATTATAGCCCACTGTTGTCTTTAATGTCTAGAAGCACTTTTGTGTCTCAATTCAACTCCATCTTATTTATTCATAGAGCATCATTAGCAATTTGGTCACAAATTATTGAACAACTATTTTTCTACAAGTCTACTAGAACCACAAGCCCCTTAGACTTTCAACAGAGTCACAGACAAACCCTTTAAAGCCCCTCTTTTTGCTGCTTACCCAAAAGATTTGGGTCAACTTCGTTCCAGTCGAAAGAGGTGAGGGGGGCACAAAAGTCAGAGTTTTTGTTGTTGTTTAGGAGGCACTCCAGCCGCGTGTCTGTCTCTCCCACCTCAGAGACACAACAAACAAACAAACAAACAAACAGACAAATGTTTTAGCATGAAAATGACTGCTGGCATTAATTTAGCTCTTAAGGCATTACTAGTATTGACATGTGATGGCCAGAATGCTTCTGTGTGAAATTGCTGAATGAAGTTTCACCCTATAGCTCCTGTACAAATGCACTTTCGTTGTATATAATACTCTTTTGATCCCGTGAGGGAAATTTCAATACAAATGCAATGCTCAAACATAGGCCAGTCTTGAAGTATACTATGATTTACATTTACAACATTAAGCTATTTCTGCAGAGAAGGAACCTGTGTGACATCTTATAAAATTATGTAAGTAGGGCTGTCAAAATAACTGATTAATTTCGATTAATTAATTTGAGAAAAAATAACGCAGATTAATCGATTCCGTATGACCCCAAGCCATTGTAGTCAGTAACCATTAGACGGTAAAATGAAGGAGAGAGAAGAAAATGTGCTGACTAGATCATTGATTGGAACATTTACTTTAAACAACGGCCTGATGGTGTTGATAAAAATAAAGTGTTGATTAAAATAAAGTCCTTTGCAATGTCTGCAGCAAGGAATTTGCATATCACCGGAGTTCATCAACTCTAAAGTCACACATCAATGCAAAGAAATAGTGTTGAAATTGAGGGAAGTGTTCATTTATTTTCATTGTGTCCCCTAGGTTATATCTGTGGCCTGAAATAGCTACCTTGTATATGAAAAACAACTTCTTCCCGAAGCACTTTTGAATTTATTTCCTCAGCATATTAGGTCATCATAGATTATTATGGCCATTATTAAAATAATAATAAAAGAGTTTTTGAACTAATGTCACTAATGCTGATTATTCAATGATTTATTTGAACTTAAAATGTTTAAATACTTTCACAGCAAAAATGATATATGTGATTAATTTAGATTAATTAATCACAGAGTATGTAATTAATTAGATTATTTTTTTTAATCGATTGACAGCCCTAGATATAAGTTATTACCACCCTTATGCTTTGTGGGTATTGCAAAACCCAGTCAGGAGTGAATGTTCTGCCAGAAACAGAACTATGAAAGGAGACCCATTTGATTAGTTCATGAGCTAACTGCCTAGAAGACTACTAGATTATGACATCTTTCATAGTAAGCTTACCCTCCAGATACGGAGATAGTCCCCACTTGTGGCCAATAAATCGGGATACACCCCTTTGGTGTCTGGGATCCACATGATTTTAGTTGTGGGGTACGGGTGGTCAAAGGTGTTCCGACACACAAACTCTGAGCTTTCCTCCTCCAGACCCACCAGCTGAACCTGCATAACAGATCAAATGTATGCTCATTAGTGCAGGTAACATTATAGTATATATATATATTATAACATAGATACGCGTACACACATTAGATACGCGTACAATTGTAGAGATGGTAGGCTACTGTTAGAAATACTGGTACTGGTAGAAATACTGGTACTGGTAGAAATACTGATGTATTTCTATTGAGAGATGGTAGGCTACTACTTCTTATCCAAGTGCCGTTCATTATATTACATAGTTCAACTTTGGACAACAATCAATTTTCAAAATAACATCATACAGTAGGCCTACTACACATATACTATGATACGTTAGCTATAAGGGCTTATTGGGGTAATTTAAGGACACTTTCTTACCTTATTATTGTATTCTTCCACGAAGCTGCCAAGAGCCAGACGGAAGCGCTTGTCGGGCCGAACGCTCCAATTCATCGCGTACACAGTCCATGGTGCCTCGTATTTGTAGATCTCTTTTCGTTTTCCGTGAGACATGACTTTTGTTCCCCCTCAAGGGACTGGTTCAACAAATGCAAAGGTACACACGCCTCGCGACTGTGTACAGTTTCGTGTAAGCAGTCTTCTTTTGTTTACCTGTCAGATTTAGCCTAATAGCTGCAATAATGCTAGCTGACTTAGCTAGCTAGTTATTTGGGCTTGTATTGCCTTGTTTTACAGTGGACCTTGCGTGCTAAATGCTAATAACAGACCACCACACATACAAATACAAGATAGGCCCAGATATTAAAACAAAAACCCCGATAGTTAGTTACACCAAAATGTGTAACTAACAACAATGGCGGCTGCACTGCACTGTCGAAATGAAATTAAAATAGCCAACTAGCAAGCTGTATGATGCTAGCTCCACCAATGGGCAAGTCTTCATGTGCCTTGGAAAACGTTGGAAGCTGTTGTCATCATTCAGTGCACTGCAGAAGGGCTTTCATGGGCCGTGGCTGCGAAAAATTCGCTCCGTTATATCCCCAACTTCGCAATTTACAGTCGATGTCAGCAATAATCATACAACAGCTGCAAAATGCCCATATGATTGGATATGACGGCTTTCGGATGTCCTCTTCTGCGCGTCGACTTCAACCCGGAAGTTGAGTTTCGTATTTCGAAGCAGTGGAAAAGTGTGTTGTCGGGCAGAGCTTAAACATCTATGAGCGTATTCCTTCAGTTCAACTGTAGGCTACGTTATTAGTTGATCTATATGTTGCGCAAAAATATTTAGTTTCTGTTTATTAATGGACCGATCATGCTTCACTGTCTAACTTTAGGCCTATGGTGCGTTCATGAGCATCTGGGATGTTTCTATGTGTGTGTGTGTGTGTGTGTGTGCGTCGGGGGGGGGGGGGGGGGGGTTGTTTATGTTACTCATAAGCAGGCGATATTGAACAGTACTTCCCAGCGTAGGCCTACCTTTGAGTTTTACGTGCATGATGCTGGATGGCAAGACATGCCCAAATAAGTAACATTGTTTGTTTATGTTATACTCATAAGCAGGCGATATTGAACAGTACTTCCCAGTGTAGGCCTACCTTTGAGTGTTACGTGCATGATGCTGGATGGCAAGACATTTTCTTCAACTGAACGAAAGTAAAACTGATATAATTATTTTTGGCCCTCCAAGTGATGTTTCTATCTTGAAAAATGCACTAGGACCTCTCTCTGCAAACTGCCACAGTGAAGTCAAGAATAGGTTTTTTTTGACTCCTCTTTAAATTTTAATAAACAAGTAAATAGTGTTGTCAAAGGCAGCTTTTTCCAGTTAAGAACCATTGCAAAACTGAAGCCCTTTCTGTCCTTCTCCGATCTTGAAACTCTTATACATGCTTTCATAACATCTAGACTAGATTAGGCTATTGTAATTCATTATGCAGGCCTGACCCACTCCACTCTCAGACTTCAGCTAGTTCAAAATGCAGCAGCTAGATTATTAAGTGGCTCTAAGAAACGTGAGCATATAACTCCTGTGTTGGCTAAGCTGCACTGGTTACCTGTGGAGCACAGAGTTAATTTTAAAATTTTAGGCTACTTTTTGTTTTCAAAGCCCTCAGTGGTTTGGCACTTAGTTACATAGGTGACCTACTAATTTCGTACAGCACTCCAGGATCACTTAGGTCTTCATCTCAGAATCTTCTCTATATCCCCAAAACACGCCTTAAAACTAAGGGTGATAGAGCCTTCTCTGTTGTTGCCCCCCAACTCTGGAATAGTCTACCTGTACATATTAGTCCTCTCCAACCATTGACTGCTTTAAGTCTAACTTAAAGACTTTTAATCTACCTTAATACCCCCCCCCCCCCCCCCACACACACACACACACACACTCACACACTCTCTTTATTCTTTATTTTATTTTTGAATTTGTTTATTATTTCAATTATTTATTTATTTCCCCCCATGTTATGTTATTATTGTTGTTGTACCATTGTCATTGTTTTATGTTTGTTTGTAAGCACTTTGGTTCAGTTGTTTTTAAATGTGCTATAGAAATAAAGTTGACTTGACTTGACATGATTTTAGCCTTCTGGCTAGCTAGCCTATGTTAGCAACGTCGCCTGTTTGTTGTTGTCAAGTGAACGCTCTCAGTTCGGAGTTCCAAAGTGGGGACCTTCTCACTTCCCAGCCACATGAACTCACCACTAGGCCAGGGGAAATATCCTTTATCAACCGTCTCTGGCCAGGGGTTCCCAACCTTTTTTGGCAGGTGACACTATTTTTGACGTTCAAAACGTTGGTGACCCCAATCATGATGGTGTGTTCATGCACATGGGAAAAATGGTCTGTTCATGCCACCTGGGAATATCAGGGACCTTCCCCCGTTATTTCATTGTTTTTCCCACTGCAAGTGTAAAGAACTGTATTTGCTTAAACATGGTGTAAGACACTTGTGAAAGGAGGATATGCAGCTTTCAAGTGACAAAAACGGCAAATTCCCAAGTTGACATTTGAGAGAAAGTGGAATAGAACATTATGTCCAATATTCCAATATATGGTTTAATGTTCTGCATTATGTCCAATATTCCAATATGTGGTTTAATGTTCTGCATTTGTCATTAGTGGGTCACTTTGATACTAAAAGTATGATTCTATGTAATGACTGTATGATATCTGTACTGTCCCTGTGTATATCTGTGTGTGACTGTATTTAAAGATAAGCAGGAATATTATGACTTTGCAGTGTTTTACTGTTCTGCATGGCTGCATCAGTAGCTATCTGCTCCGGATTGCCAGGTTGCCACTAATCAGGGTCTGATTCAGTGTAGTCCACGTGAGATGGGATGACCAACGCCATCTCCCGTCAGCCTGGAAGGATACTTAAACCCTAACTATTTCCTCGTCTAGTTAGAGCAGCTGATGGATCTTCAGGTGAAGTCATGCTGTCACTCCCTTGATGCGCATCATTGTAAATAAACTCTGTTCCTGATTTTTCATACTATTGGTCTGACTGGGTCTCTATTAAATCTATGGTATCAAAATTACCATCACATTAAAATGTTTGGACATGAAAGTCCACATGTACTACAAATGAACTACAACGCGACGACGAGCCCCCAACTGGGCAACTCGGGTAGCAATCTTCCCCCAGTCTCCCACCTTTGACCTAGCGTTTATATGAATGGGCATCGGAAAAACCTTTTTCCCAGTGAAAACGTCATCATTCCGCATCATTCACGTCACGTCATATGTGAGTCAGAGGTCGGTAACTGGGGCCACATTTTGCTAACAGAGTTGCCCAGTTAGGGGCTCGTCGTCACGTTGTAGTTCATTTGTAGTCCATATGGCCTGTCATGTCTAGTTTTAATGTGAACTTTGGAATTTGCCATTTTTGTCACTTGAAAGCTGCATATCTTTCTTTCACAAGCGTCTACACTATATTTTAAGCAAATACAGTTGTTTATTTAGGATTAGTGAGCATATGTTTTAACCTTTGTTGTGGCATCCATGTTTGTCACACATTCCGACAGCAAAACACATGAACACTCGCTGTGGGAAAACCAAAGTAATCCCGGGGGCGGTCCTTGTCATTCCCAGGTGCCATGAATGCACCATGATTCCCACCTGAAGTAACATAAATGATGACGTTTTCACTGGGAAAAACGCATGAACGCACCAAAACATTTTCCCTATAGTGAAAACATCATTCACGTCTGACATGGGTGAGCCTCAGAACAAAAAAGTTTGAAAAAGACTTCATTGTTGTTGAAGGTGGGTTGAATCCAATTGCTTCAGTATTGAGTATAACGTTAGGCTATTGCTTTTACAGAGGTAATGACAACAAAGCATTGTCAACAATGCAAACTATGTTATTCTAAATATCCTCTAAATTAGGCTACCCTCTACATCTAAATCTACATTGCCTAGACAGATACAGACACACATTTATTGGCACAGTCTTGAGTTAATATCACACAAGAACACCAAGAAAAGTCATGTAGGCCTATATGCACAAAAACATTGCATAGGCAACATCATCTTTCACACTCAGATGTATCAAGACTGAAATGTCAACATTTAGGTTTTCTACGTATCAATGACTTAAGATAATTTATAGGCCTACTTTATATGAATAATTCATAAATTCATGGATAAAATAAAATGTAAACACTCTCACTCTCACAGAAGAACGCCTTTTTCAGTCAGAAAGATATCTCTCAGTGTCTTCAAAGTGTGTGTGTGTATGAGAGAGAGAGAGAGTGTGTGTATGAGAGTTAGTGTGAGCACTGAACAAAGACAGAGTATCAGGTAATGTATTAGCATTTTTTCCATGCCTTTGTCCAATGTGACATGTTTTCCTGGGTGGGAACTGAGATGTGGTCTTTTTACATTAGCTTTCTCTGTTTTTATAAGTGAATGAGTGAGCAAGTAAATGAGTGAGTAAAGTTTATTTGTACAGCAGTTTTCTCACACAAACATCATACATTAAATGGTGGGCAAAGTCCAGTCTGTAAAAGCATATCATCTCATCTCAAAAGTTTTCATGCATTGTCTACTGTATTAGCTAATGTGTGACATCGGAGAACTAGGCTGACTCCTCAATATTTTTCCTTAAGGTCTTGCCCATGGAGTTGAAGTAATTGATTTAGCTTTAGTTAGACGTAAGACTTTACACTCTCTGCCCATCGTTTAAATTAGGGCTCATAAAGTTCAGTTAGTGCATAAGAACTACCACTATACTACCACTTGGAGGGGCTAAAAGCTCACCCCATTCTTCTGAAAGCATGCATCTCTACAGTGTTTCTCTATGACAGCAGCTTTGTAATGCTATTTTACAGTAGACCTATCTTACTGAGTGTGCTTATGAATTACCAATGATACTGGTGGATGTAGCTGTCCTCATATAAACCGCAGAAACTCCACCGAAAGTATTCTTTGCTGTTAATTGCATCATTTGCAACATATTTCTGTGATAAATTTGAGCGCTGTTTGGAATTTACATGTAAAAATTAGCAACCAAATGAGCTTCATTGTATATGTATAGACTACTAAAGCCTACGAGTAGCTGTGAAAATATGACATAAAAGAGACGCCATGATGGAAGGATGTTTTCTTGTATTAATTTATATGCCACACACAGTATAAATGTATCTCAAACATTTTTACACTTCAAAGCACTTCATTATTCTCTACAATATTTCACATATTTGCACCAGATTGTATCCATATGGTCAAGTCAGTGATGCTAGCCCACATCAGTAGATTCAGCACTAAAGCCGAGTAAATAAAATACTCTTTGATATATCATAGCCTAATATAAGACTACCAGAAGTGGTAAAACCGGACATTGCCTTTAGATGCCACATATATGTTTTTTAGTGAAACCTGGGTGAATTTCTGCATAGTGATAAGCCTCCTACAAGAAGCGCCTTTTGGCTTTGGTTTGCTAGGTGAGCCACAGGGCTTTTGTTGGAAGGTCTACCACTTTCTCTGGGTTACCTTACCCAGATTTGCCACTTAACCACAAGAAATCCCCCCTGCAGGCCTGAGCAGGTGTGGACTGGATCTGTTTGAGAATAGACTGGCTTCTGGGAAGCTGTCTCTCAATTAAAATGACCATCAAATGGACAGTGGACTGAATTTATACAATGCTTAGGGTGCCACCTTTTGGCTTAATGGCCACAGTCCTCTGAATCAGTTTTCTGTACCGTTACATAAAGCAATTCAATATTTACAAGACAGTTTAGATGCATTCAGTAGTTGTTGCAGAAAAATAAAAAAGCACCAGGATAAAAATTCTTCAGTACCATTAAACCCCACCCCCCAAAATTGTGTGCATTTAATGCACAATGTTTTGCATATAGCCTTATTAACGACCTGTTAATGTCTTGGAAGTTGTTTTTTATTTTTCGACAGCATAAATGCACCTAGACTTGGCTCATTTAGAGAAAGGCACTATCAAACACCCCCATGACGATAATAACAGTCTCCTCTCCCACAGAACAATCCAATGAAAACCATTTACGATATATAAAAAGCATTCACATGAAAAAATATAAAGAAACATTTCATTTTTCAAAATCACAATTAAAGACAAAGATTTTATAATTCCTTCAAAGGCACCTTCAGCCAGCTGCACACATAGTCCGAGTCCAAGTTTCCCATTGACGGTGGAATATCATTAATCTTCTCAAGCAAAATCTCAGAAATGAGGTCCGCACCATGTGTGTGTGTGACTGAAATAGCAGAAAATCATATGCAGACTTACATGAAGATTTAATAGTTATATGTAGAAATCTAATTTAGTATAAAAACAGGTTTGGTAACTGCAATATTGAACTAGATTCAAGCATTCAATATAGCAGTCGGCGCTGAATATAAGGTCTGCAATAATAACACAGCTATCTCAGATGATACATCAGGTTGGATCAAACTCCATCTAAATAATTCTGGCTCTCAGTCAATCAACTGAAACCCCAGTGATCTCTTCTCTTTTTTGGTACTATTCGTACAGACCTATGCAGTCATTTAATTTAAGAGCTATTTTTTCTTCCAGTTACAATGCAAACAGCTTATGAAAATGAAGCCAGCTGCCCCTCAGCATCCTGGGAGTACTTCTGGAACTCATGTCTTCTAGATTCTAAAACGTGTATTCTAGAACATTGCAAATCCTCAGAGCACAGCTAGCCAGAATGGATCTGTTAAATTCCATATGGGTGGCTGCTGTGTGCCATAGCCAGTCAAAATAATATGAAATAGATGCTGTTCAAAGTCTATACAAATGCTGCTGATGTTGAAGTTGATGACATACACAAAGATTATGATTGTACAGGTAGTGACTGCAATGGTTAAGCTGATAATTGTGGAAGTGTTTGTTTTGGTGGATAAACAGGGTGAGGACAAGTGGGAATATTTCAGCCTTTTGAGAGTGGTCAGAGTATCCCTACTGCATCTGCAGTCTAACCACCAGCATGCCAAACTGAGTGTGGACACTAACGTCTTTTATGGAGGAAGAAGTGCAACAACGCTGCTGGCTGTGCGTGAACAAAATAGGCACAAATTCAATGAATACTTCCACCCCCATCTGGCCAGTCTCTCTATCTCTCTCACACACAAACACACTCACACACACTCACACACAAATAAGTCATTGTTGTGGCTTACATCAGGAAACGTCCAAATAGACTGAAGAATTGCTGCAGTCTCTCAACAGACTTCTCAGTCCCAGTGGCTCCTTATCCTAATGGCCATGCGTGTCGTCACAAAAATCTCTCTGTCTCCATGACGATCTAATTCACTAGGGTTAGGCCAAAGCTGTCCACAGCCAGAGGGGAAGGAACTGTTCCGCTAAATGTGCCAGTTATCCAGTTGGAGGTAGGAGAAATGGTGCCATGAGAAGGTAGATTTGAACTGAACCCAGCTAGGGGATGATCCAACGATGCGTGATTGAAGAGAAAGTTCCGGACAATTTTGAAAACATATGGTCTACTCCATAAGGTTTCTATGTAAAATACACAAGGACAGCCGTTAAATGTATGACTGTAGAGATGACTCCTAATATGAGATTAATCCTCAGCTCAAGCTGCTCGAAGAAAGTCTGACACCTCAAGTCCCCCCTTCATTTTTTTTTGTCTCCACAACATTGGAGCAAATTGGAGCAAACACAAGAGAGACAAACCAGAAGTGTGAATAAAGTTCACACAGGAACCTGTTGGCCATTTGGGAAAGTACAACAAAGAACAAAGGCACTGGGAGGCACTGAGGCAACAACCTCAGAGAGTCACATTCACATGTGAACATTCTTAAACACATTCTCAGAAATGAACCCATGAATATTAAGCAGTCTCTCTGTGTGTGTGTGTGTGTGTGTGTGTGTGTGTGTGTGTGTGTCTGTGGATATGTGTCTGTCGCACTTTGATGCAGGGGTGGATGGCAGGGGTGGGGGTGGGGGGGTGATGATTCACACACACTCTCTCTCCCACAGGAAACACACTACTGTCCACCACTGGGCACAATCCGATGGATGAGCCCAAAATGGAGACCTGGACGCACCACAGAGCAGTCTACACAATATTGCTGGTCATGGTACTTATGGTGTAAAAGTTGTGTAGTTTGCACTTCTGAGTAAGAAGTACTCAGTCTCTCTCTCTCTCACACACACACACACACACAATGCATCTGTCTTCTGGCACATAAAGCCTTTCTTTCAGCCTTTGCTGGTTCGGCACAGATGGGCCTTGAGGGGACCTCCAGACAAAATGGACATTATTGTGCTGCTACCCTTCGCTTCAGGGGAGAACATAAGTTAAACATTCACAAACTCCCCAACAAACCACCACAGGACGGTCTGAGAGGTCAAGACAGAAATCCGATGGTCCTTTTCTCCACAAGACTACGGAGTCAAGAAGTCTTTTCGTGCCATTGAACGAATAGAGAAGAAAAATATCTTAGTCTGTCTTCACTCTTTTTTGGTGTTCTTTTGCATTTAACAACAGGTGAAGGAAATGATTCTGGGTGTCGTACCTGATTTGCTTTGGAAAACAAGATTGTGGAGAGAAAATGGGATCGGTTTGGCCTCTTCTGCATTAGGCAGGGGAGGCCATTTTCTGACATTGTGTAAACAGTTTTGTTTGAGACATGATTGCTTGCATGATCAAAATCAAGAGTTCACTAGTGTCTCCCCGCAATGCTACATATGGAGTGACTGTATGGAGGGAGGGGAAGATAGAGGCTGGTCCCACTGACACACACACACACACACACACACACACACACACACACACACACACACACACACACACATGCATACTGGTACACATGCATACAGGTACACATGCATACAGGTACACATGCATACCGGTACACATGCATACAGGTACACATGCATACAGGTACACATGCATACGCATTTTTGCTCTCTAGCGATCCACCCTTTCCTCCAGACCCCCCAATCCCTCTCTCCCTCTCTCTCCATCTGCTGTCCCAGGTGTGTTTTGTCCTCTCAAGTGTGCTCCTTCTGTCCACTCCAGGTGTCGGCTAGCCCCAGGTACTCTGGGTTTTCAGCGGTGGGCGTGATGAAGCCGTTGAGCTGCCGGTGAGGCGGGGACATCGTTGCCGTGGACATGCTCGGACTCCTGTCGTTAGCGGCGGCCACTGCTTGCGCCTTGGCCACCAGGTCCAAGTAGTAGGGGTTGTCGAAGGCCGGTGAGAGGCTCCCGGGTGGCACTAGGTACTCAGGGTTGTCCACGCTGTGCCCTGTTGATATTCCATTACGCAGCCGCCGCTCCGCCCCTTTCCTGGGGAGCGTGCTCGGACGCTCCGACGGCACTTCTTGGTTCACATACTCTGGAGGACAGAGGACAGGCAGTGTCAATCAAAACAGCCTACTTACTTATGAACTGATAACATCACTGTGTTGATACAGTAGCTACTTATAAACTAGTAATAAACAGTGTTTCGATAGCTACTTATAAACTAGTAACATATCAGTGTTTCCATAGCTACTTCGATAGCTACTAAACAGTGTTGGGAACGTTACTTTAAAAAAGTAATTAGTTATAGTTACTCACTACTTGTTCCAAAAAGTAACTGAGTTAGTAACTGAATTACTCTATGATAAGAGTAACTCGTTACCAGGGAAAGTAACTATTTAGATAGATAGATAAATAAATAGATGGATACTTTATTGATCCCCAAGGGGAAATTCAAGATATTGCACATCGACAGACCTACGGTTGACTTCAGCCTGTGTCATAGGTTTTTGTTGTGAGGCAGAAAGATCTAGCTTTTGCTGCTTGGAGGACTTTGCTCCGAATCCTTCTTTGCTAGTGGATGGTGAGCTATCATCTGTGGTGGAGGTATCGGTGTTTTTGGCCACTAGCTTTAGATGTGTTGCTTACAATGTATGTCAACAAAGTCTTCGCTCCTGGACATTTTGTGGCAGCCGTGGCCCACTGGTTTGCACTCTGGGCTTGTAACCGGAGGGTTGCCGGTTCGAGCCCCGACCAGTGGGCCACAGCTGAAGTGCCCTTGAGCAAGGCACCTAACCCCTCACTGCTCCCCGAGCGCCGCCATTGTAGCAGGCAGCTCACTGCGCCGGGATTAGTGTGTGCTTCACCTCACTGTGTGTTCACTGTGTGCTGTTTGTGTTTCACTAATTCACCGATTGGGTTAAATGCAGAGACCAAATTTCCCTCACGGGATCAAAAAAGTATATATACTTATACTTATAATGTACACATTACATGCACGTTCTTGCCTTTGACCACAATGAATTTGAAGTAGTGCTTATATCTCCACCTCGAAAATGCCAACTTTTCATCGGATTGATCCTGACCTCTGCTGTTGTGTCGAATCTCTTTTATAGCTGTTGCGTGTGTATGTGGCGCGTGTGCTGGCAAGTGTGTAAAAACACTGGCTCTGATTGGCTACCATGAAACATGACTCTGCCTTAGCCAATCATAATCGCTTACGTCGTTATTAACCCACCTCCTCACTAGCTGTGAGCCAGGGGTGCGTTTGGATTACAGTTTATTCAATCAATGCATAGTAACGCACAGCATTTAACGTCCATTAACATTAACGGCGTTGTAACAACGGGAAAAGTAATTAGTTAGATTACCCCGTTACTGAAAAAATAACGTTCTTTCTTTTAAACGGCGTTATTCCAAACACTGCTTATAAACTAGTAACATAACAGTGTCATAACTTATAAACTAGTAACATAACAGTGTCGATACCTACTAACTTATTTATAAACTAATAACATAACCTGCGTTGATATCTACTCATAAACTAGCAACGCAACAGTGTTGAAACCTACTTATAAACTAGTAACATAAGTGTCGATACTAACTCACTTATAAACTAATAACATAATAGTGTTGACACCTACTTATAAACTAATAACATAACAGTGTCGATACTTACTCACTTATAAACTAATAACGTAACAGTGATGATAACCACTCACCTATAAACTTGTAACATAACAGTGTTGATACCCACTCACTTATAAACTAGTAACATAACAGTGTTGATACCCACTCTCTTATAAACTAGTAACAGCACAGTGTTGATACCCACTCTCTTATAAACTAGTAACATAACAGTGTTGATACCCACTCTCTTATAAACTAATAACAGCACAACACACTCACCTGGCTGCTTGTGTGTCCTGCGGGGCAGCGTGTTTGAGAATGGGCTCTGCCCCGCCCCATCCGTCTCTCCATCCCCCTCGGGGAAGCCATTGGGGAAGGTGGGGTCCTGGCAGTACCTCCCCGGGCTGGCGGGGGGTCCGTCGTCATCGGGCCCCACCCCTCCGTCCAGGAACACCGAGTCCGACTGCGCCCCTTGGGAGCGATGCGAGATGCTGCGGGCGAGCGAGGGATATGCCCCCCCTGCCCAGCCGCCACCCACTGGCAGTGTCGGGTACTGGCTCCGCGCCAGCGTGCTATTGGACGAGTGCATGCTCCGCCCACTGCCGTCCACTTCCATCAGCTGCTGATCTGTGCTCTGATTGGACGATACAAAGAGTGACTTGCGTTAATTTTAGTGTGCCCCGCAGTTACATACATTATAAGGTATTAAGAGCAGTGTGTTCTGTTCTGACCCGATGGGAGTGGTGTCTACTGGGGCCGTTGGCCGTGTTCTCGCCCTGCTGTCGGAAGAAACTGGGCTGATGGGGAACCAGGTATTCCTCAGCATCAAGCAGCTCGCGGACATCCCCGCCCTCCTCCTCCATCAACGTGCGGAAGAACTGACTGTCCACTGGGCTCGCCAGGTTCATTTGCTCGTCATTCTGTACACACACACACACACACACACACACACACACACACACACACACACACAGGTCAGATGTCAACACCTCAAATACAAACATCAAATAAACAATATATAAATATACTGTGTATGTACATAGGCCCAGGCCTAGACCCAAACCCAGACCAACCTGAATGACAACGTAGCGGGCAGGGTCCCTGGCCATTGTGCTGAATTCAGTCACCAACTCCTTAAACCTGGGTCGGCTATCCGGGTCAATCTTCCAGCCTAGTTGACCACACAAACACAAAGAGGTCCAATGAGCAAAGTATGCTTGTGAATATAACCTCCGTTCTTTAAAGGAGAACACTTAAGGGATAACGGCCACCGAGGTGTCTTGATATACGGAATTAAGGGATGAGGCGGAGGAAAAGAACTCCATGATGTGAAGTGGAGTGGGGATTCCTCTGCCAAGGCCCTTCAGTGCATAGGTACTGAAACGTAGCTGAAACTGATATGAATTGCCCTGACTCACAGTTGACCATGATCATGTAGAGCTCCTTGGTGCAGATGGGGGGCTGGGGGAGCCGGTCTCCTCCCTCCAGCAGCTCAGGGATGTCCCGTGCTGGAATATGGTCATAGGGCTTCGCTCCGAAAGTCATCAGCTCCCACACTGTCACGCCTGGAAAACACCCACATATACACATGTAAGGAGAGAGACATATAAGCACACACACACACACACACACACACACACACACACACACACACACACACACACACACATACACACACACACACATACACACACACACACACACACACACACACACACACACACACACACACACACACACACACACACTGTAAGGGGAAAATGACAAAGATGGACTTTAACCTTGTGTTGTTTTGATTTGATTCTTGTGTTTCTGTAAGATCTTACACTTTGAATGGACTCTTCTGTTTAAGTTTAACCTTAAACCTTAAGTTCATAAAGTTCCTTATAATTGATACTTCTTTTGCCTTGTGACTTCATTCTTTTGTTGGAGACTGACCAAGTTCTTAAAGTTCTTCTCTATGTGATACTTCTGATTCAGTAAGTGGTGTGTAGATGGCTAATCATGTGTTGACAATATGACAATAAAAATGCTCTTAATGTTCTTGGTTCTTAAATAACCCATTGTATTGACCAAGTCATGTGTATGTGCAGAGAAGGTGTAATGATACAATGAGATTATGATACCGTGCAAGGTATAAATGTGTGTATGAGAAACAACTGATTGTCTCTTTGGTGCACAGACTTTGTCTCTGTATCTTGATTGCCTGATGCATATGAGACCTCTCGGCAGAGATTAATAAACTACTAACGAGAAAGACAAAACCTTATTTCAGACTCTCATTTATACATCTTTAAGCTAAATGTCTTCCACAACACACACACACACACACACACACACACACAATCTCAATGTCCTGCTGTGACAGAAAGAAGTGAGCTGCATTGCAGCAAATGGGAAAGGGGTGATATTCATGGTTCAGTGTGTCAGAGTGTCTGCTTAGTACACCAAGAATGGAAGAATGTACTCCTTTGAAACACACACACACACACACACACACACACACACACACACACTGAGCATAGCGTTTGATGTTTGATGTGTGTTAAGTAAACACTAACCGTAACTCCAGACGTCACTCTGATGAGTAAATTTCCGGTGGAGGATGGACTCCAAGGCCATCCACTTAATGGGCACCTAACACACACACACACACACAAACACACACACACACACACAGATGAAAAGAAAGAGAGAGACAGAAGGTGATCACATTTGTGTCTTTAACTAAAACCGAAACTGAACTTTGAATCACAATTAATGTATAACTTTTAAGGCAGGGTGATGCTTATGTTGAGACAGCTCTAGCATATTATTTAACTTGAACAGACTTTAACTTGGCTGGATCACATTCATGCAATTATAAAATCAAAATATGATTTAAAAAACAGTAAACACTGTAAAAACAGTTTTTAGTATTCAGTAAAAATGTTTTTTAGTAATTAAAGTAATTAAAAGGCAGTGTTAATTTGAGATCATCTTCCCCTTATAGCCACAGTTGAGGATACTGATACTGCCTCGTGCTGTTACCTTTCCTCCATCTGCATGATACTCTGTCTCATCAATGTCCAGCAATCTGGCCAGTCCAAAATCGGTGATCTTTACGATGGAGGGGTTCTTCACTAGAACGTTCCGGGCTGCCAGGTCACGATGTACGAGTCTCTCATTCTCCAGGTAACTCATGCCCTGTGAATACACACACACACACACACACACACACACACACACACACACACACACACACACACACACACACACACACAAAAACACAATCATGGCCTCTGGAGGTTTGGTTTGGTCAAATAACAAGCAGTGGTGATTTGTTATATAAACACCTGCATGTATTAAAGCTAAACACAACTGTATCCATATCACTCACTTGCTTGTTTGATATATAGTGGTCTATAGTAATAGCCATGTGTAGTCAGACTCACCTTGGCGATCTGCACACACCAGGTGAGGAGTGACTGCGAGCCGATGCACTCGTTGTTCTCGCGCACGTAGTCGAGCAGGCAGCCGTAGGGCATGAGCTGCGTGACCAACTGCACGGTGGACGTCAGGCAGATGCCCAGCAGACGGCACACGTACGGGCTGGCAACACCCGCCATCACATACGCCTCCTGCAGGGGGCAGCATAGGTCAGTAGGGTCAAAAGAGCCAAAAAGGCAGAAGAACGCGTCAGATTTTGTCCCAAATGCATATTCCATTTTACACATCAGTACTTATTCCATTGCAAAAACAGGAGGTAAGCATACCACTTCATACAGTATAATATTTGACATGAATTGCCTACCCCTGCCTAAGAACAAAAACATCACATCACACGTACACAGAACATACAGATAGTTACATCAGTCTATAACATAATCAACATTACTGCCTATAACATAATCAACATCACAGTCATGCTGCTATGTGCCAAGTCAATTCCAAGGTAAATCAAACAAACTTTAGAAGATAGAGCATGAGTAAAAATAATACTCAGAATGGAGAGAAGAGCAGCAAACATAAATCCCATAAACCAACTGCCAGAAGAGCAGGATGGAATCCCAACAACATGGCGGGTATATGCACAATCTACTAATGTACTTATAACATTGCATATGCCTCCTTCAGCGAAAGCAGGACTGGATTACTGTCATTTGAGCCAAAATGGCAGAAGTGCATAGCCCACTGCTGCATACCAAGCACAGGCATCAGGGACTGAAAGAAAGGTCAGACAGAAGTACAGACAGATATACAGGCAGACAGATATACAGTACAGGCAGACAGACAGAAAGACAGACAGACACAGACAGATAAACAGACAGACAAGTAGACTCACATCCAGGATCTCTTTGTTTGCCTTGGGTGAGGTGTTCTCACGTAAAACCTTTATGGCCACTGGGATCTTCACACTCTCTCCATCTGGGGCCCAGATACCCTACATAAAGAATACACACACACACACACACACACACACACAGTTAACTTCATAACTAAACAGGTGTCTTTTATGATTAGGCTAGGGATACAGTGATTTGTAGCTACTTCATTATGTAATACTATGTAACAGATATTTCCATTCAATGAAATACTCTGTCCAAAAGGACAAAAATGTGCAAAAAATAATAATTACACATGGTTAAGTCCATTTAAGGACAATGAACACAAGGTGCAAGCACTTCCTGATTACATCTTTGAAAGGGGTCGTGGGAAACGACCTCTAACCTTACAGTGCCAACACTAGCACACTTATTTCCGCCCTTAAAGCCTGGCAGCAGAGAACATCAGACCCTCCCATACCGAGCTCATACTGTAGTGTAGGTATGTGGGTCTATGTGTGTGTGTGTGTGTGTGTGTGTGTGTGTGTGTGTGTGTGTGTGTGTGTGTGTGTGTGTGTGTGTGTGTGTGTCTATGTACCTGTGTGTGAGGGACACATATATGAAGTGAGCGAGTCTATTGCTAACGACCATGACCTCTGACCTTGTAGACAGTTCCGAAGGCTCCAGATCCGAGAACACGGAGCTTCTTGAGCTCTGTCTCCTTGAGGATGCGCATCTGGGCCTGGTTGGGCGTAGCTCCGCTCGGGGTCAGTGGCTCCACCAGCTGACAACACAAAACAGCAGAGGTGTGTTCAAATGAGCAGACAAAGGCAAATGTTTGTGAATGATTATGAATAGTTTTTTTTATTTGCTTCGAGTTAGCCACGAATGTCTGCGCATACTCGCAAACAGTCTGAGGCAGTTCTGTGCGAACATATACTGTATGGACACTGGTCAAAGGGTTACCGTCGAAATAAAACAATGCAGTGTCAGCACAACAGCACAAAATATTATTTACTTATGTTGGGGATCACTGCTCCAGATTGATTCAAGGATATTTCAAGGATGAGTCAGTCATAGCCGTCATATTTTTCATTGAGGGATAGAACTATGTGGCCTGGTCCCACCCACCTCTGCTCATTTTCATTTCATTTCACACTCATACTCCATATTTCATACTCCTAAAACCCAATTGTCATGTTTTCATTTTCTATTGTCTTCTTCTACTATCCTTTTGTTTTTTCATATGTAATGTACTTTGAGTGTACAAAAGGTGCTATAATTAAATATAATATTAAATAATAAATATAAATAAATCTGCTTTGCTTTGCTTTTGCTAGTAAATATAGTGTATCGACAAAGGGAATTACCAAGACAGTCAAAAAAGACAAAGCTTTTGACAAAGAATCTGTCAACATTCCATTGAATGATGTTAAAAGCAAAGATTCTAGAACAGAGCTAGAATCTTTGGTTAAAAGGGTACAATCATACATCACAACATTCCGCCTAGGTCACAAAGACATCTAGGCAACATGATGCCATAGAACATAACCAAGTGTACAGTTGTTCACTTGTTCATAAGTTGATTAAGAGATTGGCTGATTTTTTATTTACTCGTGATTTGATGTGGTTTACTTGTTTTTTGACCTGCTGCCTGGCAGGACGGCAGCAGGGCAATGGAGATACCAAAAAAACAACTAAGAAGAAAGTTAAGAAATACAAACTGGAGGAATTGAGGAGCGAACTTGAAACTTTGGGTGTTATTGTTGATGAAGACAGTCACAAAAACAAAAGGAAGACAAAAAGGGAACTCCGCAAACTCCTCGTCAGGAAACTACAACAGGTGGACTTGGATAGCGCTAGAAAGGACATCCATGGCAAGACCATCAAGACAGCTGAGGATAGCAAGGAGGGCTTCACTCTGAACATCGATATTCCTGAGGATGTCGTGAGAGTCATACATGATCTGGATGCTTTTCTTAACAAAGAGATGGAAGAAATGGAAACCAATGAAAACAGGGAAATTGATGTGAAATTCATGATGAACAATCTTTTGGATGCAGTTGAGAAGATAAATGGCAAAGACGGAAAAGAGCTTGAGACCGAGGAACGGCAGAGGGAACATGACGTGAAAGCTATACTTGACAGTCTTCTGGGTGAAGTGGATTCAACACTGGGTGAGTAGAAGAAATCAGCTCACAGTGAATATGAAAAGTTGACTTAGTGAAATCTCACTTAATCCCAGCCAGCACTGATGGAGCTCACATTTAAACATCTAAGCTGCTCAGCATTAGGTTTTCAATTAAACATTCCCCATATATTTTGCTTCAGGTTTGAACAGAGAAGAGGAAAAGGTGAAAGTGTCGAGTCCTTGCAGTGGAGACCAGAGGGAGGAGAAGACAGGAGAGGAGGTCCGCTTCTGGATTGCCAGAGAGGACAAGAGGAACCCTTACTGGTTCATCCCCAGGAGGAGGTTTCGAGGGGTGGACAGAAATAGCACAATACAGGAGACCGACTTGTGATGAATCGACAGGGACATCAAACAACACCAATATCATCACATTTCTTTCCATGTCCGCTGTTTTTATTAAACACCTTTCACAGATCCACTGCCTAGTCGGATTTCTTGTCGTCTTCACCCTTTTAAATTTGTGAAAATACCATTGCTAGTATTACTTAAGTACATAGACAGTACTACTTAAGTACATAGACAGTATACAAACACAACCTATAACAGGACCGCTTACTCCTTCAGATGGGGTGTAAATAATAGGATAGATACACTTGAGTATCACAATATAATTGTTTTTGTGATACTGTATGGACACTACGGTAGTTAATTTCATGTTTAAATCCCCAACCACTAGATAGCAGTGCAGTAATCCATCTGCAGCCATCTGACTTTTTCAAGCCAACATAACAATTGTGTTTTCTATTGTTCATTTAGATTTTTGTTTATTTATCCTCTAGTTCTCTCACTGCCAAGCAACGTAACACACTCGAGAGTCAAGTTCAGTGAAAGGCTATGTGCTTGTGCATATGTTAGTAGCCTAACTTATATAGCCTACTTACTTGTCTATATGCCTCATATTAAATTAAACATTCACCTAGGCCTACTCTTTATTTACTACATTTTCTCACTCAAATGTGATGTTATGAAATCGCTGCTCTCTTGATTTGAATGATTAGAATGTTTGCGTTAGATAATTCAATATAAATACGCAGATCACTAGCTGCAAAACGCCGGAGTGGGGTATCACTACTCGTGATGACTCATAGAATGCTTCTCGTGTCTTGTCCAATCAGAAATTAGTTTGGCCGGACCTAACTATTGTATAATAGGGAATATACACGGCACTAAACACACGAGTATGCATTTTTCCAGGAAATCTCATCTTCCTAGTGAGTCCAAAACTTGGCCTATATACTATATATAGTGTGTATATATATATTAGCTTAGGATGTTCAGTGCACAAGAACAAAAGCATCATCTACACTCCCCCTTATCTCTGAAAATAAGGTTACACGCTGGTAGAAAGGTAGTACAAACTTAAACTACATTTCCCATGATGCTTGGGTGAGCCTCACCTCATGCTCCTGCATGATCCTCCTCCTGTTCTCCTTCCTCTTCAGGTGCCTCTGGCGGCGCATGTAGAACACCAGCAGCCCCAGGAGGATGATAAAGAGCAGTACACCACCCACTGCCGCCGCGATAGACGTGCCGGACCTGCGGGGTTACAATGGAGATTACCCTTAGACCGTTCTCTCAGCAACATCTTCATCTTTTTGTTCAGTGACAATCTGATACACACAACCATGAGCCATTTATACGACTTCAAGTTTCATAGATAGATGGAGGCATGTTCTTATGTTCTATAACTACATGTGGAGGAAGAAAAATGTCATGTTCCTAAGTTGCTAATGGTTGCTGCAGTGTTCTTTCAGGTTAGTTATTGAAATAGTGGATGTCAATGAGTGTGATCAGCTGAAGTGTGTAAGTGTGGAGATTTTTACCCTGATTTGACTGCGATGGGACAGCCACGTTCATCCAGTGGACACCTGGAAACAAACAATCGTACTCAGACGTGTCGGGTAACGCAAAACCGAAGTCATTTGGGCGACAGACAGAAGATACCATGTTTATTACACTCATACCGTTCTGAAGTAGGCATACAATAAATGTAAAGGTACGGTCTACAATTCTAATCGAACACACATAAATGAAATGAATCGCTCCTCACTGTCCCTTGTGCACTCAAAAAACAGTGTTTTTACATAGCAAGGGGTTAAGACTGAACTATGCACAACTAGAAATCAGGAGCATGGCAAGATGGGGTGTCATTTGATTGGCTGATGAGCTCTAAGGTGTGGGGTGGAGCCACTCACGACAGGGTGCAGTTGGTGTTGCAGGACTGGCAGTGGCCCGTGGCGTTGGGGAACTTCCACACGGTGTGCTGCTCCTCCTTTGTGCCACTGGGGCACTTGCTCACACACATGGCGCCGTCCTGCACGGTCAGGCACTCCCTGCACTGTTGTGCCCCCTAGGGATCACACAGGGAAAAGCAGGCTCAGTCACAAACAGCTGCTTTAAGACACATAGATGTCCCAGGGCGTCAGTAATGGTTGGAGGCTGGCAGGTCTGCTTTCACTCTGGACCTTAACATGGCATCAAATGTACCAGTGTAATGCACTGTATGGTGGTCACAGAAACATGTGAGATGATAATGTTGTAATTCAGTGTTACAGTTTTTCTCAGTCGCTTTGATGCTTTTCTCACATCACTATTAACATTTGCACAGCAGTTAGTGCATTTCTCAAAACAATTAGTGCAATCTGCAAAACCTAGTGGATAACCTGCAAAAGCACGTCACTTGCTCAAAATGGATAGTCCAAGTCCAAGTATTTATGTCAATGGTTATGGTGACACTGCCTGAAAATGATCAAGACAGCACTATAGAGTACTTATAGGCTACAGCCATTTGAAAACTACAGTAAAGTTACAAATTGCTGTAGTTAGGGGAGTAAGTGAGTACAAGACACTGAATATGTACGTTTCACAGTTTTACTGTATATGCTCTTTGCAATTCTACAGCATTGTGACAGAATTTGATAACTAGTTCACCAATTTTGTATGTAATGACTCAAGCAATGAAATGAAGACTATTAGTTTTATTGGAAACGACTATTCAGCATCCATAAGTATAGTTCATTTTGACTGACATGACAAAGCAACTGATACATGTTCAAAAGCATTTGCAATTTGTTTAGAGGAAGGAGAAATTGCTACTATGATGTGCACAAATGACTAAATGTTGTGGAGGTTGAATAGTTATGAGAATTTTCATTCTGATCTGAGAAAAGCACCAAAGCAACTGAGAAAAACTGTAAAGGTACTGTAAGCGACTCTAAGCTATTTCTCCTCACAATCTGCCAGCTGTCCATTCTGTGGGTAAATTGTGAAATGAAATGGTTTTCGTACGCAGCTGTGATGGATAGATAGATTGATGGAAGGAAGGATGGATTGATAGAAGGATAAATGAATGGATGATTGACTGTGATTGATTGATTGATTGATTCAGAGAATGTATTTGGCAATCAATTTATTCATGCATACCGGTCCATCACAGGAAGCTGAGCCGTTGATTGGTTGACATTCTGAGTGACAGGGAACACAGCGACTGCCGTCAGTAAACTCTCGCACAGACCTGGAAACAGACAACACAACGGTTACTGTGGCAATCCCTCTATTTATTGCCTCTCCGTCTTGTGCACACTGACTCAGACACTTATGGGACTGTTTGTACGTGTGTGTGTGTGTGTGTGTGTGTGTGTGTGTGTGTGTGTGTTTCTGTGAGTGTAATATGATGTCTGCTGGACATTCAACAAGCACAACAATGTTTGCGTGCATGGGACTCTCTTCCTCGTTCCTCTTGCAGGACGTTATAATATGTCAGTGAGTGTGTATACTGTCTGTGACTCTTGTTTGTTCTCACCCCTCCAGGATGTTACACTCCTCGACACACTCCGTCCCGCGCTGAAACGACACACACTCCACACACTGGTCCGGGCCTGAGCCCCAGCACCCTCCTGTGCCACACAGGGGATGGCAGACGTGACCCTCCGCCTCTGAGGACGGCCAAGTGGGACAGGAAGAGAAACCGGACAACAGAGTATTAATATAGCACTGCACTACAATGCTTTACAATACTGAGAGTGATGACTATGAGTGTGTATGTGTGTGTGTGTGTGTGTGTGTGTCTGCATTTGTGTGTGACAGTATCTCATACTGCAGATGTGGGTGTGGGTGTATGTGTGTGTGTGTGTGTGTGTGTGTGTGTGTGTGTATGTGTGTGTGTGTGTATGTGTGTGTGTGTGTGTGTGTGTGTGTGTGTGTGTGTGTGTGTCTGCATTTGTGTGTAAAAAAACTGTGACAGTATGCAGCTCATACTGCAGATGTGTGTGTGTGTATGTGTGTGTGTGTGTGTGTGTGTGTGTGTGTGTGAATGCGTGTCAGAGACAGAGCCTCCTACCACAGGCCTGCAGATCTCTATTGCCGTTGCTGATGATGCTGGCGATGCTGCTCTGCACGGGTGTGAGGATGGCGTTCCAGGGCACGGAGTGCGTGTAGCACAGCTGGGGGTTATCGGAGATCAGGACCAGGCCGCCGTTGATGCGCTCGAGCGAACGCAAACCCAGAGACTCAATGTGCAGCGACTGGACCCCCAGAGATAGCACACTCCTGCAGGCAGAGACCAGAGAGGAAGCCACTGGGTTAAGCACTTCAGTGATGGAAGAGGACAATCCTGGGTTCCTACACTTGAGAGGAAGGATGGGACACCTATTTGCATTCTGGAAGGACAAATAAGGCCCCTATATGTACAGAGGAGAGGAACCATGTGGGTTAAACACTTCATTGGACCCTATATTGAATGCAGAGAGGACATTAGTTGGTTCAAGGGAGAAGATGGTGTCAGAGAGCAGGAAGCATAAAGCCAAAACAAAGGTGAGATATAACCATATATACTCTTTTGATCCCGTGAGGGAAATGATGGGATTGCTGGTCACAGAAACAGCAAGAGGTTGAACCGTGTGCAGGCGTGTACAATGTCACCTATCTTAGAACATATACAGCATGGCACGGTGCATGTCTGTAACATATGCATAGTATGTGTGTGTGTGTGTGTGTTATATTTTGTGTTATGTTGTATATGCATGTGTGTGAGTCTGAGGAATGTCTGCTGGGGGTTTGCTGTGTGTGTGGGGGTGCAGCAGCAGAATGTGACAGGAGCGATCGAGGAAGAGAAATCTCAAAGCGAAAACAGTCCTCAGGATTAGCAGCATAAGTGAGGCACGTGTCACTGTGGCACCTGCCGGATTCACTCTTGACGCATCAACACACACAAACACAAACACACACATACACAAGCAGAGTACACACACCCACACACATGCCGAGTACACACACCCACACACATGCCGAGTACACATACACAAACACACACACGCATACACACACACTTACAGTACACTTGTTGAGCACACACAGACACAAACACACTTACTAATAAATGCACATACAGGCATACACACACACTCTCTCTTTCTCTTTCTTACCCACCTAGCCACACCCACACACACACACACAAACACACACACACACACACACACACACACACACCTCACACATACAACACACCAATACCTCCCAGTAAGAGCCACACCTCTGTGGAAGAGTCCATCCAGTACAAAGAACAATCATTAACTTTTACCACCAGTGGAAGAGACTCACAGATAAACAATAAGACACGCCGGAAAACACAGAGAGAAACAGAGAGAGAGAGAGAGATAGAGAACGAGACGTGACAAGCAATTATGAGGCAGATAAAGTGATAAGCAGACTGCCTTGTGCACAGGTCAGCGTGGGAATGTGGAAACGGAGCGGTGAGAAGGATGCAGACACCAGCACTAGGACAGCCTGGGGAAGCTGTCAGAACCTGCCATGTGATGTGGTCCGAAATGCATGCACTGCTGTGTGTAGGCAGGGAACTGGGACATTTCTTTATATACTCACAGTATATGCATATTCATCATAACTTATTCAGCTTTCAATGTGTGTGCACTGGCATTCTGCCATTCTGAAAATCCAAGCAGGCAGACAAACAGAAAGACAAACAGACAGCCAGGACAAGGAGAAGTGTTCTTACTTGTAAAGCATCCTTCCTCGGATCAATTTCAGGTTCTCAAACACACTCAGATTTTGCATATTTGCTGGCCAGTCCTCGATGTACAAATATCCTGAAACACACACAGACACACATGTGAGCACACACTATGTAACACTGCAGTTTGTCACACTGTAATACAAAAATGTAAATATAAACAGATACACACATGCATGCATGTATGTGCATATGTGTGTAGTGTATGTATTTATGTATGTATGTATGTATGTATGTATGTATGTATGTATGTATGTATGTATGTATGTATGTATGTATGTGAAACATAGGTGTTATCAATGTACAACACCTGTGATCTCCTCTAGATTCCTGAACACCTCCAGCTGGGCTGGGAGAAGGCCTGACAGATTGGACCCTGGGTCTCTGGATCAGGAAGAAAACATTTGTACATACATCATCACCTTCGCAGTCATGTTGACATAAGAGAATAATGCTAAAATATAAGATATTTCTCTCATAGCAATATCTGTCTGTGAATGTCTTGGAATGCGGGTTAATCGATTTGGTGCATTTCTCGAATCATCATTAACATTTGCACAACAGTTCACAGTTCATCAGTGCATTTTTAAAAACAATTAATGCAAAGATAGATAGATAGATAGATACTTTATTGATCCCTAAGGGAAATTCAAGAAATTCAAACAGCACCCGATTACCTGCAAAATCGGGTTTCTTGCTCAAAATGCTTTGTCTATGTCTCAAAAGCAAGTATTTCTACCAATGAAACTGTCAGTGCAATCAAAATGACAAGTTCTTCGGACATTGTTTATGTCAAGACAGTCAAACTGTTTTGTCTTGTTATGACAATTTACTCTGTAGGTATTTCTAATGAACAATATAGAAGGCATCACTTTTTTCTATGTGGGACAGCTATTTCAAAACTACAAAGTTACACAATATTGTGTGTGGAGGGGGTTGATTGCAAGAGAGTGGATATGTTTCAAAGTTTTTATTGTTATAAAGAAAACAAAGGCTTTTACATCGATAGTCTGCCGTTATAATTTATTTGCCTCGGGTGTACTGTGGAGTGGGTAAGACTGTTTTTAGTGGCAGGCTAACACACACCGATGACTTGCATTAGCCTAGCACCTGTAAACTCTGCAACTAGAAGGACTGGATGAAATGTGTTGAAAACGGCCTCCACTGTAAATATCACACTTGCTAACTTGGAAATGAGGTCCTATGTCCAAAATCCTGAACCTTCCCTTTAAGCTGTTCTGGTTGTTTAGCAGATCTACTCACCCCTGGAAAGACTGGCTGAGGAAGGCCAGGCTGCCGTAGATTTTCTTGCAGTTAAGGAAGAGGTCGATGTTGGAGGAGTTCACAGCAGACACCCCCTGAAGAGAGCCCATACCCAGCCCCTGGCACACTGAAGGAGTAGATGAGAACTTGGTTAATGTGCACAAACACACACACACACACACACACATACACAAGCACACACACACACACACATACACACACATACACAAACAAACAAATAGAATAATGCACAGGTTTCTTCTTTGTGGATTTTTTGGTGATTTTCCTACTCACCTTTGTGGCAGTTTTCACATTTTTCACATTTCTGTATCTCTGGACCACCAGGCTGTGGAATGATAACTTCCTGGTTGTCCTGGGGGCAATAGAGTGTGCAGGCCACATCCATGGCTAGATAGTTATCTGTGTGTGTGTGTGTGTGTGTGTGTGTGTGTGTGTGTGTGAGTGAGTGAGCGGGTGAGTGAGAGAGAGACAGGGGGGGGGGGTGAAGTTAGAACAGATAATGGATAAAACATGTTTAAGTTTAACCACAAAAAAAATATTCTGTCGCTTTTGTGCATTTCTCAAATCAAATTCACTGCACCACACAGTGGATTACCTGCAAAAACACTTTTCAAAATGCTTAGTTTATGTCTCAAAAGCAAATATTTATGCCAATCAACATGTCAGTGCCATCAGAATTATTCCTGTGCCACTGCTATGAACAAGATAATCAAAATTCAGTAACAGTTCTCTGAACAGGCAGTTTTGAGAATTCAGTTCTGATCTGAGAAATGCACTAAAGCGAGTAAGACTGTAAGACTGAGACTAAAACTGTAAAATAAGTCCCTTAAGAATGAACAAACACCCATATAGAATATATATGCAAAATTATATCAGCAACGCTGAGATTGTCTTAAGAAAGACATTAGATTCAAGAGGCAAATTTAGATGGGACTTATAATATGAGGGGAGAATAGGAAAGAAAGAAAGAAAGAAAGAAAGAAAGAAAGAAAGAAAGAAAGGAAGGAAGGAAGGAAGAAAGAAAGAAATACATAGAATGAGCTGTGTACGTGTAAACAGAAAATAGACAGTCAGTCACTGAGAAAATAAAAGAGGTGTGAAGATGTAACATGCATGTCTTTATGCAGGCGACCCTAAAGCTGAGCCTCTTGATAGACAGATAGATTGATAGATGGATGGATGGATAGATAGATAGATAGATAGATAGATGGATAGATAGATACTGTAGATAGATAGATAGATAGATAGACAGACAGATACATAGATAGATAGATGCAGTGGTGCTTACACGGGCAGGTCTTGACGCAGGTGGCACCGAAGTTGAGCCTCTTGTTTGGGTTGGGCTTGGACTGGTAGGTATTGGGGTCATAGATGGTGGGAGGGGGGCAGCTCTCCCTACAGGTGCCATTGTTGTTAAAGTGACGACACACCTTCGGGGAGGGACAGAAACAGTGGGTTGTTCTAATCTTGCTAAAAACAGTCAAAAAGGGGACTATTGTGGTGTATTTGTGAGTGTTCATGTGTGTGTGCATTTACGTGTGTGTGTGTGTGTGTGTGCGTGTGTGTGTGTGTGTGTGTGCGTGTGGTGTGTGTGTGTGTGTGTGTGTGTGTGTGGTGTGTGTGTGTGTGTGTGTGTGTGTGTGTGTGTGTGTATGCATGTGTGTTTACTCACAAAGCAGTCTGTGTCTCTGGGCCCAGTACAGCCAGCAGCACACTGTATGTGGCAACAGTCACTAGACCTATCACCTTTACAACGCGGACAACCCTGACAATGCACATGAGTTACTACAGAGGGAGAGGGAGAGGGAGGGAGAGAGGGAGAGAGATCCTTTACATCATTCACATACGTTATATATATATAATCAGTTCAATCCAGTATATTTACATCACTTTGTTCACACTACAAAACAACAACAATATCATTACCCATGTAAACAATTAGCCTAATTAGTAGAAAAATATTTTTTCTGAGTGAGTAGGCTACACTGTAATAAAAAACCCGGTCTCTGTAGGCAGCCCAGGCTCCGAAAACTACAAACAAACAAAGTGGGGGCACAAACAAAAATGGAACCCTGCGTAGAGTTTCTATGGAAATACTGAAGGTAGGGGTGACTACCTCTCTGGCATGTTTCATTTGGTCTTTGGTTAAAATATACTGTACATTGCTTTGGACAAAAGCGTCTGCTAATAAATTTAAATATAAACATAAACACAAACAAAAGTGACTTCCTGCACACGCTGGTCGCTGACTGCACCTTTAAGTAACACATCTATCTATCTATCTATCTATCTATAAATTACAGGAATGTCTGCCTCTCTGTCTGTCATTCGCATATCTCTCAAATCGTTTGTCTGATTGATTGCAAACTTGGCAGGTGTCTTGCTACGGGCACGAGTAAGTGCAGTGCCAAGTTTGCACTGCACTTACTCGTGCAGTGCAAACTTGGTCAGTCACTTATAGGCTACCAGAGATTGTTTTTGAGTCATATCATTGCAAATTTCTGATGCATCATTCCACAATATAATTGGTCATTTCTATCCTCAAGTTATTCAATAGGCTAAACATATAGCATTAACTCAAAACAGCTGTTAGGCTTATGTCATCATGCAGCCATGCTTAAATTCTGCTCACTGCACATTTATTATAATGTATTATAATATAATATTCAGTATTCATTATTGAATGCTTAGCTGGAATGAAGTTTTTCCCTATCCTATTTTTAAAGCTGGCCTACCTGCGGGCATGTAATTGGGCTAAGTTTTTTTTTACACGAATAGCATGTCTGAACAGGCACTGAACTAGTTGTCTATTTGTAAGAGGTAGGCCTAATGCATCAAACATACGCTTAAGGTAGTTAAACACTGTATCTTGAAACCCCCAAAAATGCATATGAGCCACAGAGACACTATGAGACAGAGGGAGAGAGGTGGAATGAGACAGAGGGAGAGAGGTGGAATAAAAACACACACTATGAGACAGAGGGAGAGAGGTGGAATAAAAACACAGAGACACTATGAGACAGAAGGACAGAGGTGGAATAAAAATGGACAAATAGAGATAAAAAGAGACAGTGTGAGCTTCATCATGAGTCAGGGAAATAGCATTTGTTAGAGCTCAGACCTGCTCACAGGATGGTCATATGTTTCCACTGATAGAGAGAGAGAGAGAAATAGAGAGAGAAAGAGAGAGAGAGAGAGAGATACAGAGAGGCAGAGAGAGAGACAGACAAGAAAGACAGACAAGCAAGCGCTTAGACATTAAGATGGGTACACATAGAGACGAACTGACACAAAACAAGCAAAGACATCAGGCAGACAAAATGTCTAACATGGAAAACATAAGGACAAGAAATCAGGAACAATTGGCACACACAAATAAAAAAATGTAGACAAACAGATTGGCAGACAAACTCACACATTCTTGGCACACGCACGCATGCACGCACGCACGCACGCACGCACGCACACACGCACACACACACACACACAGGGCTTACATATTTGGCAGTCATTTTCCGTGCTTCCCCAGCATCCTTTTGGTCCACAACTGGAGGCACAGCCTGGACCTGGTAGTCAAGATAAATAATATAGTCTTACAGACAGTTTACTTACACACACACAGACACACACACACACACACACACACACACACACACACACACACAATAAAATATTTTGTAAAAAGGTGTACATGCATATAACTAAACACCTAGAGAGAAACTCATACGCACACACACACACACACACACACACACACTCACAGCTGGTTGCTGGCACTGGCTGCAGGTGTCGCAATGTTCTGTACTTGTTCTTTGTGTCCAGGGTGTCGTCCCAATCTATGAGGCCGGGGTCGGGGTAACAGAGGTTCGGGTTCCTCTGGATGTCAACGCCACCCAACAGGATCTCTGAGAGGCGATCGAGGAGAGAAGCACAGAGGGAATCAGCATGGCTCTATACTGGGCTATTACACACACACACACACACACATACATACACACACCTGTGAGGCTGCGCAGATTCAGTTGGATGAGTAGGGTGTTCTCCAGGACGGCCAGTGAGTAGCTGGTGTTGAAGAGCTGACTGCCTCGGATGATGCGTAGATTCTCCAGAGGAATCACACCCACTGACACGTTATACACTAGCACATAGCCCTGCACTTCCACGATATTCTACACACACACACATACACACATAAACACACAAATACACAGTTAGGGTGTATTCCCTGTGACTTGCAATGTAGGTAGACTGTGCACTTTCACAAACACACCTCACACACAACGGGACAGTCGCTGGCTTATTTGACCTGGTGGCTACTGGCTAGCTACATGCAGCCATGAAGTAACTTAATGGTGGACGATTCAGTCTGCACATCCGGAGAGCCCAACACTATCTGTGTTCACAGCCTGGACACTCCGGAGGGATTTTTGCCCTTCTCCCGATTTGGACGTATTTTTTTGGGGGGGGGCCCATTTTTCTTTTTTCCTGTATCCGTGAACTCTAAGGAGCTCCACACACAGGGCTCATCCAAGGAGACATTGCGTGGGCTGGTCCAGCCCTGGGAGGTAACGTGAGGTGCGTTTAAATTCGCAAAAACATAGGCGAACGTTTGCAAAGAGTTTAAGGAGGTAGTTCTCCCCTAACATGTTGGGAGTGGGACGGAGAGTTACCATCAAAGATCTTAGTGCGTAGTGCTACACAAAATCGTTCAAATGTATCTGTTCATACAAACATCTTCGCCTCTGTTCAAGGAATTTGAACGCACCTCTGGTGTTCCCTTGTATCCACTTTGCTTCATACATACTAACACGTTATGGCACACATTTAGGTTAGTGACTTCGGTATGGGCAACACTTCAAATCCCAGTTAGTTCTTATCTGACCTGGAGGAAGGAGAGGTCTGGGTTGCCACGCAGATGTGTGATCTCCAGGTTGCCGTGGACGATGCGGCAGTTGGTGTAGAGCTGCCTGAGTATCTTATAGTGATTCTCCTGACTGGACAGCAGAGACGTCTTCATATCTGTGCCCAGACATACTGCACACACACACACACACAGACAGACACACACAGACAGACACACACACACACAAAGATCAGGGATCAGTTATACAGTTATACACAACCCTTCTCACTGCCTCTCTTTTTCTTTCTCTCACACACAAAAACACACATACAGAAACCCTCCATGGAGTATAAATGTTTTGATCAGGTGTCTCTCTCTCCCCCCCCCCCCCTCTCTCTCTCTCACACACACTCTCTCTCTCATACACACACACACACCTCCCCCCAGGCCTGTATCACCTTCCCCATTTTTTCCCAAGCAGAGCTGCACACAGGAAATGCCTCTGTGTCCCATCAGCCAGATGGACGGAACCAGGAGATAGAGTTCTTATCATTTATGAGTGTGTGTGTGTGTGTGTCTAATGTGAAAGGTATCTCTGCAGTTCACTCAAGAGCATTTATAACTCTGACTTAAATGTGCGTGTGTGTGTGTGTGTGTGTGTGTGTGTGTGTGTGTCACCACACACATGTATATGAGTTTGTCTTTCTCTCTCTCTTTGAGTGTGTTTGTGTGTGTGTGTATGTGTGTGTGTGTATTAGCGGTGTACGTAAAGGTGCACGTTATTCGTACCGAACCATTTACAGGTACAGGACGTTAGGTTCAATACACATACTGAATGTACCAAATGTAGTCTTTAGTAATCAGTAGGCTCTTTTGCTTGCGGACCATGTTTCAAATTCGAGTTCCCACACAAAAACTTTAATTAACAAAGAATGTCAGTTTTGTCAGTTAACATCAAAGTACATTTGACACCTATTTGAATACTATTCCCATTACTCATCAACAATATTGTCAGTGAATTAAGTTAGCAGTACCTACAGGCACACTGTACCAAAAATTAATCGAACCTGACTTCAAAACCGAGGTACACACCGAACTATGATTTTTGCGTACTGTTACACCCCTAGTGTGTGTGTGTGTGTGTGTAAGTCGGTGTGACATCCTGACCTATATTTACCGATACTCTACAGAGGGCCTTATACCAGCTGGGTCAGGGCTAAGGGGGGACTAATCGCATTCAGTCCAGTTAAACGGACCAAGTGTGAAGGCAACCTTAAGTTCTTACTTCATAATGTTCCAAAGGTGCTCTTACCTAAGATGTCAGCGAGAATGACTGAATACAAGCTTTGAGAGTAGGACTGTGTGTGTGTCAGTGTAGTGTGTTGGGTTTGTTTGTGTGTGTGTGTCATTTATCCGTCAATGTGTTTTTTTCTGTTTATCTATGTGTTCTTCATATTTGTCTGTTTTCCATATGTGTGTCTGTTTATATTTCTGAGTATATGTATTTTGTATATTTGCCTGTCTATTTCTGTATGTGTGTGTGTGTCTTTACTGAATGCCAGAACAGCCGTGCCTGTGTTCCCCCTGTTAAAAGCCTCTCCTGCTGCAGTCCTCTGCCCCTCACTCTTTATATAGGCCTGCCCCTGCAAATCTCACTTCCATGGGGAATCTGAGTGTGTGTGTGTGTGTGTGTGTGTGTGTGTGGATAGGCCGGCTGGTGGCCTTGAATAGAAACCCTTTCCTACCCACCCCCATTCCTCCCTCTCTCGCACTGTGTGTGAGTGTGTGTCTGTATCCCTCTCTTTCTCTCTGTCTCTCTCACTCACACTCTCTCTCACACACACACACACACACATACACACACTGTGTGTGAGTGTGTCTGTATCCTTCCCCCAGACAGGAACAAGTGTTATGTGTTATGTATGTGTCAGAGCTCCACAAAGCAGTGTTGCTGACACCCAAACAACACAGAAGACTCATGGAGGCCCCGGTGGCTGCTAGCGCAGACGCTAATTCCCGCTAATGCTCGCTAGACACCACTCAATTGCTTGGTGTCCTGGCAACCTGGCTTGGAAAGCTAGCCACACGCCAAATGGTTTCTGTGGTAACATTGTGGAGTTATTGGGGGGGGGGGGGGGGGGGGGGTGCTTGGTAGTAAAAAGTACACACACACACACAAATTCCAAGTCTACCATGGAGAAAGTGCTTATCTTGCTACAGTTAAACCACCACCGTTTGAAAATCAGTCCGAGCGACAACACAAAAAAACCCACACAAAAGTTGGCCTGGCAATGACTGTCAATTTACACAAAAATGCCCAAATAAAATTACTTTTCAGTCAATATTACCTTTAAAACTATATTGTCATATTGCAGTTAGCATGGTTTTAGAATGTTAGCATAAAAGCACATTGCTTAATGTCATGCTAAGTACATGAAACCTCATATGGTGTGACCCCATATCATATAGTGTGACCGGGTTTTCTCGTCACCCCATATGGTTTATTTGTCATACTGTATGATAGAAACTGCATTTTCCTACATAAATAATGTTTTTTCATACATATGTTTAACTTATAATTAAGTGTAATATATATTTTGACATATTTAACATGATTTACCATTTATTTTTTAAGATGTCCAACTATTGCATGTATTGCAAATCACACACACATAAAACACAGAAATCACCCTCACACACACTCACTCACTCACTCTACAGCCTTGGATACAAAAGATACATATTTGACATGCTAAATATCAATAGTAGCCTGAGAAAATAAATTCTGGTGTTAAAGAAAACAGTAATATTTATGTTGTTTTTAGCACTATAAGTAATTGCAACAATTTAATCTGATTATAATGCAGGAAAAGTTTTGAAATTATCTGAATACATTTTTGAATTTGTCTTTTAACAGACATAAAGAGAATAAACTCAAAGGGGAACTACAAACATTCAGATTGAAGCCCACCATTGAGAAGAGAAAAACTCAGGGAACCCAAGAGCTATACAATATTTGGTGGCATTCTGTTTTACATAGTTGTGGTTTCTGAAAGTGAACCTTTACATGATATACCTGTCTTAAACTGTCTTTTGTTGCTTGTTAAATACATATAATACACATTTTTGTATTAACAGATTGTTATGTGGTGTTATTTATCATATGGCGTGACACCATATCATTTGGTGT
This sequence comes from Alosa sapidissima, assembly GCF_018492685.1. Lineage (NCBI taxonomy): Eukaryota > Metazoa > Chordata > Actinopteri > Clupeiformes > Clupeidae > Alosa > Alosa sapidissima. Next base: position 7,015,989 of record NC_055980.1, on the reverse strand, counting down.
GAAATCAAGAAATTCTGAAAATAAAAAGGCTTTTGGGGTCTAAATCATACAAATCTCAATGGAACAGATAGAAAATAGGGTCAGCAAAAGTCACAAGCATTTTCTTTCTTTTATATCAAGGTATGTCAAAATGAATATGACGTTTATTGAAAGATTGAGGACATACGCCTTACTCTGTGTATTGATGAAGAAATACACTGTAAAATGTAATAAATTTGTACAAGGAAATGCTAGATCTTGATGAAGTAATGATAGAAGATTATAATACATTGCTCACATTAAAAACAAAATACCCCACTATAATTTTACACACAATAACTTTCATGTCACACCATATGACAATTTTAGTCACTACCACAACTAATTAGTGAATAAATATGAATTTCAACACAAAATCTAAAAGACCAAACATATTTTTGGGAATGGAAGGGTCAGTACAACAAGACTAAGTGATTTCCAAGCCTAATATCTGATTTTTTTTTCAAAAACTTTTTTCGGCCTAAAACGTCAACCACCCACGTATGAACTGATGACCTAAACCTGCCCTGCAAGTGGCTGTGCAAGCAAACCTGGCCACACCTGTGCGTGGCAAATAGCCAGGCAGGAAATGGGGCACTCTCTGTGTGTGTGTGTGTGTGTGTGTGTTTGTGTGTCTGTTGTTTACTAAGTCACTTGGGCAGATTGTGTTTACCCATGCCTTTGCAGGCCATTTTATCCATGGACCCATCCAGACTGACCCATCCCAATCTGATAGCTTTGCTTGGCTAACCAAATGATTCAATCTCAGGAACATATCAAGCCACAGTTCTCTGTGGCACCAAAGACACAGCCAGAGCCACACACATCTAATCTATACATCTTTATCTTATAGCTTGCACTATACATTTCACCCCTATTTGTTTTGTTATTGTATTTGTTTTGTGCAGAACACATGTACTGATTCATTTATCGGTGAAAATTCCACCTCAAAATCCACGAGACTGGAATTAAACCTAAAGGCACCTACAAATCCACAAGACTGGAATTAAACCTAAATGCTTAATGACGTCTCTAAATCTCCTTTATACTTCACTGCACACAATGAAAAATGCGAAACTCAAGATTTGACATTACTCTGCAGTAGCTCCAGGGTGTTCTTCCAATTGTTGCAGGATTCCTCTCTCACATTAACTTACACCACCACAGGCACTTTGCCCCCTAGTAGAGAACTCTGTGCTCCAGACCTCTGTACATTCCTCTCTCTCTCACACTCTCTGTCTCTCTTTCTTTCTCTCTCTCTCTCTCTAACACACACACTCAGGGAACAAACGAGTATTGCTCAACCGACAGGAAGAACCGGATATATACCAGTCGAGTGCATCAGGAGTGTGAAGAGGATTTAATTCTACCAAAAAACACAACAATACACTGATAGGTAGCAGCAAGGCAAGCTGTAGGCACATCCATGCACACACGCACACACACACACACACACACAAGACACCATGACCTAATATACGGTACGGTACATACCAAACCACTGACAGATCAGATAGAATCAGTGGTCTCCATCGACACGCTAATGGATACATACATTACATATCGATACACCTACCATCATAGTTCCTGTTTCTCAGAGGGCCTTACTACAGAGTGAGGCAACTGGCTAACCTGAGTATCCGTCTGTAAAAGAACACTGCACTGAGCAGCTAGTTTCTAAAGTAACGTGTTGATTGGAGATCAGTGAATTCAGGAGTAACCACTGATCTCTAATGTGCAGTGTTCTTTTACAGATTTAAGTTACCTGGGTGAGCCAGTAACCCACATTGGGAGGTGATGCTCAGTACAGACATCAAACTGTCCAAAAAAAAAAGCGCAGACTCTTACTGCTCACTATCAAATGACAACGAAGAACACAACACACAGGTGAAAATGACAAAATCAGGTACAATTTTACAGCAGTTGGATCTCACTAGTTGATAGAATCAGTTGGTATTTACCAAGGGGCTAGGCGAACGTTCGGAAAGCGCACCCCCTATGGGAGGCTCTGAGGCTCACTTGGTAAACTTTTTTTCTAAACCAATGCTAAAAATGATGTCATGAGCATGCGACTTTTTGTCGCACAGGAGAGAAGTAACCGTATTCTCGAAGACAGTCTGAGGGAAAGACCATGGGACATTTCGGAAAGCATCGAGGAAAAATGAAGTGATCTTTTGTTGGGTTGGCACTATGTGGGAACAAATCACCTACCATAGGCTGCACTTAAACTCGGAACACTCTGCGTACTATCAATTTTCTTAGCGCAGCTACCAGACAACTTACTGTGTTTCAGTCCGTTGCTCAACGTCAAGTGTTTGACACTCGACTGACACTGAGGATGCACGGCATTTCGTAGACCAACAGCAAACTGGTTCAAATTGGCTTCACTTGTCCTTCGGAATGACTTGTCCTTCGGAATGGCTCTGTCCATTTCTTTTTTCATTTCTTTTACTGTCAATGGTATTTACAAGGTACAACAGTAACACTAAAGGTCCCAATCTATTGATGTCACAGCTGGTACCATGGTCACCAAATATACATTCACCAAACCCGCAGATTGGTTTCTACATGGTGAATTTCATATACTGCACACACACACACACACACACACACACACACACACACACACACACACATGTTCACTGTCTCACACAGACATACTTATAAGCTGACAGCATGCAGGTCTATCTCTGGCTTTGTGGTTGTCACATTAGTGGTTCCCTACATGCATCTTAGCACAAAAACACAACACTGTTCACAACTTCACACACTGCAAGTCACTAATGCTACTACATCCATAATATGATGTTGCATTGCATTTCATGTACTTATTGTTTTTCTGTATGGTTGTGTTAACCTGTTTTAACTTGCATGTAAAGTGACTTGGCGTATCTATAAAAGTGCTCTAACAAAATGTATTATTATTTTTGCAACTCAACACTTGTTTTATTACTGAATAGCCTCCCTCCCATCACAAAACAAACAACATAAGTATTATTACCTCTATATAATTATTACATTGCCATTATAACAGTAATTACTATAACAACAAATATTTACAATATATATTTTTCCTTTGGATTCAATGATGTATTACTCTCATACTGGTCTCAAATAAGTCTCATATAAGTCACTTTTTGTAAATGTGTGCTACCTATACAATTTAATCCTCAACTTCAATCATATTACTGTAACTAAATCTACTGCAGCACATGGTGTTTATTTCTGAGGTGGGTACAAGCTGGAGAAGCTCTTATCTCCTCCATCTAAACTTCATTTCTCACACAGCAGGAGTGAAGTTTCACTGTGTCTCTGCCTACACCTCTGTATCTGCGATCTTCGCTATCTTTTATCAGAGCCAGCAGCAGACTTGAAATTCCAGTGAGACTTCTTGTTTTGGTGCCTGGAGAGGCAGAGTCATGTCAGACCAGCAGCACACACAACACTTTGTTGTTGCAGAGACTGTTTTTGTTCTGCAAGAGCATGTCAACAACAACAACAGTTATTGGGCCACAATTTCAATTTCAAGCATACTGAACCATGGAGTCATTCCACATGCAAAACATGTAATCCACTGTTTATCACAGTAATATGGCAAATATTTGTTCTCATATGAATGTGTGTGTGTGTGTGTGTGTGTGTGCCCAGTCTGCGTGCATGCATGTGTGTGTATGCATGCGTACTATTCAACATACATACAGTATCGTGTACAATACACCATGGTATATTCATCTTCCTGAATGATTTCTGAAATCTTTCAGTACTCCTGTCTGGAGGAGACCTGCCCTGGGTCACGTAGGAATACATTTGGCTAACTGAACTTCTAATAAAACCAAGCAAAGCTGAAGCCTGACACACCAGAATCAACACTTGACTTCATCAATGTTTTGCCACCAGCCTAATGAGTTACAAGATCTGCTGAAGAGAGGGAATGATTTTTTACATCAGAAAAAATTAAATATCTCGTGGATACACACACACACACACACACACACACACACACACACACACACAAGGAACTGTGTTCCCCCCTGTCAATTAAGAAACCATGTCAGTTATGCATAAAACTTCAGCCATCGACCTTTGGAATATCTTCTGTTGAACTGAACAGGGTGTGTTTGTATGTGTGTGACTGTGTGTGTGTGCGTGTGTGTGTATGTGTGTGTGTGTGTGTGTGTGTGTGTGTGTGTGTGTGTGAGGGGTATTAGATTTAACTTATTTTATTTTCCTTGTCTTTATGAGAATCAGGTGGTTGACCATGCAGCACTCCTCACATAGACATTAAGTCTGCCTCTCAGAACAACCACAATGCCAACGAGCAGTTATCAATAAACATAAGATCTGATTTATGTGATTTTAGGTAACCTGTAACACAAAAGTGGTATCGATAACACCTGGAACAGGTGCACCGGCAGGCTCTGATGTAAGACACACAATGAAGAAACTCCACAGTGTTTGCTGTTGAAGAAACTGTATCTAGACCAGTTGTTTGACCCATTGTGTTGGCCTAATGTTCTGAGACAAGTCTCTTTTAAGGATAGTGCTTTTGGATCTAGACCCTATTTTCATATATTTACGTAGATTTTATGGCATTTTTGCATTTCTCTCTCATTGCAAAGTCCAAAGAGTATTTTCGTTTAACTTATAAAAAGTAGGGTTGCAAGAATTACTCAATAACTCGATTAGTTGTCAACTACGACTAAATTAACGGCCAACTATTTTGATAACCAATTCATCAATTTGTAACATTTAAAGGACAATGCCTCAAAGTTCTCTGATTACAGCTTCTTACAGTCAATCTTTAAATCTTTAGGCCTACTTACTCCTCTGTTACAGTAAACTAAATATTTTTGATGTGTGGACAAAACAAGGCATTTGAAGATGTGATCTTGGGAAACATTGATTTTTTTCACTGTTTTATCGTTCAAACAACTGATCAATTAATCCTCTATTAATAGTTAATTGCAGTCCCCAAGAAGAAGTGATTTTACATTTCCTTCAAGGGGTCTCGGTTGCTGGCCCTGTAGATGTTGGTCAGTCTAGCTGGTGTGTGGACAACACAGATGACAGCTGTAAGAATTTTCTTTAGACTGAGGTGCTGAACAGGTGTTTGTTTACCATGTTAAGCAACCACTACAACGGATACAATGAGGGAGTTGTTTTAAGTACTATTGTAAAACCAAGTTGCAAAGCAGGTTCCAAAGCTTAGGCTACTTGGAAGTGACTGTTTTAAACTCCATGCGTGGTGGTTAACAATCACCCTCCATTTCTTCTGTTCTCATATTGTGCGAGTCAAATCTAATAAATCGACAAATTGTTCCACGTAGGCCTATTACAATTACGCATTTCGTCCGTTGGAGACTGTCGGTTAATGAATTTTCACTCACAACTCGAGTCTGGCGAGGGGGTGGCTCGTTTCAGCTGCAGGAATGTGCTCTATTGTCGTTCCAAGCGACATACAGTGCTCAGATCCAACTTAATTTGCCGTTCCACGTTCAAAAAGATACTTGGTAAGAAATATGTGAAGCACTGGGGTGACTGTTGAGATCACTACGTGTTAATTCCGTTAAAGACAGAGACCCATATCAGTGTTACCCACCTTTGGCAGCCGTTCGCGGAACTCCAAAAATCAGAACCCAGAGAAGCACTAAAGTTCTCGCCGCCTCCATCGAGCGCAACCAACATTAGTCCATATTCCCTCCAGTAACGTATAACGTATTCCACTCAAGTGCCGCTCTTCAACACGTTTCTTCTTGTAAATCCTCCCCGCATGTAAGATCAAGTGGTTGTTTTCTCCGCCAAGTCCCAGAACACAACTTCCTGCCTGGAATTTCGACTGTGCGCCTGGCAAAGCTGGGTCAGTCCGTCCGTGCGTGTTGACTGCGTTCGTAGTAGAGTGTGTCATAGGAGGCGCGTTCCCGTCGAGAGCAGGGGTGGGTGGGGACTTGCAGTTGCGGACGGCAGACTTCGATGACTGCCCTCCTACAGTCAGAAGTCACTAGGCGAACGGGACGGGGGGACTACTCACTCAACTTACCCAGTGACGTTACTGCCTTGTCTTGCTCAAGGCGAGTGTGCAGATTTGAGCGCCCTTTTTAAAATACGCGTCATACTGGATGTATGGTTTCTACTTAACTGGTAAAACTGCGTTACACAAACGTACATAAGGGGGACTCAATAAAACTCGATGAAACCCAGGAGTATTGGCGCCCCAAGCAATGATATGTCACCTGTCAAATGCAGTCATTGCAGTTGGTGATTGAATCACTTGCCATTAAGCAGACGTTATAACAGTGTCATCAATAGATTAATTACCCCCATCCTCGTTATTTTCTCATGCTCGACCATGATGTGGGCTACAGCAACTAATTAGTTACTTCATTAACATAGGTTATTGATTGTTGCACTTTCCGCATGCGTTTTTCAAGCGCTTGGAATAAGGAGATATCATCGGTGCATTTCTGACATAGTTCACAGGGCACTTTCCCCCCTTCAGCGCCGGCGGAGGGGGAAGCGAAGGAAGAAGAATAAAGCCTATTCATCCGAAACCATCCGACCCCCCAACAGACACACACACACAGACACACACACATACACACACTCCTCCTCCAATCCATAATATGGACAGCAACTTTCTTTCTCCTTTTCCTTTCCTTCATTCTATTTGAGTTTGTGTAGGCCTACAAACTAATGAAATAAGATATTGGTTCAATAGTAATAAGGGAAATAAGACACTGAAGGCAAAAGAGACCTAGCCCACTCATGTGTGTGTGTGTGTGTGTGTGTGCGCGCGCGCGCGCGTGTGTGTATGAGAAAGAGAGAAAGGGTAAAGTGAGTGGATGGGAAACAAGTGACATGTCTATACCCTCCATTGACTCCAATGCTTCAGTTCTCACAGCTTCAGCTCTGATCATCAATCAGTGATTAGCCTCACAAGGTCACAGGGTTGTTCCTACACCAGAGAACAAAGCCTAAAGTCAGACAGGATGGGCCCATGCCCCAGTCACACAGAGTCCTCCACCACAGCTACCCCACCCTGACTACCTGCTGACTGAAACACAGAGAGTTAAACACCCCTTAAAGTTAAACCAATCAGCTCAACAGTGAATGGGGAGAGCTGTGAGGCTGTAGGCCTATACATATTCCAACGTGGCAACAAACCAAACCAGATCTATAGGCCAGAGGCCCATATACATTTTCATTTATTAATTTGGCTGATGCGTTTATCCTTAGGGACATACAGCAATAGAATAACATTTAAGCATTTTAATATTTAAGTTACAGAGCTACAGTTGCAGCATTAGAATAACACGTAAGCTAACATTTAAGCATTTTAATATTTAAGTTACAGAGCTACAGTTGCAGCATTAGAATAACACGTAAGCTAACATTTAAGCATTTTAACATTTAAGCTACAGAGCTACAGCAGCTACAGTAGTATAATAACATTTAAGGTACAGTGCAGAGGAGACTAGGAATTACCACTGCATGCTAAGAATTACCATTGCATATAGATCATATATGCATCAAGATCATAGATCATATCAAGTATCAGTAATGTACAAATGCCACCGATCTCACAGGTCTAAATTAGACTACAGGTACTGTAGCCTACATATTCCACTGATGTAACAACTGTAACCTTACAAACCTGAGGTAATAAAAGTAGACTAAGGCTGGTATTCACATCACTGAACAAATCTAAAATAGACTAGGCTGGTATTTATACATCATTGAGGTAAAGTTCACTGGGACTATAGGTCTAGTTCATTGAGGAAATCTACCATGAACATAGTTTTGTGCAAGATCAGAGGAGCGTGATAAAAGCAGTCAGATGGAACAGATGGGAGAGGCTGCCGAGTAAACACAACCCAGAGGAAAGAACATCCTAAATAAGATATCCCCTTTGTCTGGGCTAATTCTCTAGACATCCAAACTCGACCCAAGTCCAAGGTAAGTTGATTGTAAGACCGTACAATATTGTTTTCCCTGTCTATCTCTGAATAAGAGCTGTTTTTCTGAAACAAAGACAAGATAATTTCCCTTTCTGAATGTTACCTAGACACCTCTTCTTTTACGGAAACCTAAAACTTTGGCCAAAAGAGTTGCCCAATCTGTTTCACAGACTTGTGTTGACTAACTGTTTTTTCACACACATTCATGTTCATATGTATGTTGTCTGAAAAGTACTACTAATAAGCATTGTTGAAGTTCAGTTTAAAACAAATAGGCCTACCACCACTGATAAGAGCTGATTTGTGGAGGCTAGACGGATATTTTGCCATGGGGAATTCCCTGAAGTCATCTCTGTGTTTATATGTAGACACAAAACAGCTGAATTATAAATAAACCATCGACACATGCTATAGATAACATTTTTTAATTAGTTCATCACTTAAAGCTTTCTTTAAACACAACTTGGTGTGGTAGAGGAGAAAGGGGAGGTGCATTCAGAAAGACAGAGAAAGAGAGTGAAAGGTGCATCAGAAGGGCATAGAGGGTTCAGTGATTGGAGGTGTAGGTGCGTGTTAAGTCAGCAGGGGGCAGTGTGGAGCTACTGGGAGTCCACAGTCACATTGGCTTTGGGGGAAGGGGGAGGTTGTGAAAATCCAAAATAACTTTTAAGACCACAGCTCCCATAAGTCACTTCCATACAACTTTAGCTGACAGGAGGCTTTGACACGTTAACATGGAAAGGCAATGAAATTAATACATACCAGAAAATCACAAGTCACAAAGAGGCCAGTGCATTTGTATCGCAAGCATGGCGTCGGTGTAGTTGTAGTTGTGATATTCAGTGGATGTTATACAAGTTTACAAGTGGACCATCACCATTACCATCACCACAAATGTTAAAATCTTGCTTTTGATAAATGCCGCAAGGACACAGAGGATATGGACAAAAAGATTAGCCAATTTTCCTAACCAACCAACCAAGAGTCAGGCTCTTCACTGCAAACTGCAATCTCTACTAAACTCACACCATCACAACTACAGTCAACGCCATGCTTGTGATCTGAGCTCCGCTGGCCTTCTCATACACGATTACGAGAAAAGCATCACCATGTACACAGGCAACCCTGCGGAATGATTAGTCCCTTTGAGATGGACTGCCACCCACTCCAGGCATGCGACGAGACAAATGAGTCACACGTGCGTGCGTGTGTGTGTGTAAGTGTGATGAGTTTCAGTCAAATGGCAGTTCTGATAGTGTTGCTGCTCCCCACTCCCGCCACCCAATTTCCTCGCTCTAACTTTTGCTCCGACTCTCCCACTCTAAGCCTCTCAAACAAGCTATATTTACACACACTCATACACTCTGTCTGTCTCTCTCTCTCTCACACACACACACACACAGGTCTGACGCACTGCATTCAGGAATTCACGGGATAGCAAGCACTCCCGGGTCAGCCGACCTCACGCAAACTAAGCTGGCTCACTTCTGTGCATCCTCTCTCTCTCTCAAACACACACACACACACACACACACTTCAAGCAAACACAGTTATGGCACTATTGTGGTACGAGACTTAGCTTGTGACCACGGTGCATGTTCTGATAACAAAAGGGAATTGAATGATTCACAAAAGCCAAATGTTAAGATTGTCAAGCTGAACAGGCTACTTCAATCACTTACAAATTTGAATGCAGTACTGCATCGTTAATAAACCGCTCACATGCACTCAACAATAGCATCACATTTTCGAATAGCATCACATTCCCGTTACACATCCTTCTCGAGGAGAAACTATTCTTATTTGTGCAAGGCTTGGTGTGAGACTTTCAAAACTGGACAAGGCAGACAAACAGATAAACAAAGGCAGACAACAGAACACAGCATTGTGTGATGGCAGTTAGCATTTAGTGTGTGTGTGCGGGGGGGTAAAGTAAGCATAAGTTAGTTAGACTTGGTGGGAAACTTTGTGAGCACACACAAACACACACACACACCTGATGAGGACATAAAGCTTTTGACAAAGCAGGGCAGGGGAAGTAAGGCAGACACTGATTGTTAGTGTGGACATTCTGTTCAGTAAACCACCAGAGATGTCAGCATTATAGCTAAGAAAGCAGGCAGTTAGTGCAGAGATGCCTGTGTACAAAAAAAGAGCCAATCACAGATACATGCAGAACTTTGTGAGCACGCGCACACACGCACACACACACACACACACACACACACACACACGCGCACACACACACACGCACACACACGTACGTACACACACACCAAGGCTAAGAGGAACCTGTTTCCTCCTCCTTCTTTTTCCTTTTTATTTTTACCCTCCCTTCCTCCCTCCATTTCACACTGATTCATCTCTAACATGCTCACTCTCTCACCCCAAATACTGTCTAACATTGATGCAAGGTGACCCACATAAGATCAAGAGCTCAGCTAGAATCAGTGAATACTGGGTCTCCTTGCTTCCACCCCGTTGTTTGAAAAGGCAAACCTGGTACACATGAGAAAAAAGAAATAAGACTGTCACAAACAAAACATTCCCAAAAAATAGAAAAGAGAACAGAGAAGAAACGAACAGAAAAGAAGTACAACAAAAAGCTGAAAAGCTGAAACTCAATCCAGAGTATGAAAGACAAAGCACATTATGGTTGTAAGTCATAAAACAGTAAAAGAAAAAACAATCACAAGAGCAAAAATATGGAACTCAAGACAACTGAGTGATAATCATGATTATAGCATGCCGCCATCAGAAATAAAAAAAAGAAGAGAACTATTCAATCATGTCACATAAGGAAGTGGTGAAGCCTGTATATACCGAAGAACACTTTCTGACCCGAATACTGCTTACACAGGTACACCCCACTAATTCTCCAACCTGTTTCCTGCAATAGTTGTTTGGCCCCATTAACACTGCATGAGCCTGGAGAGATAGATGCTAACTGTTAGCATATTAGCATGTCCTTGCTACAGGCAGCTAAGTGCTAAGTATAACAACAGATGATCAATCTAGTTACACCCAGGCCTCCTCGCCTTGTGAGTATGCTATGCTGCCCTCTACTGTCTGATTCAGGTACTGCTACTAATTGTGTCAGGGCTATTGAAAACCTCAAAGCGCACCCAAAAACTTCAAGGTCTTACAGCAGGAATTCACACAGTTAAAATGGCCTCCTTCCCTGACAGAAAGATCTGGCCATAACAAAGACTGAGGGAGGGAGTTGTGTGGTCATATAAGCCTACACCAGTCTGAAGTCGTGCTTAACATGAGTGAGGTCTGTGACAAAGTTAAAATATGTGAAAACAAGTACAAACAAAAGCCTCAAACCTATTTATCCTATTTCAAGGCAAAGCTCAGTGAATGCAAATACCAATCAAGTTTCAAACTGAAAATGGAAAAGAAAAAAAAACAAACCTAATCTGAAAAAAAAGTTTGTTTTTCTTTTTCTTCCTGGGCAGAATGGCATGAGTTGAGAGAGAGAAACATTTCTCAGGATTTTGGCTGAGAGGAGTGTCATGCAGGTCGCCATGGAGACTGAGGGCCCTCCCATCCCGGCATCCGCTTGCCTGATTGGGTGTGTGTGAGGAGGGGACAAGGTGCAGGTGGAGATTCCCCCTACTCGAGTTTGACTCCTGTCTTCTCTGTGTTGAGGAGGTGCAGACTGTCATCAATCAGGAAACTATGGGAACAAGGATCAATCAATCAATCAACCAAACACCTTTTACCTTAAAATAACATTTGCAAAATCATTTTGATGGCACATAAACCCTTAGAAACGTGAACTTCTGTTGCACACACACATACAAACACATAGACACACACATACCACCACCTGTAGAGAAGGCGTGTGCACATCCAGCTCCTAGACGAGTGGGGAGAATTATTTTTCTCTCTCTCACACACACACACACACACACACACACACACACGCACAGAGAAGACACACGCACAGAGAAGACACACACACACAGAAGACACACACACACAGAAGACACACACACACAGAAGACACACACACACACAGAAGACACACACACACACAGAAGACACACACACAAAGAAGACACACACACACAGAAGACACACACACACACAGAAGACACACACACACAGAAGACACACACACACACAGACCTGTAGAAGAGGAAGTGGACGGGCACGGTGCTGAGGTGCCAGACGGCGTGTGCGTCCAGCACCCAGAAGAGCGGGGGGAAGTCCAGCAGCTCCAGCAGGGCCAGGCCGTGCAGCAGCACCACCACCAGGCTGCACTTCCACCAGTAGGGCAGCGTGCGCCGGTTCTGCCAGCACCAGCACAGCCACCACAGCAGGTTCACCATGCCTACAGCACACGGAGGAAGAGAAGTGGGGGGCAGATGGGGGAGGGGAGGGGAGGAGGGAGAGAGAGATAGAGAGAGAGATAGAGAGTGAGAGGGTAGGAGGGAGAGAGAGAGAGGGGGAGAGAGTAGGAGGGGGAGAGAGAGAGAGGGTAGGAGGGAGAGAGAGAGAGAGAGAGAGATAGAGAGAGATAGAAAGGGTGGGAGGGGGAGAGAGGGTAGGAGAGAGAGAGAGAGAGAGAGTGTAGAAGGGGGAGAGAGAGAAAGAGAGAGAGAGAATAGGAAGGGGAGAGAGAGAAAGAAAGGGAATGAGGGAATGAGAGGGAGAGAGAGGGCAGGGGGTGACAGGGGGGATTCAGGGAGAGATGGAAGAGGGAGAGGGTGTGAAAGAAACAGAGGGTGGAAAAGAGACAGGGACAGCAAAAGAGAGAGGGAGAGTATGGGGGACAGGAGAGATAGAAAGGGGTAAGAGATACAACAAATGAATTACCATGACAACAATCACAGTAACCTAGAGTAGAACACCACAACACCTGCTCATCTGTTTGGCTCATCTATGATTTCCTACAGAGTGAACACAATAGAATGTTTTTTGCACAGCATGTATGTAAGGGATAATGCCCGACAAGGTGTCCATTATCAGAAATAAATGAACGACACGGAGGCGTGAACCGTCCGATGCGAAGCGGAGCTTCTGCGAAGTCCATTTATTTCTGATAATGGATGCATCGAAGGGCATTATCCCGTTTATACCATGGTCACTTACGAAATAAATAAATATGAAATCAATTATTAACCCTTAGAACCCTAAGCTGTTTTTAGGGCATTTTCACTACCTTTATTCATAAGGATTTATTCTGGTCATTGTAAGTGCCACACACATATTATATATTGTTTTTTTCAGCAGAGTCTAGGCTATCCAGAACTGACTAATTCCATGTATTAGTACTAGCATTGATTTTATTTTGATTTTTAAAGAATTAAAATATAAAAAGCGTATTATAAAAAATCTTATATTTTGACATATATCTCACCACAGCAAGCTCATAGCTCTACATGCATTGCATGTGTGTCTAGAGCAGACTATCCTGAATCGGGCAATATAATTGCCATGTTGGCGGGATACTCTGGGGCTGAGCAATTTACAGAAATATGTGGTGTGTGATTTACGGAAATAAATGCCATTTTTTATTTAGTGATGAAAAATGACCTTTCTGCGCTCCATATCTGTGACACGAACTGATCTGACCTGACTTGACCCGAGTTTGCATGTTAGCCTGTGTGCGCCTATGGTGTAGGCACTCATAATGATTCTCAACTTTTTACTGCATTGCCATGAACAAAGTAAAGGCAAAAAGGTGTTTCTTTGTTGAACAAATTGGGATGCAATGTGAGCCTTGAATTGGATGCCATGCAGGAATTTGCTAGGATCTCAAAACCGGATTATGAACATGCTTTGCCATAGAGAAACACACAATAGCGTTGGATTATACTATCCTTCTCTCTATACTCGCTAACATGGGAATCTCCGGCTCTGCTCTCTCCTGGTTTGAATCCTACCTCACAGGACGCTCGTTTAACGTATCATGGCTTGGTCAGCTATCTGCACCTCACCATCTCACCACAGGGGTCCCCCAGGGCTCAGTGCTGGGCCCCCTTCTCTTTGCCATCTACACCACCTCCTTGGGACAGATTATCCGTTCGCATGGCTTCTCATACCACTGCTATGCAGACGACACACAGCTCTATCTGTCCTTTCCACCTGATGACCCCTTGGTTTCAGCACGGATCTCGGATTGCCTCTCAGACATAGCTACATGGATGAAGGCACACCACCTCCAGCTGAACCTCTCAAAGACTGAACTGCTGGTCCTCCCAGCTAAACCTACCATACACCACGACATCAACATCAAATTTGACTCCCTGTCTGTTTCACCTACCAGGACTGCAAGAAATCTAGGAGTTGTTCTCGACAACCAACTAAACTTCTCAGATCATGTTGCCTCAGTTGCCCGGTCATGCCGTTTCGCACTCTACAACATACGGAAAATCAGGACTTACTTGACTCAAGATGCTACCCAACTTCTGGTTCAGGCAATAGTCATCTCACGACTCGACTACTGCAATGCCCTCCTGACAGGTCTCCCAGCCTGCGCAGTGAAACCACTTCAGATGATCCAGAACGCGGCGGCGCGCCTGGTCTACAACCAACCCAAAAGGGCACATGTTACCCCGCTGCTCATCCAGCTACACTGGCTACCTATGGCGGCCCGCATCAAATTTAAGTCTCCGGTTCTGCTCCCACCTACTTGAATGCCCTCATACAGACATACACTACCTCCAGACCGCTGCGCTCCTCAGACGAACGACGTCTAGCTCTACCACCGGTACGCTCAAGCCAATCCAAACTTTTCTCATCTGTTGTTCCTCGTTGGTGGAACACACTGCCAGTTCCTACAAGGGCAGGGACATCCTTCTCCATTTTCAAAAAACTCCTGAAGACCCAGCTCTTTAGAGAACATCTCCTCTCATAGCAACACTTACAACAAGTCTTACTGATCCTAGCACTCACCAGCCGTCTTAAACTGACAAGTAACTGTTAAAAACAGCACTCACTGATGCACTTATTCTTACTGCACTCTAATGTTTTTAAATTGTCCTAAAATTGTTGAGAATTGCTCTAAAACTTAAACTGTTTACCATGTTGTAAGTCGCTTTGGCTAAAAAAGCGTCAGCCAAATGTAATGTAATGTAATGTAATGTAATGTAATGATTATAAACATGCTTTGCCACAAAAACAGACAAGAACATGGGGTAAGTCCAGCTATATAAAGTTATTATTTTGCTGTTACTTCGTCTGTTTTATAACCCAGAAGGATGTACTTGGTATCAAATGATAGCTCTGTATCTCCTCTTTCATCTGACATGCGTGGCATATCTATCCGATCACGGGTCCGCGAGTAATTCAAACGAGAGTAATGGGTGTGCAGCGTTGGTTTGTGTACATGACGTTATTATTTTGCAGTCACTTCGTCTGTTTTCATAAGCAAGAAGGATCGATATGTACATGGTACCAATTGATAGCCCTGAGTCTCTTCTTTCATCTGATATGCTTGCAATATCTATGCGATCACGGGTTCGCAAGTAATTCAAACGAGAGTAATGGGTGTGCAGGTGAACGCAGAGAAGTATAGACTGTAAATATGATGCAATTTGATTTAATTTCATTATTTTTTTACATTTTCATACTTTAACGCACAGACAATTGGAAAGCCCCACTTCTGCTCTGTCACATACAAAATGTTTCATCTCGCTGCGATGAACAGTCGCGGAGCAATGTTACAGAGGAGAAAGGGTGTGTTTTTTGACGCACTTTGTGTCAATCGGGTTCTAAGGGTTAATACTAAATGAGTTTTAGAGCTAAAATCGTTAGTTTTTTTTTTAGCTGTTTACAGTTGATTTCATTGTTGCAAAGCCTGCCTCCAGGCTCAACCGTTGTCCTACTATCGTTGTTATAGTTACCATTCATAAGCATTGATATGGAACGGCGATTAAACTTTTTTTTACCAGATCTACTTCATAGGTGTAGTATATCACTTTATAAACAACACCCTTTTCAACCTAGACCATGGTATAAATAGATTTATAAAACGGATAGTTCCGGTCCTTGATTATGATTGGTTGAATCGCGTTGGATGCCGTTGTATATTTTCCTGTGTGTCCTCTCACCGATGGTGGCGTTGGCAGCCATGTTGTATCCATAGTCAAAGCTGATGAACGTGAGATAGGAGACGTGGGAGGTGAAGGCCAGGATGAGCAGCGCTCCCACCATACTGGACACACCTGGCCGACGCAGTCCCAGCGTCCTACAGGAATACACACACAGCACACAGTAGACTTTTTTGACTTTTTTGGCAATTGCAAATAATGCAGAAATTCCATGCCTGCGTGTGTGCGTGCGTGCGTGTGTGTGTGTGTGTTTTTTTTTTGTGTGTAAACGTTCAGCTATTGCAATCAGTTCAGGCTATTGGGCAACAATTTTTCACCTGGAGGCCTTTTATCAAAAGTGGGCAACTTCACAAGTCAGAACACTAGGAAACAGTCACATGACTGCCCAGCAACTTTATTATGCTAATAAAGTTGGCCCATGTATCATCACCTTAAGGTGGGGTGGCTCAGGCCTACCTCACACAGCACATGTAGATGGAGTAGAGGATGACTGCGGATGCACAGAAGTAGTCCATTTTCTGCAGAAAAACAAAGACAGGAAATTACTTCATGAATGAACTGATCATACCATATGACAAGACATGGATGACTGTAAAGTAAGTAATTTCTTCCAATCAAAGACTGCTGCTCAAGGGACAAGCATGAGCTATTTATGTAACAATTTTAGGGTATTATGAGTCCACACCTTTAGTGTGAACATACACACATGAGCACCGTGAGTATTAACATTAATGTTCTTCTTCCATATAATGTATTAAAGGGATATTCCACCATTTGGGGAATTACACTCATTCTCAACCTCCCCTTGAGTTAAACAATTGATTTCTCCAGTTCATCCAGCCATTCTCTGAGTCTGGCGATACCACTTTTAGCTCCAGCCTAGCATAGATCATTGAATCAGATTAGACCATTAGCGTCTCGCCCGCTAGCATCACACTTAAAAGTGACTAAGATTTCCAGTAATTTTCCTATTTAAAACTTTTCTCTTCTCAAGTTAGAAAGTGTAATAAGACTAACAGAAAAGGAAATGTGGTGATTTTCTAGGCTGATTTGACATGAAACTATACTCTCGTTCCAGCGTAATAATCTGCTGCAGCTCAACTTTGTTGCTGGAAGTTATAGCCTACCGGGACTATTTTCAGGTGCTGTGTGCAAGCTAGCTCTCTGTTTTGTTTAAAAGTCAACAGAGGTGACGTTACCCAGCATCGCTTAGAGCACCTTTAAGAGAGCCAGATTGTATGCTTAAAGCCTGAGACAGAGTAGATAGTTTAAAAGTTGAATGTAGATAGTGTAATGGATATTGATAGACAGAAAGTTTAATGGATGTTGATAGGCAGATTGTTTAATGGATGTTGATAGGCAGATTGTTTAATGGATGTTGATAGATAGTTGAATGGGTAGATGAGTGAATGGTTTGAAGAAGTTGGATGGATAGAAAGTTGGATGGAATGTGCCTTATATCCTTGTAGAATGGAGACGCACAGGGAGAGTTGGCCAACAGAACCGTGCATTTTCATGCACTGTAAATATAAATATTTTGATTTCATTGGTACCAATAGTTTAAGATTGCCGTTCAGATTTTAATTAAATCTGTTATCAGTTAATAAACTTTCTGTTGTCTTGGCCTGCCCTTTTACCGATTAAAGTTTTTGTCGTGGTATCTTTTCAGCACTGGTATCAAGATACTTAGGCAAGGTATTGTATCAAAGTCATCATTTTGAATTGTGACAACACTATCACGTAAGGCAGAAATGCACTATGTGGAACACAGATGGACCGGGGAAGAATACACTATGAAGTCTGATTTGTGGCATGTTAAACCTAAAACAAGAGTTGCCTTGTTAAAACACAAAATTAATGTTAACAGTGTAATACAAACTATTTGATATTTTTACACAAAAACATTACAAATTAAAAAGTTTAAAGATAACATGTTTGCCACAAACATTTATCTACACTTGCCAAATTTGAATGCACCTGAGGCTTTAGACTTAATCCCAATGGCACACTTCGTAGTGTATATACCTCTCTGGTGTCTGAGGAAGCTCTATGCTGAGACAAGAAGAGGAACCCAGATTAAAAACTTACCTCAGTTAGGTACGTGTCTCTGGTGTGGAACACTGTAGACCAGAACCAAGCGTTGAGAGAGACCTAGAGGGAAAGAGAGAAATAAAATAAAAAAAATCCTTTTATTCTATTTCTAGTTCTATTGGGTGGGCTTCTTTGAAGCTCTATATTTTGTCCATTAGTAGATAACAAGTCTCTTTCTTTAAAACTATTTAGGGACATTGCTTTGCTCTATGGCTCTCTAATTTGGCAACCTGGAAGAGAAGCATAGTCGGGCTATGTACCTCCACCAATACTAAAAATCTTGACTTGTGTAGTACACGCAGAAATATATTTAAGAGGAGAATGATAAAGGGAGAAATACACATTCGCTGGCTTCTTTCTGTTTTCTGTTATATTTTATGTAACTGAATGTTTACATACTTTGTTTTATTTGTATTTTAATCTATTTTGTGTTTTTATATGTTCTTTTTGGTTTTACAAACAAACACACACACACACACATACACACACACACACACACACACACACACACACACAGGAACTTACCAGAGAGAAGGCATTGATGGTGTGGTACATGGGGCTCTGGCGTGGCACAGCGCTTCGGTAGCGCAGCAGCATCAGCAGGCAGGCCAGGCCATTCAGCAGAGATGCCAGCGCTGATGCCGGCTCCTCGAAACAGAGGAAACGAGCAAAGGGCCACTGCACACAGGGAGAGGGGTTACACACATATATTAAAAATAACAGACTGTATACACACACATCAACTGACAATGGACCAGACATTGGGCACTATATTGGGTCCAGATAAAGACCAGATCGGTACTAGAATAAGCAGCTGGGACTGGCTGTTTTGGTATGCTGGGGAAACTAATTGAAAATGGACCTGTGTAAATGTGTGAAATATAATAATTATAATAATAATAATAATAATAATAATAATAATAATAATAATATAATAGTACAGAAGTATAGCATATGTCTTAACAAATTCACTGGTCTGATAGTTCTGTGAATATGTGTAAATGTCATCATGCACAGTACTTCTAGTGGTGATTAGAAAAATTGTTTTTGAAAAAAAACAACAAAAAAAAACACTGACTTTTCCATGGAATTGTGGCACTCTGTACCCCTCTGCCTGATACAGTCCCACAGTAGTCCACATGCACTGGTACTTACAGTCATCACGACATGTCCAACCTGGGGGGAAAGAGAGGGAAATTCATTCAATCTCTCTTTCTCAATCCTGTCTTTCCCCAGACAAAATGAGCTCAATTAAACATTAACGTAAGATTGTCATGATCCCTTGGCTTGTATATCATGCTCCTTACTTGTCCTGAGTCAAAATTGTAATCTCTAAAGAAGGGCTAATATATTTTTGAGACCCTGTTGTATAAATAGTAATATTGTCCTCTAGGTTTGTTTCAACCAAGTTATTTTTGTCTCATCACACCTTCAGTGTGTTTAGATTTTCTAGATATTTTGCATACACTGTCATTTACTGTATGGCATTCTGATTGTAGCCTACATCTAGGATCATGATAGGCTACTTCACTAAATCAGATGTCTTAGGCATTCACTGTGGAACAATTTGACATTTAAAACAACAAAAACAGCCTCAAGTTCCAGTGACTCTCAAGTGTGTACACACTGACTCTTTTCTCAATACACACATCCCTGATAACAGTAGCCCTGACCATGGTTTATGAAAAGCCTTTTTCTTCAAGCAAGAATAGCGAGACGACCCAAGAAACCCGACCCCAGGCCAGAAACCTGAAAATCAGGAAAGATGCACGACTGGGCCCAACACCGAAAGAGATATAAACTTGACAATTGTCCATTCATGTCTTTGTCAGCTGTTTCATTGTAACAAAAGCTAACCTCGAAATTAAGAATGGAGTTAGTCTGAAACTAGTATTTCCTGTGAGCTAAACTATTCGCAAACGACGTGTAAACGGCATGGCTAACATGCCAGAACATAACGGCTAACAGAACAGAGAACAAAACACAATGACACGTGTTTTAGTCTACAAAGGCCTATTTTCATCAACGATTGCATTATCATGTGATCTTCGCAGATTGATGTCATCTCTACTTCGAGTCACCTAACTCATTTTGTCCCTACCGATTCCGCTTCTACCACGCTAGTGTTTAAAATGAATGAAACAACAAAGATGCTGAAAGTTTAAATGACATCTCTCAGGCTGAATCACTGTATTCCCAGCTCGTTGTGGGTTCCGCAGTGAGCGCATATAACATCATCAATGTAAACACCGACTCTCACCTGTCAACGCCATGTAAGGAGGCTGGGTGGACTGGAAACCACGTAGCCGGGCCCCAGTGCAGTTGGTCCGGACACACTGATTCACGCAATCCCGGTATACTGGCTCCTTGTCGCCCTGGGAGCTATGAACGGAAGCCGACAGCAGAAGGACGGCGCTTACCAGCACGATGAAGCTGGTAACAGGACCAAAGGACTGACCCATGGTGGCGGTCGGTCGACCAAGTCGATCAGGTACAACGACCAGGTCAGTCGATCAGGCACAGCGAGGACGCAGTAGCGGCATGTCAGGCGAGCATGTCCCCGACAACAACAATCAACAAATGCGCGCCATAATGTCAACTAAACTACGATATTCCTACTAGCTAAGTATGCGTTGCCTTGAATGATTTGTGCATTAACCTCACTCGCACCTTTAATAGGTTTCAGTCGCGTCGTTGACTTGAAAAGCCAACCCACTCCGCCTGTAATTTTAAAACCAGGAAGTATCAATGTTGGCTACTGCGCATGCCTCAACATGGAAGGTAGGCCAACATCTGGAAAGAGCGCTGGGGTTGCTGCGGTAGCCTAATAACATAGATATATAGCCTACTGACAGTATCTATGCGGTAATAAGAGCTGTAGGGTCTCTCCTTTCAATCTAGCAAGTTGGCCTATTGTAGGTCGGTAGCCAGCAAACACATGCCTAGTTCAGAAAGTATCCAGTTTATCTACCGAAGATAATGCATAGGCTTATATTGTTCGTGCCTTATCGACATGTGACAGCAGCTGCACAACTTCTAAGTCATAGGCTATATCACTGCAGAAGAATTCAGTCGTTTGTAATGAAGAAAAACGAACACAGCCTACCTTCAATGAAAACGAATGCACGTGACATTACACTTCATGACATTTGTTGCTCTGCCTCAGTGCGCTTACATGGTTACATAGAGAAGTGTCGTTCAAGAGGTTGTCCACTAGGGGAGGCACCCAGACAGAAACTGAAATGTTTTCTGTAGTCAATCTTTAAAATTAAGCTATATCCATCTGTAAAGAACACAATTCACTCGGCAGTGTGTCATAATACAACATTTTAAACTATTCTGCAATAGTGTAGCCTATAATAGAAAAGTGTGTTGACCTATTCTGATTTATTGTCTGTCCAATTAAGAACTGCCTGTAACCAATGTCATGGAGACAAGCTCTACCAACAAATCTGTGCACAACAAAATGGTAGCAAATAAATGTAAAGAGACATATCGTGGGGTTTATTTTTTTCGTTTTGGCAAGTAGCCGTATCTTAATAAGCCGTAAGTCTTTAATTCAAAGTGTTTTGTAGACATTAGATAGAAGTAGGAAACTTATACTTTAAACCAGGATTGGAAATGTACAACACAATTTCCAAAAGGGATGAAATGTTAAGAAAAACAGAATGTAATAAGCTGCAAATCACCTAAAAACAATATTTTGTTCCAAAAAGAACATCTAAAATGTTAAAAACTGACAAATTGTTTTTAAAAAAAAAATATTTTCTCATTGTTTAAGCTACCACTGTTTTGCATTACCTCATCTTCTTCTTTTCTTCTTCTCCATCTCTGAACATTCGGGAACTGAGTAGACCAGTTGCTGGAGTTTTAAGAATGAGATGCGGGCATGGCAAAGTCAAATCCAATTTTAATGTCTTTTCATATACATAGACAACTAAAGGTGATGTATCAGGAAATTGTCAAAAACTTGTGTTTGCCCTTAACCACTGATGTGGTTCCTGAGTAAACATTTTGCAATGACCAATTAAACATGGCAGAACAACACAAATACACAGCTTTCTAAAAACTTGGGGTTACCTCTCAGTGCTATAAGCTTTATCATGGTAAGCTTTTTAAACACACTTCACACAGGTACAGGATTGTCAAGCACAAAAGATTGCTCTAAATGTTTACATATTATTTGACTGTTTGCCCATTATAAAAATATCAAATTATGAATATGAAACAACCTTTTTTTTGTCAAAGGCTTCATGCACAGAGGTGGACATCCCAACTTAATTAAAGTAAACATTCAACCATTTATTTGTCCCAACCATTCATTAAAACAAGTGATCTTAACAAACACGACTCCTCAGCCTAAGTATCTCGGCTACTGTGTGTTATCACCTGTGTTAAGTGCACAGGCAGAAGGAATGCATGGCTGGACTTTTACTTGCTGAAATCGGGACGTCCACCTCTGTTCATGCGCTACTTGTTCCTCCCATTCCACAGTCTTCCTAGATTTTTCAGAGACAAGAGAGGCATGATGGTGCTGCCTAGCATCGGTGCAATCAAAAGAGGCGAAGCAATGCTACAAATCTTTTCCTCTACGCTCAGGGCTATTGGGCTGAGGAGACCGTAAACAATCAGTGGTGGGAGGTAGGACTCTATGGTCATCAAGGCTATTGATGATGGTTTGCATGGCTCTTTGTTTTTGCGGGTGGATGTCACTCCTTCCAGAGGGATCTGGTTTTCTTAGGGCACAGAGGATGGAAACATCACAGTAGACGATGGTTGGAATAGTAAAGACATAAGGGATTGCTATGAAAGATGTGGCGAAAATTTGCCTTTTTAGGGCACAGACTATCCCATAGCAACGTAAAGACCCACACCAGCGCAGAGGATACAATTCGGTATCTGGAGTGCTTCAGTGCCATGTACTTAATGGGGTGAACCACAGCCATGTAGCAGATGTGTGTAGTCTACACAGATACAGGACATAAGCAGAGGCCGTCCGACCAAGCCAAAACCATAGATAGTATCACTTATCTTTAAAACCACTCTATTGTGGAAGATCAAGTAATTAAGTACACCTGGAATCATAAAGATAAGTACATGTCCATGACGGTGAGGTTGAGAATGTTGACATCATTGGAAAAGCCTCTGCGTTGCCTCTGAAAGAGCAGCCACAAAAGCCACACACTGGCTGGCACCCCCACACAAGCACAGGGAACACTGATGATGCCCCAAACTAAAGGGCCCACAGACAATCCAGTGCAGAAGAAGTCTAGCACATCTGTCTCGTTTGCAGTGAAACTTGAGGACAAGGACTGCATAGTGAAACCTGGACACATAAAAACAAACAAAACAAAGTAAAGACAAATAGCAGTCATATAACATATAAACACTAGAATTACTCATGTACATCAATATCTCCTCCTTCAGCTATATAATCAAAATGAACTTGATGATTTTATAAAGTAACTATTAAAGCATACCTTAAAACAGCTCAAATTTTCAAATCTGAACATTATTTTTGGGGAGTAAGACATCTCCACCTGAATCTTTATATGACCTTCTGCTGACCTAGCCTGGCTAGCGCCACCACTTCTCAATGTGACGTGGTCTGGGAACCAAACGTTCATTTTCTCGTATTTGAAAAAAATGCCCAGATCCGTTTATTGGGTGCCACGGATGTCTATCAAATGCGTCTGTGCATAGCTCATCATCGTCTTGCTTTCCCCCCTGTTCTGTGATTGGTTCCCTATCTCAGGCGAAAATTTGCTCCATGGTCTCCAGGCTGTCTTAGCAGCGTGAATCAAATTGCGCGCAAGGCAGCATGGGAACACCCAGGCTACTGCTGACCAGTTTTGCAGTCAGATTAATTAATACCCAGGTTGGAACCGCTGCAGAAACATTCTGTTCTTGTTTCCAGCATTTAACATGACCAATAACAGATTATCAATACAATTTAAATTTCTTAGGTACTTAAGATTATATAATGAGAGAGAGAGCATGCAAAGCATACATGTGAAGATGACGGATCTACATAAGTGTCATTGTAATCATGCATTAGAAATACCTGTTTGCTCATAAGTTGGAAGAGTTCTATGGCTCTGGACCCTTGAGAAGCTAATAAGGCCTATAGCCTATAGAATACAGGTATACAAGGATTCGATTTGAATATCCCATACCAGTTTCGGGCAGCACATTTCCCTTCAAATCTATTTAGCTTTACATAGAGTGTGTAACACCCACAGACTTAATAGCTTCCCACAAATGTGAATGAATCACAAACATAATAAAATATATGTACTTTTTAAATGTAATAATCACATAATAATTCCCCACAAACGTAATAACTGTTGCCTACTGCAACATAAAAAAGTAATTTCCCACAAATTGAATTATTATTACGTCCACACAACAAACAGCCAGTTGAACAATCTTGGTCAGACAGACTTCCAACTAGATGTATCGCATAGCGGTACAAAATAAGCCATTCAGTCCTATACATCCTCTCCATGAAAATCACACTTGTCAATTTGTCTCCATCTCCTACTCCATCCCCTACTCTTTAGTTCCCCAGTGTCCAAACTAAATTTTACCGTAAAAGTCTAGTGGGGCTACATGCCTACCAAGTTTCATGTGTCCCGGGAATCGTTGACCAAAAATTCAGGAAGTTGATGACGAAAATAATTCAATAAATAAATAAAAACATTTGATCAATCCCTATGACTGCTAGCAGCGGTCATAATACCCTCATTCTTTGAGTCTTTGAGTCAAACTGTTCTAGAAGCCTATTGGTTGAAATATGATATCTGATAGTGTATGCTATTTGATAGTGACAGCCATATAATGGCATAAGAGTACTTGAGGAATGTGGATACAAACAAATATTGTTCTACAATATCACCTTGTTCTGTTGTTGCAGACCTGTTTTAGTGAAGCACTGAATGCAAGTCTGTACTGACACACACACAAACACTTACATACAGATGCATATGTACACACAGGTACAGTAAATGTGCATACACACACCAAAGAATACTTTTGCTGCAGAGTGGTTGGTGATAAATTGAGGACAATGACCGGAGAACACTTACCATCTTGGCATTACAAACTGTCCCTATACATTTCTATGGAGTGTGCTGGAAGTGCTGTGTCTCTGCGTTAATAAAGCCTCTGGCATCAGTGTCAATATCATTAAGTGAAGTCTACTTCCAGTTATTGCTTTTCATTACCACTTTCATTCTGTAGAGAAACCGGGACATGTGGATGCATGATGCTTTGGAAAAGCAGAATGGTTTGGGAAATATTGTCCTAGTCTTAGTCTGTAAAAAATGATTGTGTCGGTGTATTGATATTGTATCTTGTGCCTTAAAAGTCTGTAATGTATATTTTTGAGAAGAGTATGCATTAATGTTGCATTTTGTTTTTTGTTTGTTTTTGAAATGAGGTTTTAATATCCAGGTGAATATCAGGTAACGCCCTAAAAATAAGTAAATTACATGGGAGGGTGTGATATTGATGCTGTTGAGTAATTTGCATACAACACGTTTAGAACAATGAGTCCATTTGCAGTCAAGAGGGCAGCCAAGGTGCAGCAAGGCAGTTTTCATTTGAATAACCAGGAGTGCTGTCAAAACTACCATGGACAAGGCTAGTTATTTTCTTAGGCAAATTGACAGAAATAGGTGGTGGACAAAAATAGTCCACCTACAGAATAAGTGTTGGTTTAAAGGAGAATTCCGGTGTGATATTGACCTAAAGTGTATTGAAACATGATACCGAGTGTGAACGTATGTCTCATAGCCCATCTCGGCTTGTTCCCTGCACTCCAAAATCTGGCGCTAGTTAGCCGATGCTACCAACAGCTTTTTCAATACTGGTGCTTCGGCATCGGGCTAGCCATGCAAATAAATCACTGTTTTACACCCATTTACGAGGCTCAATGTATCTCCACACTTCATTGGTAGACTTCTGAGGGCCCTGACATTTAAAACGAGACATTGAGAACTTTGAAAAAGCACTGGTAGTTTACTTACAAGACGATTTATACAGACAGTATCTTCACGAAGTTTAGCGTTTGCAGCCATCTTGAATTTAGTCACGATAAGTCGAGCAACGAGTAAGAATGAACAGGTATGATAAGAGATCAGATTCCAAAAATAATTCAGTGGAAATGCATGGATTCCAGTTTCTTCCAGTAGCAGCAGCTGGAGTTTTGAAATTGCAGCAAATTCTACATGTTATCCAACTTTGGGCTGAAATTCTAATATATTGTAATAGCAGCCCAAAATAATGAACTTGCTTTCCAAATCAAAGAATCAAAATTTGGTCATGGCATGCACAGATCAACAGTGCAGCAATTTGCTTTTGAATAGATATTTCTACTAGCATGCTTCAGGTGGCATGGATACAGCACAGAGTATTTTTACCTAATATAAAGGCTGACAGGCTAGACTGTCTTGAAAACGATATAGCATATGAAGAGCTCTTTTCCAAAATGCTATAAATCCATTTTTATGGAACAAGTCGTATTATTTAATTGTGTTTTTCCAGTAATATCAATAAAAGTGCAGTTGTGTTGTTTTGATTGAGTAAATAACAATTACCCAATTACAGTTCTGAAAACAAAATAATAATTAAAAATAATTTAAATTAAAATTAATAATTAAAAATAAAAATGCATTAAAATGGAGGATATAGTGTTTTGGAGCCAAACTCTTATGTGTCCTAATATATTATATGTGATATATTAATAAACAACTTTCATGTTTGTATAAAGTTGGTATTCATTTTATACATCTGCATCTTGCAAAAACTTTCCCCAGTGCAGCTATGTTTTCCTTGATAATTTTTAATAGAGGTTTCCTATAGTAGACACCACAAGTGGTCCCATGACCATGGCCACAACTGTGCAGTCAACCGTGGCACAAGATACTTAATACAGTGTTCTTTTGAGAGAGCCACACACCACAAGGACTGATACTGGGAGAATACAGTATAAAGTACTGTATAAACCATGAGATCAAAATGTGTCAATCTGCAGGGCACACAAAGTGGCAAAGACCCAAGGGGCATTATGAAAGAGTACTTCATCTCACCTCAAGGCCAAGTTCCATGGCAGGAAAGACACAGAAACACCAAATCACCTGGTGGGTGGCTCTCATTTCCACAACCACATAATTAGTGAGAGTGCAACAGCACAGGGAATAGATTTTAATCTAAATATAACACAACATCTACACCTAACAAGTCAATGCAAACAAAGGTTTGTTTATAACTTCAAACAAAAGATCCCCTTAAAGACGCCTATGCTAATATAAGCTTACATAAAGGAAATATTTGATTAGCTACAAAAACAATTAAAATATAAGCCCCATAAAAATAAAGCTCCTCAGATTTTGTGGAACAGAGTATTATTATGCTCCCTAAGCATGGGAAATGTAAAGTCCAAAAAAGTTGTACTTCCTTTGAGAGAAACACTCACATGCTATGCACAACCAGTGGATAAACTAGGCTAATGTTGTTATACATGTATGGCAAGAAATATGCAAAGGTGGTTATTCATAAAAAATATAATTTGCTGAGATATTATGTGTCATTTCTGTGCTTTTCAGTTATCGGTTAGCAGTTGTCTATAGATAACAAATCTTTACACATTTCTGAAACAAACACACCTCAGGTCCTTTAAGCACCCTAAATTCTCCAGGTAGAGAAGAGGCAATATGGTGCTCCCCAGCATGGATAAGATTAAAGCAGGCTGCATAACATAACTTTTCTTGCTGACTTAAAGGAATCACATCTGAGAACATTTGTATAGCCAGTAGAGGGAGGTAGGACACCATGGTCATGATGAAGCTGTTGGTGATGGTCTGCAGAACTCTCTGTTTTTGTGGGTGGATGTCACTCCTTCCAGAAGGATCTGGCTTTCTCAGAGCGTGGAAGATGGAGATATCACAGAAGGCAATGGTGGTGATTGGAAAAATACGTGGGATCCCACCGATTAAGTATTGCACATTTTCACCAAATACAAAATACAGGCTGAAAACCAATGTGAAAACCCAGATGATTACACATACAACTATTCTGTATCTGGAATGCTTCATTTTCATGTATGGAATGGGGAAAAACACAGCTATGTAGCAGTCCACACAGATACAAGCCATTAAGAGAGGACGTCCAGTTAAACTGAAACCTTCGAGGAAACGGGTTCTGTTAAAAAAGATGGGATCTTGCCAGACAAAGAAATTAATCATGCCTGGAAGTTTGAAAATGTTGTAGATCAGGTCCATGATTGTGAGGTTGAGCATGTAGATGTCGTTGGTCAAACTGCTGCGCTGCCTCTGAATGAGCACCCATAGAAGCCACACACTGGCAGGAACACCCACACATATAGAAGGCACACTAAAAATGCCCCAAACCAAAGGACCCACTAACAGTTGGACACAAAAGGGGTCAACGTAAGTTTTGTTCATGATACTGGTAACATTATAGGAGAGGGCATCTCTGTCCATGACCTGTAGAAAATTTGGGAATTAAATAACAGTTATGTAAGCATTATGCATGAAGCCAATATTATGAAAAATGTCTTTCATATTTAACTTACATAATCCATGATGTCTGATGAAGACAGGAAATGATGCCTTTGATGCCTAATGTAAGTATGCAAGTGTTCTTGTCAAAAGCAAAATGTGGGCTGTCCATGTATTTTACTCTGATTTGAATGTGAAGATGTGTAAGTGCGACTATAAACACAAATCACATATCTCCGTCAGGCATCTCCGTCAGGCAAAACAGAGATCTGTATGGCAGGCATCAATTTAATAGACTGATGTCTGTTTCTTGTTTGACCAAGGGTCACTACACCTAATATCCTAATGAGGTTTTAAAATTACTGGCGGGTTTGCTTGAGGCTTCTCCCTCCCAGATTCCACAAGGATGCAAACAGTGAGCTCGGTGATGAGCCAGAGAAGCGTATACTGTGGTGTGTCCTAATGCCCTCTGACACCCCATGGTGTCATGTAGGTCCCTGGTGCAGCAATTGAATGTGACACTGAAAGACTCATAACTGCTTCTGTGGATAGATGTTCCACAGTCTCAGTGTAATTGCTACTTGGACCTACAGAGCTTAGCAGATACCCCTCTTGGTTGGTTGTGCAATGCTTCTGCAATGTCTGCGTGACTATTGGAGTGGATGTTGCAAAGCATCCCCAAAAAGCATGCTTGGTGTGGATGATATGTTATGGTAAAAAATTTTGAGTCTACACCTATACCTGTTGGGGCAGCCATGGCCCACTCTGGACTTGTAACCGGAAGGTTGCCGGTTCGAGCCCCGACCAGTGGGCCACGGCTGAAGTGCCCTTGAGCAAGGCACCTAACCCCTCACTGCTCCCGAGCGCCGCCGTTGAAGCAGGCAGCTCACTGCGCTGGGATTAGTGTGTGCTTCACCTCACTGTGTGTTCACTGTGTGCTGTTTGTGTTTCACTAATTCACCGATTGGGTTAAACCCAAGAGAGACCAAATTTTCAAAAACCAGAGACCAAATTTCAAAAAGTATATATACATATACTTATACTATCAACCTTAACTTGGTCAACATGAGAATTAGTCAAATTGGATATGTATATAGTCAAGTTGCTCCCAGAAATATGCACCATGATACAGCATATGTGGTCACTTTCCTTCTTGGATATCACATGAGTGCAGAGATGGCAACTAAGGACAAGGAAGTTCTGGGTGACTGGCCTGTCCCATGCAGCTTAAGACAGTAACAGTAGAAAACTAGAAATGTAATGCCAGAAGAATTACAATAGTGGATGGAAAGCTGCTGGCTTAATGTTGGTGGGGAGATTCCTGAAAAAATAAACTATTTACACCCCTGGTACCTATTGTCTATTTACACCCCTGGTACGAATAGCCTTGGCCACACAGCTGAGATATTCATACCCTGTGACATAACAACAAAAAGACGTTGCTCACGTGCACAAAAAACATGGCGGACATTCGTTTTTTCGTCAGCAGAAAGTGAAGAATTCTGAAAGGTTTCGGCACTAATATCTGTTCAGATTAAGTTTTAGATTGAAAAGTTGTGTTTCATTTTCATAATCTTTCAGTGAACACATACAACCTTCAGTTTGTTAGTTAACAGAAATTTCGTGAATATGACGCTCAGGCCTATAACTATAAGTTTAACTGCAAACACCCTCTAGTTGTGGATGTAGATAGTGCAGTCGTCACAGACATGGTTTAGCATGTGGGAGACTGGGGTTTGATTCCTGCATGATGCATTTTGGCAGAGTGAGTGTGCATGTGTACCAACGTCTCTGGAGAGAAGGCGCGCAATTTGAACAAGAAATTGGTTCTCAAACGGAAGTTTTGATTGCAACAATTAGCTAGTTCATGCACCAGGGTGTAAATAACATACATTACTATATGCACCAGGGTACGAACAGCATCCACTTCTAACTATACATTAATGCAAACAGCATACCTTATTCAGAGTGTCTATTACACAGCTGTGTGATCAATATGCCAGAATAAATGCACAGCGGTGCAAATAGCATACACTGATATTTGTACCAGACAGGGTATTAATAGAACACATTGCTGTGTGCACCGGGGTACGAATAGAATTAATTTCTAATTGCACCAGGGTACGAATAGCATACACTGCTAATTGTGCCAGGGGTGCAAATAGTTAGCCTGACGAGCCAGACCCACATCAAGATGTAGGGTCTGGGAACTTACCATTGGCAGTGCTCAATCCGAGGGGCGGGATAAACGCTTGTCTTTAAAATTTCCTCTGCACGCAATAGGATAGCGCTACAACTCATGAGTCCCATGCATTTTCCCACCAGCGGAGCTAGTTGGCTAGTTGATCAAACTTTTGCCAATTTAAAAAAAGCTTAACTCGAGTCGTGATTCAAAGACAGCTGTTCGCCAGCAGCAGCATCCATCTTCTTTGTTTTCAAGTAGCAGGAAATTCACACGGAACCGTCGCCGACTCTATACACAATGTGATTGGCCTGATAGAAGTTTCATTTTTCCAGCTCTCAAGCCAATGGAGAGTTGGTAGACTACCCTGGCTGCAAATTACATTTGCTGCCGCTAGAGTGCGTCTAGATTTCTAGGCTAGCAAATACAGACATCCCAACCTGCAAAAAGTCATTTCAGGGAGGTATCCCGAAGACCCCCCCCCCCCCCCCCCCCAAAAAAAATTATTGTAGCCTATAGGTATACTGAAATACAGATTAATGTTTGTTCAATAATGTCTAGTCAGTACACCAAATAAGGAAGGCCTATAGATAGGAATTTTGATAATAACATATGTAGATTTTGGTAGTTTGGTCTTTTCAAGTAGCCTTGGCAACTAGCCATCTAGTATAGGCCTGAATAATATGCACATGAAATGACACTTGTTCAACTCACCTCAACATGTCTTTTGCAATCATTTAACCTGCCATGGGCAATAAGTAGATAGATAGATAGATAGATAGATACTTTATTGATCCCCAGGGGAAATTCAAGGATGCAAACTGTTACAAACAGTGCAGCATGCAACTACAGTATCATTATTGTTTACTCTTATGAGACAAGGATAGGCCTACGGCCTACACATCGTGTCGATGTGAAATGGGTCTTAAATGTTCATTTTTGGGGTGCACTCTGACTCTGTCATGACGCCCCTGTTCCTAGATACACTGAAATGATTAATTTCGTTCAGGATAAAAGACATAAAAGCCTGACTACATTGAAAACTGATTGGTTGATTTAGCAAAACATGCCAATCAGGATGCGTCTTGCTTCAGGCACACGCGCACCACCCCTCTCTCTCTCTCTCTCTCTCTCTCTCTCTCCCTGTCGTGTGCGCGCTAAACTTAGCCGCTATCAATATGCGGGAGACTCCCGGAACCTCCGGGAGACTTGGGATGTCTGCAAATAGCCTTTCCCAAAGAAAACATTGAATCACTTAATCTTTGACTTCATACAAACCCTCGTACCAAAAAACCTTGTGTGTCAGGCGTTCTTGACATATCACACTCAAGGTGGGTTTGACCTTGACATTTGACTTCATCATTGAGTCCATACAAATGTTCA
Organism: Alosa sapidissima; assembly: GCF_018492685.1. Classification (NCBI taxonomy): domain Eukaryota; kingdom Metazoa; phylum Chordata; class Actinopteri; order Clupeiformes; family Clupeidae; genus Alosa; species Alosa sapidissima. The sequence goes on along the minus strand of NC_055980.1, from coordinate 6,983,771 downwards.
CACCAAATTTGAAGCATACTGTACGTCAAGCTGTTCTGAAGTTGTGACACAAGCACGAAAGCTGGCCTTTGGAAAATGTAGTTCAGAAAAAAAACTAGCTAGAGTTAAACTTAACGTCCTCTCTAGACGTAGCAGCTACAAGTTTGTTGCTAATCAATGACAACGCCAGCTTGCTTGCTTACATGTCTAACCAAGTCATTAAAAACAGACTTCACATACTCCATTCGAATAAAAAACACAAATTAATTGTAACTTACATTGAGTGTGATAGGAAAACGTCCTTTTCGTCAGTTTGTTGGACGAAGCAGACACCAAGAACGTAAACTTTCTTGAAGAGAATTGAGCAGTGTGAAATCAGTGTAAAGCGATTAATTAGAGGAGTGCCAGATTGTATGCAGGTGGACCCGCACCTGATTAATTTACGACCCTTCTAAATGAGCCCCCTTTGTGATGTCATAGAGAGAAAAATATGGGGTTTTTTTTTACATTTTTAATCCTCTATTTCTCAAAAAGTATGACCTTTTCCAAAAATCTGAAATGATAACTCTCTTGTCCAATTCCAGACCTACACAACGATTGTTTCAACATGTCTGTACGTTAAGCGGTTAGAGCCGCATTCATTTTTGAAAAGGTAAAAAGAAAAAGTTATAAGAAGAAGATTTCAAGATAGTGGATTCCATCCACTATAATAAGTGAGCCATTGTTTGTAGAGACATAACACTCAAGGTTATTCAAATCAAAATTGTGCCCGCATGAGGTCAGCATTTTCCACTTTTCACTAGCCCTACTATTTACATTTTTTAATTTACAAACATTAACTAGCTTCATTGAGCTTTATAGTCTGTAAAGACACACATGAGTAATACATTTTGCCCCTTTTCCCTGGGGCCATTTGGAAATAATTGATTTGTGTTTGTTTCTGGTTACACCTGAATATTCAAATTGAATTATGCTCTGATAAAACAGGCGCACTCAACACCTTTCGCTCCTGACACAAACTGTCAGCCTGAAAGGAAGCACTGCAGACATCAAGGAGGGATCATTCTGAGAAAATGGGTAAATTAAAAGGGGCAATCACAGCTGAGCCTCTTTTTCAAATAATATAAGCAAATGTTTATTTTTGGTCGCATGAACTAGATATTGTTTTTTGAGATTTATATGGTCAAGTGTCAGTCTGATAAATTGGATAAGTAAAAGGAGCTTCATCACAACAGATACTGTACTTCTGATTTTCAAACATACTGTACGATATAAGCACCACCCCAGCGGCCTTGGCAACAGCACTGGGGTGTTTAACTTCTACTGCACTGAAAGCCTGTGGGTCCTATTACTGGACTCTGTACACAGCAATCACTTTTTATTTTACTTCTCTGCTGCAGAAATACCAAATGTTTATTTTTGGTTGAATGAACAACATGTTTCTTTATTGAGTGCCAGCTGGCATTGGCAACATATTCATTAATATATCTTGCTCTGATTACAGATTAATAGTTTCTCTCTAGCATAATCAACAATATTTTTTATATTCTATGTCAACAACACAGAAGCTTGGCTGACAGATATATTCCCATCTGAACATGTATCTACATTTTGATGTTTTCTGTGATTTATCCTATTAATTAAACTATATTTTCAGGTTTTATGATGACCAATGGGTCTGTGTATTCAAACACCACCATCAACAGCACTGTGGCGTTTGACTATTACTGCACTGAGATGCCTGTGGGTCCTTGGATTTGGGGTGGCTTCAGTATCCCTTGTGCATGTGTGGGTGTGCCTGCCAGCATGTGGCTTCTGTGGGTGCTCATTCAGAGGCAACGCAGCAGCTTGTCCAATGACGTCTACATGCTCAACCTCACCATCATGGACCTCATCTTCAACCTCTTTTCAATACCAGGAATGATCAATTACTTTGTATGGAGAGATGACTTCTATTCAGCAATTGCTGATATTCTGTATTGTTTAAACATGTCTGGAAGGCCTCTCCTTATGACCTGTATCTGTGTGGACTGCTACATGGCTGTGGTTTACCCCATTACATATATGAAGTTGAAGCATTCAAGTTATCGTCTGGCAGCCTGTGCAATGGTGTGGGGATTTACTTTATTCTTTGGGATGATGTTAATCTTTAATAAGGAGCTAATCATCACACCCTTCACAGTGATTCCATATGTCCTTTCTCTTCCAACCATCACTGCCTGTGATCTTACCATCCTCCACTCTCTGAAAAAGCCAGATCCCTCCAGAAGGAGCGAAGTCCACCCACAGAAGCAGAGAGCACTGCAGACTATAACCAACAGCCTGGTCATGGCCATAATGTCCTATCTCCCTACAATGGTTGTGTATGGATTCCAAAATCTCCTTCCCATGAGCAACCAGGAAAAGATATGTAACATCAGTATACCTATTTTGATCGCACCTATGATCGGTTCCACCATCATGCCCTTTCTGAACCTGGACAATCTGGGAAGCCTGAGCGGTCTGCATGGATGTCGATGCACCTCTGAGCCTTTAAGTCAGCCAGCCCAGCATCCTTAATAAAAAGTTTAATGCTCCACACCACACAACTTTTAATTGTATAAAGGAACTCAGTTCACTGTAGTTATGAGAAGTACCACAGCAGCAAATTCTGTGTGTTCACAATGTGTGCAAGATGTGTGCTTCAGTCAGGGTTAGATTTAGTCATATTTGCGATATCTGCATCAACTGTTTTTTTTTTAATCTTTTGCTCAATAATCCCAATAACTATGTACCCATTTGAGCCAAAATCCGAATCATCAAAAATCCAGGAACCAATCACAACAACTTAGATAGATAGATAGATAGATAGATACTTTATTGATCCCCAAGGGGAAATTCAAGGTCTCAGTAGCATACAGACATCACACACAACATGCACTTACAGCAGAAAAAGTAATATAAGTATATAAATATAAACAAAAAACTCTATAAAAAACTATACTAAATATACTAAAAAAACTAAATCAAATATCCACATAGTGTGCTTAAGGATGATCAAGCATGAGGCGCTTGCAGTGATAGGGCAGGGACTGAGCCTGTAGTTCCTTATGCATGGGAAGGTGCTCTATGAGTCCAGAATGGGTGAGACTTTCTATAATGACCGAGGAGGATGGTTGACATTTCCACTGGCTGTGCTGATGTTGTCAGTTTTAAACAACACATGTATTTTCTTTGAAATAGAGTAAATAACTGCTTCTAAAAACATTTACAATAGAGATGGGTTTGTTGTACGGTACTTCGGAAATGATTTACTGTAAGAGTTTAATGTACCAACATCCAGATAAGACTTATTTATTTATTTATTTATTCATTTGCACACTGTTAATAGAGAATTAACTTATTTGTATTTTATATTAGTAAGTAGCCCACTGTATATTACAATATACAAAATTATAATAAAAAAATACTGATTTAGAAAATGTGTATGTAAGTATATTGTATATAGCTTCATCTGTGCCTTGTGCAACAATCATCGCATAGACAAATCAATTTGCAAAGGTGTTGTTTTGTTCCAGAAGCTACTGCCCTAAGACAAACAAGAACATGAGCTGTCAGGTTATTGTGATTGATGCTTGTCAAAAAAACTGTTTTGCCTAACCATGACAAATGTGTCTGCTGATGTGTGGATTACGCACAGTCATGCAAATCAAACATAATACACAAAAAGCATTTTTGCTTTGGACGCAAACTCTCTTGTAGTTCTGGGATAATATTGGTTCTCAGATAAACAAAATGTTTATCTGCATTCACACACACTTGTTTTGTACAGTTTTGAAAGGTACAAGGGGGCTTTTGTATGCCTTTTAATGAGACAGGACAGTTGAGAGTGACAGGAAGCGAGTGGTAGAGAGAGTCGGGGTGGGATCCGGAAAGGACCACGGGGCGGGAATCGAACCCGGGTCACCGGCGTACGGTGCCCCAGCCAGTCGTGCCACGCCTGTATATTTAAATGAAGGCTAAAGGCCAATGCACACTGGTGGCGTCTGATGTGTGTTGACACCAAAGTTTAGAAAATTGTTCTATGTCTTGAGTGTCAAATCCATAGATGCGTTTAGGGCGTTGACCTAAAAGAACAAGTTCGGTATTTTACACTTAAAGCCCTGTTTTCAGATAGTTTATGATTAAATAGAACGTTTAAGATTGAAATTTGGACACATGCTGCTGTCCTGAGAATTTTCGGTTTCTGTGGTAGCACCCCCCCCACCTCCACAACGCTGCATAGGTGCACTGGAACAATCTTTTTAAAGCCCTCCTTACACTGACAGACTTTGGAAAGATTTGGAAAAGATTTTTGAAAGACTACAGTCTCAGACCCTCTCACATCTAAAGACAAGTAGTAGAGTTTTAAGTCACAGACTATGATTTTGCAATGACTAGGGATTTTGCAGGTCACTATTTACAAGACTGCAACTAGATTCCTTTAAACTAGATGTACCGCATAGCGGTACAAAATATGACCGCCGCTCAGTCCTGTACATCCGTTCCGCGAAAATAAATCACACTTCAATTTGTCTCCATATTTTACTCCATCCCCCACTCTTGAAACTTTTGTGTATGCTTGTTTGGCATGCCTGAGTGTGTGTGTGCGGCTGCACAGAAAGTACCCTACTGGTGCTGAAAAGGTGAATAGATTGTAGAATAGCCAAAGAAGATGTAGAATTGTTATAAAACCTTTAAAATCTCTAAACAATCACAAGTAGGGCAGTTCATCACAGTTCATCCATTGCAACTGGATTGATGAAAGGTCACTTACACCTGTAGGCTACATTGTATTTGGGAAAAGCAAAAGGTATCAGCATAATGTTATTTATTTATTTATTTTTTATGTATTTTTAAACAAAAACATCTCTGTCAGTTCCATGCCGTTTTCAACAGCTATCAAAAACAAAGGTCATTTTTGGATGGATGGATTTTTTGTGAATGTTTCTTCTTCTACATAAGATTTTAGTCATCTTTAGTTCATGTAATACTTTATTGTCAATGCACAAATTAAGTAACAGTAGTCTGAAACGTTATTGTTAATGCACAAATTAAGTAACAGTAGCCTAGTCTGAAACGAAATGCTGTTTTACATCTAACCAGTGGTGCAAATAACTGACATGTCCAAATGGGCCTTGATGAAATGCGTCGCTAGACTGTTCATACACATTTTAACGGGCCAAAGTTGAAGAGCTTTTGTCCGTTATTGTTAGTGCAAATATAGGCTGATTCATGTTCCCTTGCATTGTTTAACTGAGGTCCATGGCTAGTCTGGCTTTCATCAGACCAAGCTCAATCTTTTAAGAAATCAAAAAATAAATAGCGGGCAGATCAGGCTGGGTTCACCCAGCCTAGTCCATAGGCACCCGATATTGTTTAATTTTCCGATTGAGATATACACGCTCTGGCTATTCTAAATGCAAAAATGCATCAGGGAGTTATGACAAAACGGTAACTAACAAACTAGATCCTAATAGAAAGCTTCCCTAAGCTACAGGTAGGATTATAAGGTAGGCCTATTTACAACATAAATTGTCAATAGGCTATGCTGGCGACACAAATAAAATCTCCTTTGGAAACCAATGGCTTACGCCTTACAGTATCAAGCGGACTTAAACTGTCATATCGTGGCGAAAAGTTGTAATAACATTCACGCAGCTCCATGAGTCAAGGAAAGCGCGAATGAAGTAGCCACTTCTAAATGGGACCCACTACACAGTAGCTTAAGGTGTTTTGCTAAAGCAGCCATAATGAAATGAAGGTGTCATTGTTTAGATACTTCACACACACGTGCTTTTTAATTTCACAGACTACAACTACCAAGCTGTAATCAAAGCACATCGATTCCCCTCTCACACCCTGCATGCACTTAAAACAAAATAAACAGGCGTCTCAGTCTCACACATGTATAGGCAAAACTGTATCAGACCGATGTAACGTTGGTAAATCTTCCATTGCACAGAATGATTTTGTAGCACGTGCAATAAATGACAGTCGAAAGATACAAACAGTGCTGCTATACATTTGCTTGGTATAACCGCATGTATAGTTTTCTACAAATGCAATAAATCAAATGCCTCCATCACTCAACCAACGCTAACGGTAACATTACCTAGGTCCTTATTGATATTACAAGATTAACGTACCTGCAGTAAAAACCAAGCATGTCCGATAAACATCCTCAGATTTATTTCGGCTTCAAGAAGAAATGGGAATTACACTTCATGTGAACATCGTCCTATCCTTATTAGATGTTCGCTGTGGTAAATTACAGTCCTTGTATGAAGAGTCCATTGTTTTTTCCAACCCACTTTTAACTTCCAACAAAATTACGTCTCACTGCAACGATGCGCCATCTAGTGGACAAACGACTACTTCTCGCCAATACTGAAAATGCAGCCATGATGATGATGATGAATATTTATTTTGGCTTTCTTTTAATCCTACTGATTTTCATTTTTTACCGGGGGGGGGGGGCAAATCACAAATGAGTGATAATGAGCCAGGTTGATGTGGGCCCTTGAGACCAACATACCATAAAAGATTCACAGAGAACTGTGTCTGCCCTACCCTCCTTTCGGGGGGTCCAGTCCAGCGGGGGGGCTGCAGATGAAAACGAAAAATGACGGTTCCATGCTATCCATGTGGGGGTACATGCCCACCAAGTTTTGTGTACCCCGGTCTTTCAGTGTCCCGGGAATCCTTGTTGGTGTACGTCACTAAATGTACACATAAATTATTTTATTGTAAGGCCCCCCATGAACGAAAGTACACAAAACTTGGCATGCATTCAGAGGGTGTCATAATGATCCTACACTTTTAATTTCGTGCAGTTTTGACCTTGTCAGCCAGAGATATTGAGATGAAAACACCTAATTTTTTGCTTTTTAATTTTTAACTAGGTGGCGCTATACATGAAATAAGTGGTAATCGGATGGGTTGACATGCCCCCTTAAGACCAACATACATAAAAAAGGTGGACCTCCTAGGCCCTACAGTTCTCGAGATATTCACAGAAAACTGTCTCCGGCCACCTACAGGCCAGTTGGTGTATAGTAACATAAATTAATTTATTGTGTGGCCCCCCATGAACGGAATTCCACGAAACTTGGCGTGCATACAGAGGGTGTCATAATGATCCTACACTTCCAATTTCGTGCAGTTTTGACTATGTTAGGTCACAGATACCTTCAATTACAACACCTAATTTTTACTTTTTTGTGTTTAACTAGGTGGCGCTATACATGAAATGAGTGGTTATGGAATGGGTTGACATGGCCCCTTGAGATCAACATACAAAAAAAAAATGGTCCTCCTAAACCCTACGGTTTTCGAGATATTCACAGAAAACTGTGTCTGCCCTACCCTCCTTTCGGGGGGTCCAGTCCAGCAGGGGGGCTACAGATCAAAACGAAAAACGATGGTTCCATGCTATCCATGTGGGGTTACATGCCCACCAAGTTTCGTGTACCCCGGTCTTTCAGTGTCCCGGGACTCATTGACGGAAATTTGGGCATGCGAAAAAGAAAAAAAAAAAAAAAACAAAAAAAAGAAAAAAAAAAAAAAATCTGACTAAACCTATATGACCGCCGCTTCGCTGCGCGGCGGTCATAATTATATTGAACATTCACCTATACAAATGAAATAAAAAATCTATCCAAAAAACTGGTTGGTGATCGCCTGTCTGACGGCCACTCCTGTGGGATGGTCTACTGTGATGGGGGTCCACAACGTCATCAGCCACCAATGGCACGAGGGGTTCTCTCCTTCCTAATACTGGTGATGTTATGGAGCACCACACATGCAGTAATGATCTGGCTGGCTCTTTCTGGCTTCACCCTCAGACCCCGGAGGCAGTTGAAGCGAACTTGATTATTCCGAATGTCATTTCAATCCTCACCCTGCATGTGCTGAGGGCCCTGTTGAAGCGGCCCTCTGACCGACTCTGTGGGTCACTGTACGGAGTTATCAGGAACCGAATACAGGCATAGTCTGTCCCCTACGAGTAATCCATCGTAACGGCCTATTAAAGGGGGAGAACACGGTGTGGTTAATGCGTTACTCCACATTTACAGTAAGTGCTCTTGTGTAATTGGCACACCTTACTGGAATTGACGGCAAAGACTAGACTCCCGAAAAATACGCGAGTCATGCATCGAGCCGGGCCATTTGGCGTCCATACTGGTTATCATCAGCTGATGGTCACAAGTATTCTGCAAATGGTATTTCTTTTACATAGCCTGGATATTATGAAGCACCAGTACAACCATAGGCGTGCATACATAGACACTAGGTGGTGCTAAAGCACTAGGAAGTTTGCCTTTTATCAACGAAAATGCCCTTTTGAAACTAGTTTTTTTTTATTTTATTTTTTTTAATTATTAATATTATTAAGATTTTACTGAGGTCGGTTTTGAAATGATCTTTTGAAAACCTGAGCCATTAAAAACGACTGAAACAATGCCCCGAAATGAGCCACCTCCTTGCGCACACCCGACCAGCCTATCTCTCTTCCTTTGTCACGTGAACTCGCGCGGTCGCGCGCAGGGCACGCCAGATGCGCAGCACCATATCAGTTCAGTAAGCGTCTTCAGATAGCAGGCATGATCGCTGACAGGCTGCTTCTCCCGTGCCCCATCAGCGAGGTAACATACAGATCAAGCAAAATCTTACAGTTTGCCCTCTAAGCCCAACATGTAATAATTTTGTTGTGCAGTAAAATGTCTCATTCAGCACCAAACAAGCATTTTTGCCAACTGGTCACCTGATAAACTAGTTAGATGAAGCTAGATAAAGTTTTACGCTGTAGCCCAAATCAATGACAGATAATGTGACGACCACATACAAATAATTTCGGTAGATTTTGCAAATTTATGTGTTAAGAAGAACGTTTTCTGTTGTATGTTTGTTAGGCAACATATGTATTAACACATTCATTTGTGACAGAAGAAACGGGAAGTTCCCCATTACCTGTGAAAAATGCCCATCTGCATTCATGTAATGACAACAGTCAGTAGCCCACTATAACTCCTTCTCGTACTGTTTGGTCTCTTTATTGTCTTACAGATCAAGTAAAATCGTACAGTTTGCCCTCTAAGCCCAACGTGTAATCATTGTGCAGTAAAATGTCTCATACAGCATCAAACAACTAAGCATTTTTAGTCACCTGTTTTACGCTGTAGCCCAAGTCAATGACAGATAACGTGAGGACGACCACATAGGCTACAAATAATTAAAAAAATCAGTAGAGTTTGCAATTGTTAAGACGAACGTTTTCTGTTGTATAGGTTTTGTTAGGCAACATAAATTAACACATTTTGGTCTCTTTATTGTCTTAATTGTATATTGATTTACTAATTGCAGCACAAGTCAAATTTCATTCAACATGTGCGTGTAATTTTTTTTATAATTAAGTGTTCCACGTGCGCTAAAAAGTGCCCCCCCACCCCCCCCCCCCCTCCTGAGCACCTGCCCCCCAAAAAGTCTGTGCACGCCACTGAGTACAACGTTAGTACCTGCATGCATTTGCTCATCCGACATGATCTAGCCTAATACTTTACCTGCACATTGATACTATGTGTTGACTTTCGGTTCACAAAGTCAGCCTCATGCCCCCTAAAGGTGCATTGATGGGGACATGGGTACAATCAATAGCACCTGAGTTTGGGGAATCCTAGAAATGGATTAGAGAATTGTAGAACGTTAAAAAAACACGTGCAATACACCACACTGGCCATACTTCCATGACCTTTAGCGTATAACTATTCCATGTGACAACTAGATGTACCGCATAGCGGTACAAAATATGACCGCCGCTCAGTCCTGTACATCCGTTCCGCGAAAATAAATCACACTGCAATTTGTCTCCATATTTTACTCCATCCCCCACTCTTGAAACTTTTGTGTATGCTTGTTTGGCATGCCTGAGTGTGTGTGTGTGGCTGCACAGAAAGTAGCCTACTGGTGCTGAAAAGGTGAATAGATTGTAGAATAGCCAAAGAAGATGTAGCATTGTTATAAAACCTTTAAAATCTCTAAACAATCACAAGTAGGGCAGTTCATCACAGTTCATCCATTGCAACTGGATTGATGAAAGGTCACTTACACCTGTAGGCTACATTGTATTTGGGAAAAGCAAAAGGTATCAGCATAATGTTATTTATTTATGTATTTATTTATTTATTTATTTTTTATGTATTTATAAACAAAAACATCTGTCAGTTCCATGCCGTTTTCAACAGCTATCAAAAACAAAGGTCATTTTTGGATGGATGGATTTTTTGTGAATGTTTCTTCTTCTACATAAGATTTTAGTCATCTTTAGTTCATGTAATACTTTATTGTCAATGCCCAAATTAAGTGACAGTAGTCTGAAACGTTATTGTTAATGCACAAATGAAGTAACAGTAGTCTGAAACGAAATGCTGTTTTACATCTAACCAGTGGTGCAAATAACTGACATGTCCAAATGGGCCTTGATGAAATGCGTCGCTAGACTGTTCATTCACATTTTAACGGGCCAAAGTTGAAGAGCTTTTGTCCGTTATTGTTCGTGCAAATATAGGCTGATTCATGTTCCCTTGCATTGTGTAACTGAGGTCCATGGCTAGTCTGGCTTTCATCAGACCAAGCTCAATCTTTTAAGAAATCAAAAAATAAATAGCGGGCAGATCCATAGGCACCCGATATTGTTTAATTTTCCGATTGAGATATACACGCTCTGGCTTTTCTAAATGCAAAAATGCATCAGGGAGTTATGACAAAACTGTAACTAACAAACTAGATCCTAATAGAAAGCTGTTAGGTTCCCTAAGCTACACAAGCATGAAAACTCCTCACCTTTCGGCGAAATTCGCCGTTTTGAATCCAAAATAGGGGACTTACGTGGTTCGCGCAGATCCGATGAGAAAATGTTGTAGGGGGGGGGGGGGGGGGGGTATGGGGTTACAACTGAGTTTACAAATCACGCGCAGACGCGAATGCGTTGTAAGACAAGAGCCCAATTAAAAACTTGTCTGATCCAGCAACGATTATGTGAATGCAGCCCCTATGCATTTAGCCTATTAAACAGTGGAAGCTAAATTTTGCCGCGGATGCAACGCGAACAGAACGCTTGCGCTGGAATAGCCTCCCTGTCTGTGTGACTACATGCGTCTGAAATGTGAGCCCGGCGAGGAGAGATCATGGGAGAGATGCTTATTGATGTCACAGGTGGGCTAGTTGAAACGTTCAACTTCTGTCAGAAACGTTGAGATTGGTGTAGCAACGTAGCATAGGCTGTTGTTAAAGTTAGCGATATTGGACAGAAATATAGACATAACGAGTTCATTTGATGAAGAATACGTGCAGTTTTAGCCATCTAGATCGACAAAAAGTGAAGCAAATAGGCATACTTTATCAGTATAGCAAAGGCTAATGTGAATAACTAAATAGTTGAATTAAATGCTCCTAAACTGGGCTGGTGCGTTTTGTCGAGTTCAGAGACAAAAACAGTGTTTGACATGGCAATGCTGTCTTTTAAGAAACGCTGACAGAGCCAAAACGAATACAGGCCCTACCTAGCAACAAGTAACCTGGCCAATACATATTTTTAATGTCTAAATGAGGAGGAGTTTGCACCAATATCTCAAGTTCGAAAAGGCAAGACTGTCTGGAAATCATGAGACTAAGTCATAAGATTGAAATGTCAAGGCAGGTAAAAAGAGGAAGTAAAATTAGGTGATAGTGACACACAGAGCCAAAAACGAATACATGCCCTACCTAGCAACAAGTAATTACACATAGAACCTGGCCAATACATATTTTTAATGTCTAAATGAGGAGGGGTTTCCACCAATATCCCAAGTTCGAGAAACGTTCTGATTGGCTAAAAGGGGCCTGGGTTCTTAGGAGAAAGAGACATCTCCCAGGACCCTAGAAGCATAAAAGGCAGAGCGCAGGCACATTCAGATCAGATCTCATCGGGGAAGCAGCTGTTACCCATCGCTCTCTTGCCTGATGGTCCAGTCCTGACGCTGTTAGAATTGTATCTTCACTGCAAGACGGAAAATAAAGAATCAACAGTCTTCAGCATCTCTTGTCTTGGTGTTCTCCTTCGGGTCCTTTGACATCAAAGTGCTTATTGAGATTGGAGGTTCGAGAAAGTTGTTAATTTTCCACGACAGAATATCCCGACAGGAACTAGACTATGGCAAAAAAATGCTGAAGGATGTATATGTATTGTATTGACCCATTATCTACTTACTTGGAGTAGCCACATGACTTGCGTATGGCCAGTGGCGCAAAAAGTGGGTATGCGCTATATGCGGCGCATAGGGGCGCAGAAACATGGGGGTGCCAAACCGATGGTAAAAATAATAATAATAATAATAATAATATATTTGGTGTATTCTATATGTAGCTACTGTTGTACGTTTCTAAATCATTTCTGCATTTCCTCAATGTTAAATAACATTCCAATAAGATTCCATTTCCTAACAATGAAGACTCCTTGTAATAACTTAATGTTGTGCTGTCAATGTGGCGCAAACAAAGGCTAGAGTTGGATCAGCCTTATCCTTTGTGAGCAACAGCTGGCAAAAGGACGTTATGAGAACCGTTTAGACTCTCTTAAAGTGACAATGCGACATTTAACAATACTTCAAGTTCAAATCGGCAGAATTTCTTAAAAAATAATAATATGTAATACATTATTGGCCTTTTGTTTGACTTTAGTTTGTGTTTTTTTTTTTGGGGGGGGGGGGGGGGTGGCGGCAATTTGTTGTTGCATAGCCTTCAAAAAATGGGTAGCTCGCCCCTGCGTATGGCGCATGGATCACATGCTATGTCCAAGAAGTGTCCATGTATTGTTGTATTTCTGCATGTATGAGGATTTTTGGAAAAGACCATTGTACTCATGTGATTTGTATTACCAATGCTTGAATTTCCCCATGGGGATCAATAAAGTATCCATCTATCTATCTATCTATTAACATGTATAAGATGGGGCCCTGCCCTAGAGAACTTTGAGTAGTGTTACTGGAACATGCTGTTGCTAGTGATCTGCTCCCGGTATCGTGAATAAACCTGCAGTGGTTCCTCACACTTGAGTGTTGCCTGGATGTTTTTTTTTTTTTGAAGCCAGGCAGTCGACTGTTCTGGACTTTTTCCCGAACGCACAGATTGCCAATCCCCCCTTCTACCGCCACTTAAGGGCCCGCAGGGTTATTTAAAACAGCTTTGGCATCTTGGCTGCACGCTGGAGGATTTTCCAGAAACCCATGGAGTTCCCCCCCGACAAAGTTGTGGATGTTATAAAGGTATGTGTTCCTCTTCACTACATGCTTACACACACACACATAAATGCTGCGCAGACTCCAACTTGTAGATACATTCCACTGAACTTTGTAGATGCCGCATCACCATCAGGTGGACCATCCAGGTGAATGGAGGAGGATTGTTGCAAGACACTAACCTGAGAAATGTAGCGAGACGTCTACCGCACATGCATCCCTTGCTGCCAGTGCAGTGAGGGAGGACCTCAAGACATTCTTCCAGACACAGCAAGGACTCGTTCCCTGGCAGGAAACAGTCATTCGGAGAGGTTGCCAGAGTGAGTGAGAGATATAGCACATCAGGCATTATCTGCAGTCGTAGGCGCATTATGCTGACTGAGGAACACATTGACATGCTTCGTTTCCTTGCTAAGAACCTTGAGGCAGCAAAATAATTGTCAAGAAAATAAGTGAGAAAATATCAGAAGTTCAGAGGGTGACAGAGTGTGTTTGGGATGTCATTGTTCATGAATATTCTTTAGTATAGCTATAAAGCTCAGCAGGTGGAAAGCAATACTTTTATTTTTGTTAAATCATGTTTAGTAGCTAAATAGCTCAAACACCAAGTATATTTTTTATTTATTATTGTTAAAGTTTAAATAGTTCACAATTCTGCTCAGACAAGCAGCAAAAACAGACTGAGATTAGTACAGCTAATGACAATTGGTCTGACGTGTGTCCACCATAGTGTAATGGCATGTACCATGTACCATGTAGTGGCATATTTTGAATTGTATTTTAATTGTATGTGTCAGTCATTAATGTGTTGTTCACTGTTCACAACTTAAAATTTTACAGAAATGTGGCTAGTAAAAGGTGCTCTAAGCGATGTTGGGTAACGTCACTTCTGTGTGGGAGCACCAAAACTACTTATACTTGCGTGTGGTGGTTGCGACACTAGTTGCAGTCATCTTGGCTGCTGAACAGAGGTGTCGCAACTGAGGAAAGGCTACCGACTTTGCTATTTCTACTGACTAGAAGAAGAAAAAGGTCAACAATGCCAGAACTGGCAGCAGCATTGATGTCAATGTCAACAGTGGCTAAGATGATACTGGAGTCAATGGAGGAGGAAGAACAGCTGCTTTTGAGTCTGCTCGTAAAGAAACGAAGAAAAGAAGGTGGAATGTTCGTCCTTTGAATAACGCCAGACATAAATATGGTTCAACATCCTGAGGAACAAATGAGGATGATCGATGAAAAAAAGCATTTTGAGTACTTCAGAATGTCTGCACACCAATTTGATGACCTACTTTGTTCGATAAAGCCTTTCATTCACCATAAAAGAACTCATCTAAACCCAGTAAGTTTACAAGACAGACTTGGAAGTCACTCTGAGAGTCTTAGCATCCGGTACCAGTCAGAATACAGTTGCTATTAGTTAGGGACCACAACTGTCTCCCGCATAGTTACCGAGGTGTGTACAGCAATATGAGGGGTGGGGTTGAGCGATGACTTCCAGAAACTCATGAAGTACCCCCCAGACAAAGTTGTGGATGTTGCAAAGGTATGTGTTGCTCTTCACAACATGCCTACACACACAGATGCTGCGCATACTCCAACTTGCAGATACATCCCACTGAACTTCGTAGATGCCGCATCACCATCCAGGTGAATGGAGGAGGGTTGTTGCAAGACACTAACCTGAGACTTGCAAGTGCAGTGAGGGAGGACCTCAAGACATTCTTTCAGACACGGTTTTTGGTTAAAAATGTGTCAGCCAAATGTAATGTAAAGAAACAGCAAGGACTTGTTTACGGGCAGGAAACAGTCATCCGGAGAGGTTGCCTGAACTGATTCGGTCTTGTGTTGTGTGTAATACTGTTGTAATAAAATTGAGTTCTACTAATACTGGTGGTGCCCTTGTGTCTTTTAATCCTTACAGATCATTATTATTATATAATTTAGTTCCATTAATATTTATTTCTTACCCCTGCATAACTCAGGGGCTCAGGCTCAACTTGGTGATCTGTTTCAATACTGTGGCCTACATTTTTTGGTTATAATAGTTATCCTCCAGTGCACAAGGCTGTCTCATTATACGGTATTAGCACCTGTACGTCAGGAACAATATTTGGATAATCCGCAGTTATCATATGAATAGTGTGCTCCAGTGGACCTGGCCATTAGCACCCCAGGTCAGCCATCAACATTCCAGAGTGTATAGCAGCAGTTATCATATGAATAGTGTGCTCCAGTGCACCTGGCCATCAGCACCTGTACCCAGATCAGCCATCAACATTCCAGAGTGTATAGCAGCAGTTATCATATGAATAGTGTGCTCCAGTGCACCTGGCCATCAGCACCTGTACCCAGATCAGCCATCAACATTCCAGAGTGTATGGCAGCAGTTAACATAGTGTCCTCCACAGAAAAACTCCAAAACCCCGGAAGAAGTGGTGGAGCATGAATATAAAGGGGTTCCTCTTCACTGTGTGCTCAGTTCAAACCTAAACACAACAAGAAGGAGAAGATGGCAAATGGACGTGCTAGAGCGGACTCTTTAATCTGGACTGACAACGAGGTGGAGCTGCTCCTTCGAGTCACCCTTGACTACAAAGCCAAAAAGAACCAGGAAAATGTTGACTGGGAGTCATGCCATACAAAATATATGGACATCACAACAGCATTGCGGCAGCAATATCCGACCGGGGACATGGCTGCAGGGAAAGACTTCCCTCACAGCTCGGAGCAGGTCATTGCAAAGCTAAAACATATCTGTTTGAAATACAGACAGGCCGTGGACTGGCGGAGTGGCCACGGACATGGTGTGCTCAGATTTTTCGAACTCTGTGAGGAAATCTGGGGTGCCAGTCCCATCCCTAGTGGAATTGAATCAGGTGATTTGCTGGACAACAGGGATGATTCCACGTTGTTGCCTTCAACTGCTTCATCGGAGCCTGATTCTGCAGAATCAGAAACTTCAGCATCAGACGGTCTACCCCCTATGGTTGTGAGACAGCGCAGACATCTGCTTGAGGTAGGTTGGTTTCAAGTTTACGGAGATATTTGGTACGCTAGCACAGTAGCCTAATGTTCGACGTGTACTCCACTCACTTCAGCTCAGTCAGAGGCATATATAGATGCAAGTGCTTCTATATGTAGGTGTGTTTGTCTAGTACAGGATGCCAAGACTTATTTTACCTTCTAATTGACTTTCGATTTTTCCTCTGCTCAATCAAGGCAAAGCCGAACAGCCACAAAAGGAAGAGACTGAAGAGGAAACTTCTTGCAGAGACTGCCATGCAGGAGGATCTTCACATAAAGAGGAGGATGCTGGAACTGATGGAGAGTGCAGAACGGTGCAACACTGAACATCTACAGCAAATCACGACAAACATGGCCACCGCAATCAGTACCATCCAGGATGGCTTTTCACTGCTAAGGGATTTGATGCTCCAGCAACCACCTCAGATGCCCAGCACCCACTACCCACCGCAATTTTCATATCATCATGGCAGCAGCAGCAGCAGCTATACACCCTTAGGACCCATACTCCAACCAGGGGTCATGCATACACCTGGAAATGCACCAGGCTGCCTACACACACCTGTACAGCCTACAGATGCACCTGGACAATCAACACCAACACGCATCAACCAACAACGGGGTACATTTTCCTATAGACGCGCACTGCTACAGGATGATGATGACCAATAGGGTTGTATATGCTAGAGTTTGTTGTATATAGTTTGTTTTTTATACTTTTTAAAGTGTTTAATGTTTTTAACTACATTGTATGTTTCATTTCTATTAAAAACACTGACCTCAGGGCAGTCATTGTGATACTGCACATTTGAAAAACTCCAATAGAAAGTTCAAGAGCTTCAGCTAGCATGTAGCAGAAGTGGGGACAAATGTAGTTTTTTTCTCTGTATTTTACGGGGGAAACGGGGGCTGGGTGGCAGGGACATTTGGTCACCCTATATGCATATTGTTGTGCTAACAGTTGTAAATAATGTATTGTGAAGTTGTGTGTTTTATTATGTATATGTGCAGTTGTGAACTCTTTTATGTGATATATTGCATGATGTGTCTGTAAACAAGCCTGAATGCACACAAAGCGCACATATAGACTAAAGAAAATCACGTTGGCTATTCTGTGTAATACTTGATGTAGTCAAGTGCGCATACTTGTGACCTACAGTATTTGTATGTCACCTTCAAATAAACACATTTGTCTGTTTTCAATGTTAAGTGGAAGAATTGCTTGCTACCCAAATCTTTTTTTTTTGCGTTAGAGAGAGGATGCACGCACAAACGTATGAAGCACAATGCTAATGCTGTGAAATTGCAATGAACTTCAAATAGCACATACTAACAACATAACGGTGAAATGGTTCATTTTTTCATAGTTTATTTTTCCAAAAGCATCCCCTCTCACAATGGCAGGTGCCTTTTGTGGGATACACACCTGCTAAATACAGCCCATCAAATAGGCTATTTGCATTTTGTTGAATGGCAGCCTAAATGATAATCAGCCATTCACATGCCTTTTGTGTCCTGCAAAGTAGTAAAATACTGTAGGTGTGAAATTCCAAATGGCCTTATTCATTCTCAATCCGACGTCCTGTGACCAGCCTTATATATTTATTTATTTATTATTTTTATTTTTTTTTAATATATTTTTTGGCCTTTTATGCCTTTAATTTACAGGACAGTAGAGAATGACAGGAAGCGAGTGGGAGAGAGAGTCGGGGTGGGATCCGGAAAGGACCACAGGGCGGTAATCGAACCCGGGTCGCCGGTGTACAGTGCAGGTGCCCCAGCCAGCCACGCCATGGCTGGGGCTTATTTTCTTTGTTTTATATGGCTAAGCCTTATTCATTTTCAACAAATATTGTGCTCAACAGTGAGGCCATGAGGAGAAGGCTATATTACAATGAATTTAAAAAGTTACAAAAAAATTGCACCAAAGCCGAAGTTACCAGTAACCTAGGCAATTGAGTTGAGTGTCGATATGTGAGTGAACAAATGTCCGAAAGTGCCCAACATAGCAAGCCATGAATGAAGCGATAAGGGCTCAGAGGTTCGTGTATGATGGACCCTGTCCGTTGTCATGATGGTAACAGGGCTCTGGCCTCCACACTGGTCATGGCCATGGGCCTAAGGGAGTGGCATCCTCTGGACCATCTGCTGCAGGACCACGTTGAGGTTGAGGAGCCGATTGATTGAGCTGAGAGCTCAAAAGTGTGTTCTTCACGCTTCTGGTTCTCCAAGGCCCTTTGCTGATCCCGGTCATCCATCTCGCGATCAATGTCCGCCAGCAGGTCCCTCATCTCTGCCACTGTCCCGGCGCGTGCCTTCCTCAGCGGCGAGCAACAGGGTGACACTTGAGAAAGAACCCAAATGTCATTAGATTCAACAGAATTAAAAGCCAGCTGCTAGTTATATTTTGTGAAAAGTTCAGTTTTTTTAGAATGCCAACACGAACAATAAATTACCTATGCTCGAGACCAACTGGTTCAATGTCGTATCACCGCCCTCAGCATAGCTGTCCGGCAGAGCTGTCGGAGAGGTCTCGGAGGTAGACAATGCAGGCTCAAATGTAGACGGAGATGGTTCCTCATACTCAAGGTACTCAGTCTGGGATACACCTGGCATCTGCATACTTCCAGACACAATCAATGGTCTTGTTGAGTGCCTGGATCCCCATATTGCGTTGCAAAAGCAGTAGTACTGGAATGTTTTCCTGTCGTTCCCACTCTTGTTATTGTGGTCAACGACGTAGGTGTACTGCCTTTTCAGCGCCTTCAGCTTTGAGATGATTTGTGCCTTGGTTCTGTTAATTCCTTTGGCTTCCAGCTGCCTTACAATGCAGTCATACATCAAGGTGTCTCTTGCTGTTCCCTTCATGAGTTCCTTCACAACGCTGTCTGCCCTCATGGAGAGTAGCTCCATGATGTCTTCATCTTTCCAGGTCGGCATTCTCTGTCGATTTTCTGTGCAACAATATGCCACTACAGCTTGAACCCGCCACATGGACGCACGAAAGAAACGTCATCGACACGCCCTCTCACGTGGTGTGAATCGCACAGCATGTTCTTCACTTCGTTCAGACAAGTGCTCATTCACATAATGTCCATAGAAAATTCTAGGAGGGGTGTCACTCCCCAATGTGAGTCACTGCCGGATAGTCGCACATGCTCAGATTGATAGGTTTACGGCAAAACGCCAAGAGATCCGACTGAAATCCATAAAGTAATAAACTTTTCTGTTTCAAAAATGTTTAGCTATCTATGTGATTGTTTTAATTGCTAACATTAGCAAACGCTATTCAAGTGACAGCCTTTATTGTGTTTGATTGCTTACTTCTAACATTAGCCAGCAGTGAACAAACTTCGTAATGTAGGTGCACATTCTTTCGTTAGGTTTTTGTAGGCTACTTCAGGATAGTGAAGTGTAATCTAGAACTGACATCAGAGACCATGCCATGAAAAGGTATTCTGTGGCTAACAGCAACACTTGTGCGACACTTGTGCGACTCACATCCAGTAGCGACTTATCGGGGAGTGACAGGGGAGCAGTAGAACAGCCGGCTTAAATTCGGACTTCCGTATATCCGTCTATGTTTTTCAGATATACGGTCCAACTGTTTAACATCCACAGAACCTCTAGTCTTACACGTAGGTCTGAAAGTGGCTAAAATAACAACTACGATAGTAGAATGGCAGCATGCGTGTATGGGGTGCTGTTTGTAAATTAAGGCATATTGTTTTATCCCAGCACAGTTTTAGCACATTTAGCATCAAAACATGTTTTTCTTTATTCCACTCACAAAAACACTACGTAAGAAAGTACATTGTTGTTTTGTTGGCCAAACTAACAAACCAGTCAAACTTTATTTGTAGCTGATTGACGTTAATGTAGCTTTAGCAGTAAAGTAAGATGTGCTAGCCTACTAGCTTGCGGTAAGTTTATTTAACCGATCCTTACATTTCTGTTTGTGCTGGGCCATTAACATGGTCTTTAATAAGACAAACCAGGTGAATTATCGAACAGCAAACAACATTCTAATTCCTAATTTTATCCAATTAAATTTGCAAAGTGTAACGGCTGATAGACCAATCGTTGCAGATATGATACCCACAATAGCAACTAACGTATTTACTTACCTTATTTATTTACTTAACAAGAGTATTTACTTACCTTGCCTTCTCTGTGGCACTGAGTAGTCGAAATCGCTGTTGTCAGATAATTGTTGAAATTCATCCTGTGCAGAAAGAGGGTTGTAAACAAATGTGTTACCAAACATAAAATGTTAATGTTATAATAATGTTACCAAATAAGGACTAGAATGCATTACTGGAGTTGTTTTTTGCATTCCTGCCAAAATGTACAGGCATGTGTTGGAACAAATTGACGCCACCTCTTGTCCTCCCCATAGACCTCTGAAGTTCGCCTACAAAAAAGCTACCATCTTTGCCCATATAAGGAGATCCGGTATCTTGAGATTTTTCCTGTGGGAAAATAACATGGAGATTTGGAATTATCACACCTGTTAAACTCTTGCGGGAAATTGGAAATGCAAAGGTTTTTCTCTACACACTTTTGTCCTCTGCCTTCGAGTGGATACTGTGATCTCCGGTACGTAAAGGCTTTGATTTTTGCTACCCCAGAACTAACGTGCGATACAACTTGCCATTAAGTTAGTTAGCAAGTCACCCAGCAAGTCACCAGACACCGGATCTCAAAGATGGCAGCTTTTTTGTAGGCGAACTTCAGAGGTCTATGGAAAGAAGCCCGCTGGCCCACAGTTGCAAGGGTGGTTTTTCCGCTCACAGGCGCTAGGGGGAAACGAGACGGCCACCATTCAACCCGAAAAACGTCATATAACCATTCCAATGACTCTAAAGCTGTTAAATGAAGGTAAATTAAGCTAAAAAACGTGCATATTAAGCTAAAAAACCTGCATAGTGTGCCTTTAATAGAGGGGACCAAAGGATAGCGTGACTGCGGTGCTGGTAGGGGGGACAGTTAGCCTGTTCACGCTGCTAGGGCAGCCTGGAGACCATGGAGCAAATTTTCGCCTAAGATAGGGAACCAATCACAGAACAGGGGGGAAAGCAAGACGATGATGAGCTATGCACAGACGCATTTGATAGACATCAGTGGCACCCAATAAACGGATCTGGGCATTTTTTTCAAATACGAGAAAATGAACGTTTGGTTCCCAGACCACGTCTCATTGAGAAGTGGTGGCGCTAGCCAGGCTAGGGGACAGTTGGTAAGTGTTCTTAACAGTCTTCTGTAATAAACTCCAACTGCAGTGAGGGGTTAGGTGCCTTGCTCAAGGGCACTTCAGCTGTGCCTACTGGTCGGGGCTCGAACCGGCAACCCTCCGGTTACAGGTCCGAAGTGCTAACCAGTAGGCCACGGCTGCCCCCTTTAATGTCCGTGGTATTCTTGCCAATCTTGTGCTCAAGGGAAGTGAATCCGCTGGCTAGATCATGGATAGCTTTTAATATGTCTGAATTAGATAACTCCTCTTCATTGACAAATGTTCTTCTGGTTCGGGCTTGATAACAGGCGTCTCAAGTCGAGGTGAGCATACTGATGCAGATTCTGTTCAATCACAGGCTAGTGGGCTTGTTAGCCAAAGCAGTTCATAGCATTAGACTAACTGTACTCTCTGAACTGAACAGTCAAAACATTGATTTTGTTCTCACAAGCTTGACCACAAGTTTACTTTATCTTGCATTTCTTTCGATTGACATATGGCTATTAATACTCATATAGTAAGCATACCTACCCTAAACTTCTTCAGAGTTTAACGCAAGACGTGTGCACTGGCCGCCATCTTGGCAACTCCACCAATCACACGCTCCTCCTTGGGGGAAGAGAACGTCGTAGGCTACTGGAGGCAGGGTTAATGACCATATTCATTTTAAGTCCAACATTTATATTTATATTTACATTTTTATATAAATGTAAATGTTATACTTACACCGTGGATGGTATTGTGTCTCAGGGCTCTTTGGATCATTAAAATCAATCTCAGACACCTGTGACCTGTGATTATCTAATGATTTCCCTGACCACATTTTAGTAAAAGATAGTCTCATTACTAATAGGACGGATATGGTAAATAGCTTTAATAAGCATTTAATTTCTTCAGGTTCTATTTTTAACGGAATTTCTGTGAGTGATATACCAAATCCATCTCCTCTTCTGAGAGAAGATAGTCCTACTTTTTGCTTTTCTCCAATCTCAAGAAGTGAAGTTTTAAAAGCCTTAAAAAACCTTGACATCAAGAAGTCTGCAGGGCCTGATGAAGTTGAGCCATATTTTTTGAAAGTAGCTGTTGAGGTCATTGCTGGCCCACTAGCTTATATCTTTAACTTATCTTTAGAACAGAATGTTGTCCCTGATGTCTGGAAATCTGCTTTAGTTGTACCCCTGTTGAAAGGTGGTGATCCAACCAGCTTAGATAATTACAGACCAATTTCTAAGCTATCAGTTATAGCCAAAATCTTAGAATCGATTGTCAGCGAACAACTGAAGGAATTTTTGGTTAGCAACAGCATTTTGTCTAGGTTTCAGTCCGGTTTTAGAAAGAATCCCAGTACGGTAACTGCCATTATGAAAGTTCTAAATGACATTACCTGCGCCCTAGACAATAGAAGTTCATGTGTTGCAGTGTTTATTGATTTGACTAAAGCTCAATCATAGTATTCTTCTATCGCGTCTATACAGTATTGGTCTTTCTGAAACCGCATTAGGTTGGATTAGGAACTACTTAAAGAATAGGTGCCAAAGGGTGCAAATTAAGGGGTGTCTTTCTGATAGACTCAGTCTCAGTGGACCATTTTGGGTCCACTGTTATTTACATTATATATCAACAATTTTGGTGATAACCTATCATACGCAAGTATTCATTTATATGCAGACGACACCATAATTTATTGCTCTGCATCCTCCATTGATAGTTGCATTTCAAAGCTGCAGGAAGCATTTACAATAGTTCAGCGCAACCTCCTCTCTTTAAAACTAGTTCTGAATGATAAGAAAACAAAATGCATGGTCTTTTCTAGGAAACATAAATGCGAATATGGAGATGTTTTTTACAAAAATACCATTAAGGCTCTTTTACAATCATTAGATTATGTTTATCACTCCGCTCTAAGATTCATAACTCGTACACATTACTTCACTCATCACTGTGCAGTGCACTGTACGAAAGGGTAGGTTGGCCCTCACTTCACTTAAGAAGGTACACGCATTGGCTTACATTTGTGCACAAGGCCATAGTTGGCTAGCTTCCTCTGTATATGAGTAGTCTTTTAACTGTCAATAGTCAAAGGTATAATCTGCGTTCAAGTAGATATATTCTCTTAAAAGTTCCTTCAATGAAGACAGAGTTTGGAAACACTGCTTTTATTTATGGTGCATCAACTGCTTGGAATGAGATTCAAAGATCGTTGAAACTTACAGTTTTTACTTCAATCAATGAATATTACCATAATAGGGCCCCTTTAAGTCATATCTCAAGCAAACATTCCAAACTGTCTGCACCTGTTCTTAACTTTTAATTTTGTTTCATTGTTGTATTGTGTGTGTGTGTGTGTGTGTGAGCGTGTTAGTGTATGTGTGTGTGTTGTGACTGTTGTTTATGTACTTATTTTTACTTTGTCTCTATTATGTTCACTGTGTGCTGCTACCTTGGCCAGGGCTCACTTGTAAATGAGATACCCATCTCAATGTGATTTTCTTCCCTGGTTAAATAAAGGTATAATAATAATACAATTATTATACAATTAAATAGCCTATGGTCCACTAGAGAGTCAGTGTCTGAGTGGTATTGATTGTATTATTGGTTTAATCATGTAATAAAAAAATAATTACACTACTAGACCTAGGGCAGTGGTTTTCAAAGTGGGGGCCGGGGGCCATGAGGGGGTGCCAGGAGGGCCTCAGCAAGTTGGAAGGAAAAGATAAAAGCAACAAATAAATACATTTGAAAATTTTAAAATATACCTATTACTATGAGGGTTGATATACAATGCCATTATAATAATGTGACACATGTCTGAACATGATATTTCCCATGATAATGACTGGGAATAATAGTAGAGTGATAGCGCTCATATAGCAGAAAGCCCCAAATGCAATTTTTACACACTGTATGCTCAATCGCGAAGTGCTTGTGGCTAAAATAATTATTAGGATTAGCTTAATGTATTTTTACATTTGCCGTAGTATTGTCGATGGGTTTAATAACACATCGGGTCCTTGGCCAGAACTTAGTGGTATTTCGGGGGCCTTGGCCAGAACCTAGTGGTATTTGGGGGGCCTTGTCGTGGAAAAGTTTGGGAACCCCTGACCTAGGGGACGGGAGGGATAGCATGGAACCTATTGCTCACTTCGTTCATCCACTAGAGGGTGCTGTATTTCTAGTTAAAACAATAGTCCGCTGTGCTGCCTGGGCTGTCTGGCTGGGGAGAGGAAGACAAGGCGTCAACAGAGAAGGCATGCAGATACGGTTGGAAATGCAACGTTTGGCATTACTCATTTAACTGTCTAAATGTGTCTGTCATTAAATTCAAACCTGTTTCGTGTGGATATTTAGGTTCAGGTGACGCCGGACAAGACAGAACGTCGGGGCTGTGGCACAGCAGTGGCACTGAGCGATTATAGCAGTGCTTTCCGTGTAGCCCTGCTGTTCTCAACCCAGAACAATTTGACAGCTCGTGCGGTAAACGTGCAGTGGGAAGCCAGTAGACCAATTTGTTGCCTTTTACAATGGCAGGATAATGTTGGAGAATAACTGGGAGGCATAGCACTCTCTGATGTGATTACGCACGCCCATAACACCGGCGTGGAAACTCGCTGTTTGCAATTTACGGGAATAACTTAACTTGAGTGCATAGGCTTCAATGTCTCTCCGTCGCTTCTCGGGGGTCTCCGGCTTTGCTGGTGGGGGCGCCGTGATGGAAACATCCGGGGCTGTGGAAGGCGGCAGAGAACTGTTCGAGGCCTGTCGAAACGGAGATGTGGAGCGAGTGAAAAAGCTCGTCAATCTGGATAATGTAAATAGCCGCGACACAGCGGGCAGAAAATCCACCCCTCTCCACTTTGCCGCAGGTAAGGCCCGAGTACGGGTAGCCTAAACAATCGCTGACATAATTGAAATTATAGTATTGGCTAAATAATTAATAAGCTTAACCAGACAAAGACGTCTTTGAAGTCTATGCCATAGCCATATTTTTTATGGAGTTCAGTATTCAGCCCTTTGTTCAATTGTGTATATTGTAGAATAGGAGGCTGTAATTTCTCATTCAGATGAAACTTTATATAGCTGTGGCCCTTTTGCTTAAAATCTACACTGTAGGCCTTGTTATTGTCCAGACCAAGGATGTAGGTGCAGATTGCATGCCATTGTGCAGGTTGATAAATGATTTTATTCGTTCAACTTATTTCCTTTGCTTCTGTCAGGCTTTGGTCGCAGAGACGTGGTGGAGTTCCTCCTGCAGAACAGGGCGGATGTGCATGCCCGTGACGACGGGGGTCTCATCTCCCTGCACAACGCCTGCTCGTTCGGTCACGGTGAGGTCGTGAGGCTGCTCCTCCATCACGGAGCAGATGCCAACTCCAGAGACAACTGGAACTACACCCCGCTCCATGAAGCTGCCATCAAGGGCAAGATCGACGTGTGCATAAGTAAGACTACTAAATGTGCACGTATCAAAATCTCCAGGATTATAATCTGAGTCAGGACTATTATTTGAGCCTTGGTGGTAGTTAACGTGTCAATCTAGAGCTTACTGTGCAATGTTTTTATTGATTTGTTAAGTGTCTAATCATGTATGCCTTATTAATTGGTCATGTCTTTTGTGATGTTCCAGTGCTGCTTCAGCATGGGGCTGAGCCGACCATAAGAAACACTGACGGGAGGACAGCACTGGACCTGGCTGACCCATCTACTAAGGCTGTGCTCACAGGTGGACACACACATGCAAGCATGCACTTACCTAATGCGCTCTTGCAGTGTCACTCACAGTCACATTTGTAATGCTTTAATGCTGCATAGACAATATGCTGCTTGCACAAGTAAATCAAGTACTGCTCTTCTCCTTCTCATAATATTTCATACTCATACATCCTGTAAACTCTGGGCCTCTGGTAGTGTCACTGTTATAAGGGAATGTTGCGTAGCATGCTTGTTTACATGGAATGCAAAACAGGCTATAATGGCAAATGTCTATGATGAGATGAATAAAACACCTGTTGCACTTGTCCCAACCAAGGCAGTGACCCCATACGTTTTAAGTAAATGCACAGATATCTGTGTTTATACTGTATTTTGTGGAGGTGAGACATGGAAAAGCAGTTTTTGTAAGATGTAAATATATTTGGATCTGTCAGGTAGGGGATCGAGTTTCGCCATGTTAACCTATGGAGGACTGATGGACTGTAGGTCGTGAAGGGCACATTATTTGGATGTGCAATGGTTAAACATATAAGCATAATGAAATAACATTTTGCATGATAGAAATATCATATAAATGGGAACACTTACTGTTCTAGCTATGAAAAGAGCAGAACCATCCATAGTTCATGATATAGTATTTCCATAGCCGCAAGATACACGCTTGATGGTGATGGCAAGTAGTTGTTAACTGACATACACTAAGATGTATAGCCCACCAGCAATCGATCCAAAATAACACCTTTTTAATGGCCCATTTATGCTAGATTGTAAAACATTGGAGTTGTGGGAAGTTTTCCATACCTTAAACTGTATGTGTCTTTTGTCCCGCATGCCTGTTTCATTCGTTCTGACAAGGAAAGACGAATGAAATATTATACGTCAATATGTCCCACTGTTGATTATTCCTGAACGGTTTTGTTCATGGCTCTGCTGTTTTTAAAAGATTTCTTGCACTTTGAAAGGAAGTTATGCAACAAACTAAAAATATACGTCCTCTGCCAAACTTAGGTGACTACAGAAAGGATGAACTCCTGGAGAGTGCCAGGTGGGTTTTTAATACATCATTACTGTGACATTCCTCAGTGCTCTTCATTAATACCATCCCCTGCTAGACCTGACAATATGTTTGGTTGCCCTGATATCTGATTAGTTAGTGCCGCAATCACAGCAATTACGCAACTCATGATTAGGGTTTGTGTTATTGTTAGTCATGCAGTGTACATGCATGTATGGCAGATGCTGACTGAGCATCCAAACCACTGAATGATTTTGGATCTTCCAGGCACTTTATATAGCATCTCCAGTGACAATCTATAGTGTTCATCTTTAAGATCTACTGTATATCTATATATTTTCCATACAGTATTGATGGGTATGTCTATAGGCAACTCTATAGCCACACTGCACTATAAAGTATTTCTGAAATGTTTGATGCTAGTTCTGCTTGTTCTGAGTGAACTAGAGGAGAGGATCTGTAGAGACCCTTTAGGAACCCAAACCCAGGAACTGGATTGCCTACCAAGGAACAGGTGGTTCCGCCATTATGTATCTATTTGCTTCTGGGTTTTTTTTTTCAGGTGTGGAAATGAGGAGAAACTGATGACGCTGCTTACGCCTCTGAATGTCAACTGCCATGCCAGTGATGGGAGGAAGGTATGGAACCTGTGATTTAAGTGACTTAGCATTATGGTGTCTGATACATGTATATGTGGCTATTGAGTGACTTAGCATTTTGGTGTCTGATACATGTATATGTGGCTATTGAGTGACTTAGCATTATGGTGTCTGATACATGTATATGTTGCTATTGCTATGTTCTGAGTGGATGCCTGCATACTGTAGTGGGTGTAATGTAATGCTGTACGTATGTGATTGAATATATTCATTTGATGGTGGATGTAAATTTGATTTGCTTGTGTGATGTATGTTTTGCTTTCGTTGCAACCTTTGGATTGATCTCCCAAGTGACCTCAGACATGTCTCAACCCTAACTGCTTTTAAACCTAAACTTAAGATGCATTTTTTCCATTTGGCATACCCGCGCTCGCTTGTGTGTGTGTGTGTGTGTGTGTGTGAATGTGTTTGTGAGTGTGGTAAAAAACTGGTTTTGAATGTGCTATATAGATGTGCTGTAAAACATTGTCTTGTTCTCTCTGTGATTGAGTATGTGTGATATAACTGAGTGTGTTGCAGCCATGCACTGAATGTGATTGTAAATGTGATGGTGGATCTGTATTCCCCCAGTCGACTCCACTGCATCTGGCTGCGGGCTACAACCGCGTGAAGACAGTCCAGCTACTGCTTCAGCACGGGGCTGACGTCCACGCTAAAGATAAAGGGTGAGAAAGTGTTGACGTGTGTGTGTGTGTGTGTGTGTGTGCGTGTGTTAAAGAAGTTAAGTTTTCATGCTAGCAACAGTGGGTGTTTGTTTGTGTGTTCACGTGCCAGTATAAGTGAATGACTTACAGAACTGTGTGCGTGCGCTCTAAGGTGACCACCAGCCAGACTCTGAAAAGGAGGACATTTGTGTTTAAAAGTGAGGTGGTGGGTGTGAGAGAGCTGATAGTAAGGTTGTCAATGTTAGTTTTTTGTTCACCGTTAACAGCATTAAACAGTGTGATGCTTAGTGTGATTGGAAAGGAAAAATAGCAAAATATGATAGATAACGTCCACACTCTCATGACTTAGGTTTTAATTTTTGTATGCAGTTTATACCAAGACATTTCATGAAAATTGAATGTTATAGCCCTCTCATTCATTGAGCATATCCCCCCCTAGAAAGCAGACGCTATGCAGAACAACTCTGCGTCTTTGGTGTCCACAACGGCTTGTGTGCATGTCTGCAACCACCCAGTGATCTTGTTCACCAGTGTGTTCAGAACACAGAGTTTATTCTATGTGACACCACAGAGAATGCACTGTTTTATTAATCGTCACTTATAACCCTTGCTGTGGAGCGCTTGTATCATTGCTACTCCTAAGCATTGTTTGCTGTGAAGGACTTGTAACAGTGCAACTTATGCACATTGTTTGCTGTGGAGCACTTGTATCAGTGCAACTTATGCACATTGTTTGCTGTGAAGCACTTGTATCAGTGCAACTTAAGCACATTGTTTGCTGTGGAGCACTTGTCAAAAAGGCGGACAAGTGCCCAAAAAGGACAACACTCCACCAAAGTCCGGACAGAGGGCTCGAAAGCCAGACTGACAAAATCTGGACGAATGGTCATCCTTGTGTGCTCACATGTGCGCGTGTATCTGTGTGTGTTTCTCTGTGTGTATTGATTCATGTGTGAGAAACTGTTTTTGATCATGCCAGTAATGGCCATGCGCACTAGGGACTGTGTGAATGTGTGTGTGTGTGTGTGTATGTATGTGCAAGGGTGTTCTGTCAGGACAGGCAAGTTTTGAAAAGGGGCCCGAAGGCCAGTTATACATTATAGGCATATTTTGCAACTCCCCTTAAATCTTCCAGAAATCCAGATAAACGATTCTTGTTTTCCTCCAGTGATCTGGTGCCTCTTCATAATGCCTGCTCTTACGGACACTATGAAGTGACGGAGCTGCTGGTGAAGGTCAGTTAGTTTCTCTTTTAAACTTTGGGATCTAATTTGTATTACACTCAGTGCGCCATGCAATGCATTAATATTGACCCACAAGTACTATTGCTAATTTAACAAACTAGGCAAAATGTTTTGCTAATTTATTACCAAGAAACACCATGATACATGCAAACACCAGTGGGTCTGTGCACAGATGAAGAAGTTCTCAGTACATTAATTTACTGAAAGTTACACCATTTCCATGAAACGTCTGAAATCATTGATGACAAATTGTCATTGTCATTTAATCTATTCTTCAATAAATCTTTCAGGCGTTCATGAGATATGTTATATGGAAATTTTAAATGGAAAGATATATTGAACCACTGAATTATTTATTAACTGACCAATAGATTAACACATACAATGATAGATTGATATATATATTTAAAAATCCTCCATACCACTCTTCTAGATTCCACTATTATTTTCAACCATGTTTTGTTTAACACAATGCTCTGCAGTGTTTCAATTCAATTTGATACACTTAAAATTGAGTTATTTGGTATTTTATTTTAAAATTCATTTAGATGTATTTTTGCCCATCACATTCAATATAACAGTGGTAGTAATAATAGTTGAATAGTTGGTTAAAATGTGTATGATGATATTCATAATGAAAATGTCACTCTGGATGCATAGAGATTTTGATGCGAGATTACAAGTGTGTGAGCATGTTTTATGAAGAATATGCTCAATCTTTGTTGCTGTCATTCACCTGTTTCCTCTCTCCACCTGTACTGGCTCCTTCCTACCTCTGTGTCTACGGTGCTCTCTCTTTCTCTCTGCCTTTCTGTCTCTCTCTCTCTCTGCCTCTCTATTTCTCTCTCTGTCTCTCTCACTCACTCTCTGTCTCTCTCACTCTCTCAGCATGGGGCCTGCGTAAATGCCATGGACCTGTGGCAGTTCACTCCGCTGCATGAGGCCGCCTCTAAGAACCGCATCGAGGTCTGCTCCCTGTTGGTGAGTTACGGCGCTGACCCCACCTTCCTCAACTGCCACAACAAGAGCGCCATTGACCTGGCTCCCACCAGTCAGCTCATGGAGCGCTTAGCATGTAAGTCCTAGCATGTTAGCTAAATGGATAAATGTAAACAAGTCATTCTCCCTGCTGTGCTAACCATGTAATACTACAGCATGTATTAAATTGTGTTTCATATACTCTCTGTATTGTGTGGTATGTTATCCTTGTAAAATCATTTAAGAGTCAGTATGTTTATGTCCTCATTGTCCCTCGTGGTATGAATGGTCATTTAAGGGAATTTCTGTCAAAAGTTATCAACAGAATTGCTTTAAGTGTTTTGATCTTGTGTCATGAATTTGACTGTGTTTTTACAAGTGGCTGAGCATGTTTGAGGCATTTCTGTCAGCACCTTTAAAATGTTAAACTTTAGCTCCCTGCTTCCTGTTAAACATGCAAGATGCACAGGGCTTCTTTCATTCAGCAGTCTGTAGCAATCTGCAGCAGTCTCACAGCAGTCTTAGTCAAAAACCTCAGTAGTGAACCCTACGAGTGCTGTGAGCTGTCTACCCACCCTCTGTTATTTAAGGTCTCTCTTGCCGTTTGTGTGTTTGTTAGTTCACC
>NC_055980.1:6944844-6949844 GCF_018492685.1 Alosa sapidissima | reverse complement strand
CATGAAGGCAGAAGGAAATGAAAGGGGAAAAAACAAGAATATAACATGTAAACAGAAAGGGGTTATTTGCAATGAGCTAACCCTGCCTTGACCACAGAATAGAGGTTAAACATAGGCCTGACAGTGTTGCTTTGTTTAGACTCTGTTTAAGATAAGGTTTAGGCTATAAGATTTAACATTTTCTACCCTCAGTAAATGTCATGTTAAGGTTAGTTTAACAGGTGTGACCTTTACATTATTCAAAGCTTGCTCAGGAGCCAGTGTTTTTATTGAAGCAAAAAAGGAACAAAGTATCCAGTAACTGTAATAATAGATACTTGTAACTGTAATAATAGATACTTGACTTAGGTAACAAAATGACAGTAATCCGTTACTTTATAATTAGTTACTCCCAACACTGAATTTTGAAAGGTTGCCGCTAGTTGCAGCTCGAAGTTGTGTTGGTATTAAAACATATTGTGAAGGTATTAAAAAAGGTATTAAAAGGTATTAAATTCAACTTAAGAATTCCTGTATATACCCTGATACAGATAAAGACATTTTTCAGTGGGTAAAGCTCCTTGAAAGTTCCTTGAATTTCCCCTGGGGATCAATAAAGCATCTATCTATCTATCTATCTATCTATCTATCTATCTATCTACACACACACACACACACATATACCCCCCCCCCCCCCTCCACACACACACACACACAACAAACACACACACACACACACACACATATACACACACACACATACACACACACACACACACACACATAATAACGTCATAAGTAGGGGTTCCTAGTATTTTAACATTCTAAACTTCCACCCCGCTAGTATTTGAATGGGAGAGGGGAGAATTTTGAATATACTAACATTTAGCCGTAAAGGTCAATTCACACCAAAGATTTGTGAGGAGACGATGCAGAATGTCACAGAGCCAAAGCACTTGCGTACGTGTGAATTAAGCATTGTAATCTGTCTGATGCAGTTGCAAATGATTTGCAATTGTGATGTCAAATCACAGTTACAAGACTTCAGGTAGGTCCAGCTTGTCTCATCACAAATATTTTGTCTAAACTAACCTTAACAGTATCTCTTTAACCTGTTAGAACTTGCTTTTGCCCTTTATAGAAAATTGTGTGGTCCATGTGGATTTTGTTTATATATTTTATTTAGTTTTTTATTAAGCAGTTCAAAAGGGAAAAGACGCTAGTAAGCTTTATGATGGCCTTACCATTAACCTTGTCAGGATCTCGTCTGAAGATCTAGATTGGAATTCTTCTCATGGATTTAAGTTCCCACACCCCTCATGCATTGATGGAATCATGAGCCATGGCTGATATTTATGTGGTAAAACCAGTCGGGGTGGTTCCCAAGATAAATGACCTGTGTTTGTGTGCGCACTGTCTCAAGTCATTTCCCGAGCCTTATTACAGTCATAACAATGTTTTTTATCCATGAAGAATGGTCAGTTCCAGATCATTGATATGTCCATTGTTTTACATGAAAAATGTCATTCGGGACTAGGTATTCAAGACAATGAAATGCATTTTCTATATCTCTCTATTAGTATAGTTTAGGATGTAAAACAATGCATATGTACAATTAAGTATGCTTTATGATATTTGTTTACAATGTTTCTTCTCAGAGGGAATTTTGGTGGAGAGCTCAGACACAGACTGGCAGCTTCTGGAAGCTTCTAAATCAGGAGACCTGGATGTAGTAAAGGTGTGTAATGTATGTGTGTGCTTCATTGGCGGCTGCTTTAAGGGCTGATTCAGACTGGCTGTGTGGCGCGAGTGTGTCAGCTGCGTGACGTGTCCGTTTTTTTCCCGGCTCCC
This sequence comes from Alosa sapidissima, assembly GCF_018492685.1. Lineage (NCBI taxonomy): Eukaryota > Metazoa > Chordata > Actinopteri > Clupeiformes > Clupeidae > Alosa > Alosa sapidissima. The sequence goes on along the minus strand of NC_055980.1, from coordinate 6,948,014 downwards.
ATGTTAACAGGTTAGAGCTTGCACACTGCCTGCGTGACACTCACGTCTCAGGCACGGCTTTAGCCGCGTCGAAAATGTGTGCATGCTAGGAATAGGACCGACGCCAATTTTTCACGCGACACGCAAGCGTTTTGTAAGTGTTTCCATTAAAAACACAAAGTGAAGAGACGTTTTAATAGGCAAAGAGGTTGCTGCAGCGCAGCGTCATACACGTTTCTGGTGTGCAGACATAGAAAACGTCACGCAGACGCCATGCAACTGACACGCAACAGACACGCCATGTTCACGCCTCGGAGCCAGTCTGAATCAGCCCTGAGACTTCAAGGGAAGCTCTGCCTCCTAAAGCGGTTCAATAAAATATGCACAAAATGTGATATATATGCACAATTACAATCTAGCAAGCTAGCTATATGAAATGACAACTAGACAATTCTAATATTGTTTTAAAATATAATAAAAAAAATTAAAATTTGATTATGTAGCCGACTGCTAGCCATGTTCGGAAACTCTCACTGGGTCTAAGCTAGGTTTGGGGGATCTGGGCACTTTAGCCAACAAAGGACAATACTGTATAGTAGCCTAATAATACTAAAGCAATATTTGACTAATTTTATGACGGCTTCCCCTATTTCAAAAAGTGTGTGTGTGTGTGTGTGTGTGTGTGTGTGTGTGTGTTTTACAGAAGCTGTGCACGCTGCAGAATGTGAACTGCAGGGATGTGGAGGGCAGGCAGTCCACCCCTCTGCACTTTGCCGCCGGCTACAACAGGGTGGGCGTCGTGGAATACCTGCTGCAGCATGGGGCCGACGTACACGCCAAAGACAAAGGGTGAGACATCAACCCCCCTACAGCACGCGCACACACACACCACACACACACACACACACATACACACACACATACACACGCACACACACACACACACACAGTACCACCCAACTCCAGGACCCCCACCAATGCACCAGCAGTATAACTATAGCAGTCAATAGCTGATGGTGCCTAAAGGCGTTGCTTTTAGAAAGGCTGAGAGTTTGTTTTTTCCCCATAGATGTGGGGTTGGCTTAGCCTGGTTAGCACGCAGACCTCAATTGGAATTGAGAATGGGTCTGGACGTGGTTCATTGCTTTACGGCGTCCAGCAGGGATGTAACTAGCAGTGAAATGAAACTTAAATTGGTGCATTAAACTCTTACCGATTCAGAAGTGCAGCAACCTTGTAAACGAAGGTTTTAAATGCAGTTGTTTACTCAGTTCCAAAGAAATACATGTCTATGCCAGATAAGCGATTGTATTTGCTTACCTGTGTTTTAGGGACATTGGAAATTAGTTTTATTGGCCAGACAGACCTGCAGAGCAAATTCCAAATTTGCCAAAGGTTCGCATAGGAATTCCCAGGCTAGGGTTGGCTGCCAGTATGGAGGCTTGACCAGAAATCTATGACAAAAGATCAGGGGCGCTGGAAGTAGGGGTGCTGTGGAGGCTGCAGTGCCCCCTGCTGGTGTGGGCTGTGCATGCAAAGCAATATTACTAATCAAATCTATTTTAAAGGCAACGGTTGTGATAATAGCATACAAGGAGGCATGACATGGCACAGAATGACCACAATGTCTCCTCATTGTTTTTGGAAGCGGTATTTAGCTCAGAACTCCACCTAGGATAGAGACTATGGGATTGCAGGTAAATACTGTATAAATAGACAACCACACACTTGCAAGAGATCAAGGGGGATTAATTATGCTCCAAATCTCGCCAAAATTTAGGTGAGGGATAATGTGGTATACAAATCTGTCTCTTCTCTCTCTCTCTCCACATCTTGGATCCATTGTGCCCCCCCCCTCCATTCCTCTTTTCCATATTTGCATGGACTAATTGTTAATACTATTGTTTAACTATAGTTAAAAAATCAACTGGGATTTGGGCCTGGGATTTGTTATAATTTCTTTTAGTCCATTTAAATAGTCCTTTAACCCTCTCTGGTCCAGTAAGAAGGTAATGGGTTCGGTACCCGAGGGACAAACACACACACACACACACACACACACACAGATACAGCCTACAGATCAGCTGTGTATCTGTTCTGTGGTGTCATTTTGAAATCAAAGCAACTCTGATCAGGAGAGTGCTTACCAGTGCAGGGTGCTTCTGTCTAATGACTTGTTAATGTTCTCTCAAGCAATCAGTGGCATTGTTTGTTCTTGGGACTCATTTGTGTGAAGTTCAACAGCCAACCGACCTCCAGAGTGAGGCTAAATTTGGACAGGTTTTCTGATTCTGGTACCTACTGGATGTTATTATTATGGACTGTATTGCGTTAATGAGGAGTTTTGTAAATATATTAGATGTTTTTCTCCCAAACACCATCCTTTGCCCTTACAACAGAAGCACTGTTGATCACAATGTGCCATTCACTTGAGTAACCAGAGTAATTAAGAGTTTAATACTTCTCATCTAACTACCGAAAAACCTTGATTAAAATCCGAGTTCCAATTAGACCCAGGTCCCTTTACTGGCCAAGTGTTGCTACAGGTTTGAGTTTGAGCTTGAGTTTATTCACAATACCACTTCAACATTACAAAAATACAGTTGGGGTACAAAATCAATTGGGTAGAGTGAATGTCCCCCAAGGAAGCTAAGAAAGCTTATAGGTGGGGGCCCATATTTATTAGAAGCCTGGTCTGTTTTTTGATGTATAAAATCTGTAACGCCCACCAGATCACACACTTTGGCTAGTTAGAGCAAATTGCACTGCTTAAATCATGCATTCTCCACTGATGAAAGGCAGTTAGATTGGTTAGATTCTCCCCAATTCAATCGTTCAGTTCATACAGAAACCATGAACACCAAAGTAGGCTATGGTCAAATTCTCTCAGTTTTACCAGCATGGTAAAGAGAGGTGTAAGAAAGTGGTGACTCAAAATATTTTCTAAAGTCCAAATATGTTGACTTTTTCACTTATGTATTCACTGCAAATTTCTGTAGATTCTGTAATATTAATACATTCCGGGAATAATGATAAGATTCTATTTTATTAATAAAGAACCTACTCAGTGCCTTGTATTAGCAGCACAATTACAGACGTGGGTGTTTTTTTCTCTATACTGACCCCAGTGGCGTGTGTGTTATTTCTGCTCCAGTGGTCTGGTGCCCCTGCACAACGCCTGCTCCTATGGG